>NC_092710.1:371751008-372051008 GCF_047496885.1 Scyliorhinus torazame | reverse complement strand
CCGCCTAGGGGTGACGAAACTGCCTGGGAGGAAGACACCACGTTCCCGGAGTCACAACCACCGGGGCCCTCACCAGGATCGCCGCCGAAACTCAGACGCTCCAGAAGGACGACCAGGCCACCCGATCGTCTGATTGCAGCACCATGAAGAAAATAAACAACACAAGAACTTTCTCCGTGACCCTCGACAGCGTGTACCTGCAATACCTGGTCCGACCATGCACAGGCGACAGTGACACTGGCCATCACCCCGCTGGGTCCTTTTTTAACAGGGGGTGAATGTGGTAATACCAGGTATTGCAGTACCTGAGAGATGAATGAACATTGGCTAGACCGCGGGGTCTACCATTGGGTAATGTACATAGCCCCGCCCTGAGAGGCGGGGTATAAGAACCGATGCCGTCCCAGCAGCCTTCACTTCTGTAACATCGCTGCTGGGTACAGTTCTATCTGATTGAAGCTGAATCGATATGACTCCTCGTGGTCTCAAGAGTATTGATTGTGCATCACTATGTGGACAAGGCCCGTCCCCTGATCCAATCCACAGTTTTTCCCTTGTTGATAGAGGCCCGCCAGGCCTTCAGCCGCATCAAAGCAGACATTGCAAAGGCCACGATGCGCGCCATCGACGAGTCCCTCCCCTTCCAGGTTGAGAGCGATGTGTCTGACGTAGCTCTTGCGGCCACCCTCAACCAGGCAGGCAGGCCCGTGGCCTTCTTCTCCCGCACCCTCCATGCCTCCGAAATCCACCACTCCTCGGTCGAAAAGGAAGCCCAAGCCATAGTGGAAGCTGTGCGACACTGGAGGCATTACCTGGCCGGCAGGAGATTCACTCTCCTCACTGACCAACGGTCGGTTGCTTTCATGTTCGATAATGCACAGCGGGGCAAGATTAAGAACGAAAAGATCTTGCGGTGGAGGATCGAACTCTCCACCTACAACTACAAGATCTTGTACCGTCCGGGGAAGCTGAACGAGCCTCCTGACGCCCTGTCCTGCGGCACACGTGCCACAGCACAAGTGGACCGCCTCCGAGCCCTCCACGACGACATCTGCCACCCGGGGGTCACTCGCCTTTTCCATTTTGCCAAGACCCGTAACCTGCCCTACTCCACCGAGGAGATCAGGACAGTCACCAGGGACTGCCAAATCTGCGTGGAGTGCAAACCACACTTCTACCGGCCAGAGAGAGCGCATCTGATAAAGGCTTCCCGTCCCTTTGAACGCCTCAGTGTTATCCGTTTTAGTTACCGTTGTATGAAGAGTCAATAGTCCTGTTCCTTTTCACCAAACACCATTTATTTCACTTCCACAGACTCTGCACAAAACTCTTAACAACACACCACCTGACACAAGGGCCACCTGAAGCCCCATTACATATCAGTGTCAATCATTGGATTGAACACGCACTTATGCATGGACTTCAAAGGCCCCCTCCCCTCCACCGACTGCAACACGTACTTCCTGAACGTGATTGAAGAGTACTCCCGGTTCCCATTCGCCATCCCCTGCCCAGACATGACCACAACCACCGTCATCAAGGCCCTCCACAGCACCTTTGCGCTGTTCGGGTTCCCCGCTTACATACACAGTGACAGGGGGTCCTCCTTTATGAGCGACGAACTGCGTCAATTCCAGCTCAGCAAGGGCATTGCCTCGAGCAGGACGACCAGTTACAACCCCCGGGGTAACGGACAGGTAGAGAGGGAGAACGGAACGGTCTGGAAGACCATCCTACTGGCCCTACGGTCCTGGAACCTCTCAGTCTCCCGCTGGCAGGAGGTCCTCCCGGATGCCCTCCACTCCATCCGGTCACTGCTTTGTACGACCACCAATCAGACACCTCACAAACGTCTCCTTGTCTTCCCCAGGAAGTCCTCCTCTGGGACCTCGCTCCCGACCTGGCTGGCAACTCCCGGACCCATCCTGCTCCGAAAACACGTGCGGGTGCACAAGTCGGACCCGTTGGTCGAGAGGGTCCATCTTCTCCACGCTAACCCCCAGTACGCCTGTCCCCGACGGCCGACAAGATATGGTCTCCCTACGAGACCTGGCGCCCGCCGGAGTCCCACGCACACACCAGCCACCAGTCCCACCCTCCCTCCCACCAGGGCACCTTACAGGAGGATCGGTCCTTCCGCCGGCCCCGTCTAGGCACCCTCACCCACCGCCTCACCCCGCAGGCGCTCCCTTCCCAGGTCAACCGTTTTCCCCACCAGCGCCGTCTAGGGGTGCCGAAGCTGCCACAGAGATCGAGGACACTCTCCCGGAGTCACAGACGCCCGAGCCTCCACCGGAGTCACCACCGAAGCTCCGACGATCACAGAGGACGACCAGGGCCCCCGATCGACTGATTGCTTCATTTTAAATTGTAAATTTAAATCATAAATTGTAAATAGCTATCAGAATTGTAAATAGTTACTAAGCACTGTACGGAGGTATTACGGGACCTCCATAACTAATTCTACCATGTTGCCATGTTTGTAGTATCAGGCCACCACCCCCGCCGGACTCTTTTTTAACAGGGGGTGAATGTGGTATTATAGGTATTACGGTACCTGATAGGCTGGAGCACCATTGGTGGAAACTGTATGCTTTCTATTGGTTAGGATGTATGGTAGCTCCGCCCTGCTAGGCGGGGTATAAGAGCCCGTGCCGTCCCAGCAGCCCCCATTCTGTACCTGAGCTGCTGGGGGAAACATCAGGCTTATTAAAGCCTTCAGTTGGACTACAACCTCGCTTTAGTGGTCGTTGATCGTGCATCAGGTATTCTAAATAAAAAATTTAAAAAATCATAGTCACTGACCCCCCCATCACCATAGTTACTGATACCCCCATCACCATAGAGCAGTATGGTAGCACAGTGGTTAGCTCCATGGTCCCAGGTTCGATTCCCGGCTTGGGTCACTATCTGTGCGGAGTCTGCACGTCCTCCCCGTGTGTGCGTGGGTTTCCTCCGGGTGCTCCGGTTTCCTCCCACAGTCCAAAGATGTGCAGGTTAGGTGGATTGGCCGTGCTAAATTGTCCCTTAGTGTCCAAAAAAGGTTAAGTGGTGGTTACGGGGATCGGGTAGATACGTGGGCTTGAGTGGGGTGCTCTTTGTAAGGGCTGGTGCAGACTCGATGGGCCGAATGGCCTCCTTTTGCACTGTAAATTCTGTGATCTATGACCATAGTCACTGATCCTGTCTGGATTCTCTTGGGGATTTTTCCGGATGTCGCTCTGGGTGCCTCACTGTCCAGCCTGATCCAGGTGGGAAGCGTCAGTTTAACATCCTGATTCTGTGAACCCGTGCTGAGTTCAGCGAGCTGAGAGTGACAGTGATGGTGGTGGCTGGTTCTGGTGGTTATTGCTAAAGTTCTCTCTGCTTTCTACAATCTCTTCATGTCTGTTTCTGTAAATAGACCGACATTTGCTGCAGGATTTCCTGTTGTGTTGTGGCCGGGACCCTGACAGTAAACTCCCTTTTCACTACACCGTGAGGCAGAAATCTGCCTGTTCTCCCCGTCCCCTCCTCCATCCCCCCCTCCATCCCCCCCTCCACTCCACGCACTGTCCCCATCCCCTCCTCCATCCCCTCCTCCACTCCCCGCACTGTCCCCCTCCCCTCCTCCACTCCCCGCACTGTCCCCATCCCCTCCTCCATCCCCTCCTCCATCCCCCCCTCCACTCCACGCACTGTCCCCATCCCCTCCTCCATCCCCCCTCCACTCCCCGCACTGTCCCCATCCCCTCCTCCATCCCCTCCTCCACTCCCCGCACTGTCCCCATCCCCTCCTCCACTCCCCGCACTGTCCCCATACCCTCCTCCATCCCCTCCTCCATCCCCCCCTCCATCCCCCTCTCCACTCCCCGCACTGTCCCCATCCCCTCCTCCATCCCCCCTCCACTCCCCCCCTCCACTCCACGCACTGTCCCCATCCCCTCCTCCATCCCCTCCTCCACTCCCCGCACTGTCCCCATCCCCTCCTCCACTCCCCGCACTGTCCCCATCCCCTCCTCCATCCCCTCCTCCATCCCCCCCTCCATCCCCCCCTCCACTCCACGCACTGTCCCCATCCCCTCCTCCATCCCCTCCTCCACTCCATGCACTGTCCCCATCCCCTCCTCCACTCCCCGCACTGTCCCCATCCCCTCCTCCATCCCCCCCTCCACTCCCCGCACTGTCCCCATCCCCTCCTCCACTCCCCGCACTGTCCCCATCCCCTCCTCCATCCCCTCCTCCACTCCCCGCACTGTCCCCATCCCCTCCTCCACTCCCCGCACTGTCCCCATCCCCTCCTCCATCCCCTCCTCCACTCCCCCCCTCCACTCCCCCCCTCCACTCCCCGCACTGTCCCCATCCCCTCCTCCATCCCCTCCTCCACTCCCCGCACTGTCCCCATCCCCTCCTCCATCCCCCCCTCCACTCCCCGCACTGTCCCCATCCCCTCCTCCATCCCCTCCTCCACTCCCCTCCTCCACTCCCCTCCTCCACTCCCGCACTGTCCCCATCCCCTCCTCCATCCCCCCCTCCACTCCCCTCCTCCACTCCCCGCACTGTCCCCATCCCCTCCTCCATCCCCTCCTCCACTCCCCTCCTCCACTCCCCTCCTCCACTCCGCGCACTGTCCCCATCCCCTCCTCCATCCCCTCCTCCATCCCCTCCTCCACTCCCCGCACTGTCCCCATCCCCTCCTCCATCCCCCCTCCACTCCCCGCACTGTCCCCATCCCCTCCTCCATCCCCCCTCCACTCCCCGCACTGTCCCCAACCCCTCCTCCATCTCCTCCTCCATCCCCTCCTCCACTCCCCGCACTGTCCCCATCCCCTCCTCCATCCCCTCCTCCATCCCCCCCTCCACTCCCCGCACTGTCCCCATCCCCTCCTCCATCCCCTCCTCCACTCCCCGCACTGTCCCCATCCCCTCCTCCATCCCCTCCTCCACTCCATGCACTGTCCCCATCCCCTCCTCCACTCTCCGCACTGTCCCCATCCCCTCCTCCATCCCCTCCTCCATCCCCCCCTCCATCCCCCCCTCCACTCCCCGCACTGTCCCCATCCCCTCCTCCACTCCCCTCCTCCACTCCCCGCACTGTCCCCATCCCCTCCTCCATCCCCCCCTCCACTCCCCGCACTGTCCCCATCCCCTCCTCCAGCCCCTCCTCTATCCCCCCCTCCACTCCCCGCACTGTCCCCATCCCCTCCTCCATCTCCTCCTCCACTCCCCGCACTGTCCCCATCCCCCCCTCCACTCCCCGCACTGTCCCCATCCCCTCCTCCACTCCCCGCACTGTCCCCATCCCCTCCTCCATCCCCTCCTCCACTCCCCGCACTGTCCCCATCCCCTCCTCCACTCCCCGCACTGTCCCCATCCCCTCCTCCATCCCCCCCTCCATCCCCCCCTCCACTCCCCGCACTGTCCCCATCCCCTCCTCCATCCCCTCCTCCACTCCCCTCCTCCACTCCCCTCCTCCACTCCCGCACTGTCCCCATCCCCTCCTCCATCCCCCCCTCCACTCCCCTCCTCCACTCCCCGCACTGTCCCCATCCCCTCCTCCATCCCCTCCTCCACTCCCCTCCTCCACTCCCCTCCTCCACTCCGCGCACTTTCCCCATCCCCTCCTCCATCCCCTCCTCCATCCCCTCCTCCACTCCCCGCACTGTCCCCATCCCCTCCTCCATCCCCCCCTCCACTCCCCGCACTGTCCCCATCCCCTCCTCCATCTCCTCCTCCATCCCCTCCTCCACTCCCCGCGCTGTCCCCATCCCCTCCTCCATCCCCTCCTCTATCCCCCCCTCCACTCCCCGCACTGTCCCCATCCCCTCCTCCATCCCCTCCTCCACTCCCCGCACTGTCCCCATCCCCTCCTCCACTCCCCGCACTGTCCCCATCCCCTCCTCCACTCCCCGCACTGTCCCCATCCCCTCCTCCATCCCCTCCTCCACTCCACGCACTGTCCCCATCCCCTCCTCCACTCCCCGCACTGTCCCCATCCCCTCCTCCATCCCCTCCTCCATCCCCCCCTCCATCCCCCCTCCACTCCCCGCACTGTCCCCATCCCCTCCTCCATCCCCCCTCCACTCCCCGCACTGTCCCCATCCCCTCCTCCATCCCCTCCTCCACTCCCCTCCTCCACTCCCCTCCTCCACTCCCCGCACTGTCCCCATCCCCTCCTCCATCCCCTCCTCCATCCCCCCCTCCATCCTCCCCTCCACTACCCGCACTGTCCCCATCCCCTCCTCCATCCCCCCCTCCACTCCCCGCACTGTCCCCATCCCCTCCTCCATCCCCCCCTCCACTCCCCGCACTGTCCCCATCCCCTCCTCCATCCCCTCCTCCACTCCCCTCCTCCACTCCCCGCACTGTCCTCATCCCCTCCTCCATCCCCTCCTCCACTCCCCTCCTCCACTCCCCTCCTCCACTCCCCGCACTGTCCCCATCCCCTCCTCCATCCCCTCCTCCACTCCCCGCACTGTCCCTATCCCCTCCTCCATCCCCTCCTCCATCCCCTCCTCCATCCCCCCCTCCATCCTCCCCTCCACTCCCCGCACTGTCCCCATCCCCTCCTCCATCCCCCCCTCCACTCCCCGCACTGTCCCCATCCCCTCCTCCATCCCCCCCTCCACTCCCCGCACTGTCCCCATCCCCTCCTCCATCCCCTCCTCCACTCCCCTCCTCCACTCCCCGCACTGTCCTCATCCCCTCCTCCATCCCCTCCTCCACTCCCCTCCTCCACTCCCCTCCTCCACTACCCGCACTGTCCCCATCCCCTCCTCCATCCCCCCCTCCACTCCCCGCACTGTCCCCATCCCCTCCTCCAACCCCTCCTCCACTCCCCGCACTGTCCCCATCCCCTCCTCCATCCCCCCCTCCACTCCCCTCCTCCACTCCCCTCCTCCACTCCCCGCACTGTCCCCATCCCCTCCTCCATCCCCTCCTCCACTCCCCTCCTTCACTCCCCGCACTGTCCCCATCCCCTCCTCCATCCCACCCTCCACTCCCCGCACTGTCCCCATCCCCTCCTCCATCCCCTCCTCCATCCCCTCCTCCACTCCCCTCCTCCACTCCCCGCACTGTCCCCATCCCCTCCTCCATCCCCTCCTCCACTCCCCTCCTCCACTCCCCGCACTGTCCCCATCCTCTCCTCCATCCCCTCCTCCACTCCCCTCCTCCACTCCCCGCACTGTCCCCATCCCCTCCTCCATCCCCCCTCCACTCCCCGCACTGTCCCCATCCCCTCCTCCATCCCCCCCTCCACTCCCCGCACTGTCCCCATCCCCTCCTCCATCCCCTCCTCCACTCCCCTCCTCCACTCCCCGCACTGTCCCCATCCCCTCCTCCACTCCCCTCCTCCACGCCCCGCACTGTCCCCATCCCCTCCTCCATCCCCTCCTCCACTCCCCTCCGCCACTCCACTCCTCCACTCCCCTCCCTGTCCCCAACCCCTCCTCCATCTCCTCCTCCATCCCCTCCTCCACTCCCCTCCTCCACTCCCCTCCTCCACTCCCCGCACTGTCCCCATCCCCTCCTCCACTCCCCTCCTCCTCCACTCCCCTCCTCCACTCCCCTCCTCCACTCCCCGCACTGTCCCCATCCCCTCCTCCATCCCCTCCTCCACTCCCCGCACTGTCCCCATCCCCTCCTCCATCCCCTCTTCCACTCCCCTCCTCCATTCCCCGCACTGTCCCCATCCCCTCCTCCATCCCCTCCTCCACTCCCCGCACTGTCCCCATCCCCTCCTCCATCCCCTCCTCCACTCCCCGCACTGTCCCCATCCCCTCCTCCATCCCCTCCTCCATCCCCTCCTCCATCCCCTCCTCCATCCCCCCTCCACTCCCCGCACTATCCCCATCCCCTCCTCCATCCCCTCCTCCACTCCCCTCCTCCACTCCCCTCCTCCACTCCCCGCACTGTCCCCATCCCCTCCTCCACCCCCTCCTCCACTCCCCTCCTCCATTCCCCTCCTCCCCTCCCCTCCTCCACTCCCCTCCTCCACTCCCCTCCTCCACTCCCCGCACTGTCCCCATCCCCTCCTCCATCCCCTCCTCCACTCCCCTCCCTGTCCCCATCCCCTCCTCCACTCCTCTCCCTGTCCCTTTCCCCTCCTCCACTCCCCTCCTCCCCTCTCCTCCTCCACTCCCCTCCCTGTCCCCATCCCCTCTTTATCCCTTATCCTCTTCCACTATTGCCATCACCTCTAAACCTCCAACACCTCCTTCTGTTCCCTCGGCGCGATACTCCGACCCCCCTCCGGGTCGGAGAATCGCCGGGGGCTGGCGTGAATCCCGGCCCGCCGTGTCCTGAATTCTCCGCCACCAGAGATTCGGCGGGGGCGGGAATCGCGCCGCGCCGGTCGACGGGAATCGCGCCGGTCGGCGGGCCCAGCCCCAGCGTTTCTCCGGTCCGCGATGGGCCGAAGTCCCGCCGCTGTCAACCCACGCCAGCTGGCATGGATTGAACCACCTTTCGAACGGCGGGACAAGGCGGCGCGGGCGGGCTCCGGGGTCCTGGGGGGGGGGGGGGGGGGCGGGGCGATCTGGCCCCTAGGGGGGGGGGTGCCCCCACGGTGACCTGGCCCGCGATCGGGGCCCACCGATCCGCGGGCGGGCCTGTGCCCTGGGGGCACTCTTTTCCTTCCGCCTTCGCCACGGTCTCCACCATGGCAGAGGCGGAAGAGACTCCCTCCACTGCGCATGCGCGGGGATGCCGTGAGCGGCCGCTGATGCTCCCGCACATGCGCCGCCCGGCAAAGTCATTTCCGCGCCAGCTGGCGGGGCGGAAATCAGTCCGGCGCGGGCCTAGCCCCTCAAGGTTAGGGCTCGGCCGCTCAAGATGTGGAGGATTCAGCACCTTTGGGGCGGCGCGATGCCCGACTGATTCGCGCCGTTTTTGGCGCCAGTCGGCGGACATCGCGGCGATTGCGGAGAATCCCGTCCCTGATCTCCTCCATTTTCCCTTCTTCTCACTCCTCTTCTATCTTCCTGTACACACTCTCTCCTTCTCCATCTTCTCCTGTCTTCAAACCCACTCCCCAACCTCTCCCTTTCGTCTGTCTCTCCTTTCCCTCTTTCCTCACTTCCTGCCTCCCTCCATTCCTCTCTCTGACTTTCCTCATCTCTCCCTCCCTCCCTTCTCCTTTTCCCCCTTTTTGTTAAATATAAATTTAAAGTCCCCAATTAATTGTTTTCTAATTAAGGGGCAATTTAGCCTGGCCAATCCACTTGCCCTGCACATGAAAAATGAAAATCGCTTATTGTCGCAAGTGGGCTTCAATGAAGTTACTGTGAAAAGCCCCTAGTCGCCACATTCCGGCGCCTGTTCGGGGAGACTGGTACAGGAATTGAAGCGTGCTGCTGGCCTGCCTTGGTCTACTTTCATAGCCCGCGATTTAGCCCTGTGCTAAACAGCCCCTGCACATCGTTGGGTTGCGGGGGTGAAATCCACGCAAACACGGGGAAAATGTGTAAACTCCATACGGACAGTGACCGGGGCCGGGAGTCGAACACGGTTCCTCAATGCCCTGAGGCAGCAGTGCTAACCACAGTGTCACGTGCAGCACCCCCTTCTTGTCCAATTCCCTCTGAATCTCCCTCTGTCCAACTCTCTCTGAATCTCCCTCTGTCCAACTCCCTCTGAATCTCCCTCTGTCCAACTCCCTCTGAATCTCCCTCTGTCCAACTCCCTCTGAATCTCCCTTTGTCCAACTCTCTCTGAATCTCCCTCTGTCCAACTCCCTCTGAATCTCCCTCTGTCCAACTCTCTCTGAATCTCCCTCTGTCCAACTCCCTCTGAATCTCCCTCTGTCCAACTCTCTCTGAATCTCCCTCTGTCCAACTCCCTCTGAATCTCCCTCTGTCCAACTCCCTCTGAATCTCCCTTTGTCCAACTCTCTCTGAATCTCCCTCTGTCAAACTCTCTCTGAATCTCCCTTTGTCCAACTCCCTCTGAATCTCCCTCTGTCCAACTCTCTCTGAATATCCCTCTGTCCAACTCTCTCTGAATCTCCCTCTGTCCAACTCTCTCTGAATCTCCCTCTGTCCAACTCTCTCTGAATCTCCCTCTGTCCAACTCCCTCTGAATCTCCCTTTGTCCAACTCTCTCTGAATCTCCCTTTGTCCAACTCCCTCTGAATCTCCCTCTGTCCAACTCCCTCTGAATCTCCCTCTGTCCAACTCCCTCTGAATCTCCCTCTGTCCAACTCTCTCTGAATCTCCCTCTGTCCAACTCTCTCTGAATCTCCCTTTGTCCAACTCTCTCTGAATCTCCCTCTGTCCAACTCCCTCTGAATCTCCCTCTGTCCAACTCTCTCTGAATCTCCCTCTGTCCAACTCCCTCTGAATCTCCCTTTGTCCAACTCCCTCTGAATCTCCCTCTGTCCAACTCCCTCTGAATCTCCCTCTGTCCAACTCCCTCTGAATCTCCCTCTGTCCAACACTGTCTGAATCTCCCTTTGTCCAACTCTCTCTGAATCTCCCTCTGTCCAACTCTCTCTGAATCTCCCTCTGTCCAACTCCCTCTGAATCTCCCTCTGTCCAACTCTGTCTGAATCTCCCTTTGTCCAACTCCCTCTGAATCTCCCTCTGTCCAAGTCCCTCTGAATCTCCCTTTGTCCAACTCCCTCTGAATCTACCTCTGTCCAAGTCTCTCTGAATCTCCCTCTGTCCAACTCTCTCTGAATCGCCCTCTGTCCAACTCCCTCTGAATCTCCCTCTGTCCAACTCCCTCTGAATCTCCCTCTGTCCAACTCCCTCTGAATCTCCCTCTGTCCAACTCCCTCTGAATCTCCCTCTGTCCAACTCTCTCTGAATCTCCCTTTGTCCAACTCTCTCTGAATCTCCCTCTGTCCAACTCCCTCTGAATCTCCCTCGGTCCAACTCCCTCTGAATCTCCCTCTGTCCAACTCCCTCTGAATCTCCCTCTGTCCAACTCCCTCTGAATCTCCCTCTGTCCAACTCCCTCTGAATCTCCCTTTGTCCAACTCTCTCTGAATCTCCCTTTGTCCAACTCCCTCTGAATCTCCCTCTGTCCAACTCCCTCTGAATCTCCCTCTGTCCAACTCCCTCTGAATCTCCCTCTGTCCAACTCTCTCTGAATCTCCCTTTGTCCAACTCTCTCTGAATCTCCCTCTGTCCAACTCCCTCTGAATCTCCCTCGGTCCAACTCCCTCTGAATCTCCCTCTGTCCAACTCCCTCTGAATCTCCCTCTGTCCAACTCCCTCTGAATCTCCCTCTGTCCAACTCCCTCTGAATCTCCTTCTGTCCAACTCTCTCTGAATCTCCCTCTGTCCAACTCCCTCTGAATCTCCCTTTGTCCAACTCTCTCTGAATCTCCCTCTGTCCAACTCTCTCTGAATCTCCCTTTGTCCAACTCTCTCTGAATCTCCCTTTGTCCAACTCTCTCTGAATCTCCCTTTGTCCAACTCTCTCTGAATCTCCCTATGTCCAACTCCCTCTGAATCTCCCTCTGTCCAACTCCCTCTGAATCTCCCTTTGTCCAACTCCCTCTGAATCTCCCTTTGTCCAACTCCCTCTGAATCTCCCTTTGTAAAACTCCCTCTGAATCTCCCTCTGTCCAACTCCCTCTGAATCTCCCTTTGTCCAACTCTCTCTGAATCTCCCTCTGTCCAACTCTCTCTGAATCTCCCTTTGTCCAACTCTCTCTGAATCTCCCTTTGTCCAACTCTCTCTGAATCTCGCTTTCTAAAACTCTCCCTGAATCTCCCTCTGTCCAACTCCCTCTGAATCTCCCTTTGTCCAACTCTCTCTGAATCTCCCTCTGTCCAACTCTCTCTGAATCTCCCTCTGTCCAACTCCCTCTGAATCTCCCTTTGTCCAACTCTCTCTGAATCTCCCTTTGTCCAACTCTCTCTGAATCTCCCTTTGTCCAACTCTCTCTGAATCTCCCTTTGTCCAACTCTCTCTGAATCTCCCTTTCTAAAACTCTCGCTGAATCTCACTCTGTCCAACTCCCTCTGAATCTCCCTTTGTAAAACTCCCTCTGAATCTCCCTCTGTCCAACTCCCTCTGAATCTCCCTTTGTAAAACTCCCTCTGAATCTCCCTCTGTCCAACTCTCTCTGAATCTCCCTTTGTCCAACTCCCTCTGAATCTCCCTCTGTCCAACTCCCTCTGAATCTCCCTTTGTCCAACTCCCTCTGAATCTCCCTTTGTCCAACTCTCTCTGAATCTCCCTTTGTCCAATCTCTCTGAATCTCTCTTTGTCCAACTCCCTCTGAATCTCCCTTTGTCCAACTCTCTCTGAATCTCCCTTTGCCCAACTCCCTCTGAATCTCCCTTTGTCCAACTCCCTCTGAATCTCCCTCGGTCCAACTCCCTCTGAATCTCCCTCTGTCCAGCTCCCTCTGACTCTCCCTTTGTCCAACTCCCTCTGAATTTCCCTTTGTCCAACTCTCTCTGAATCTCCCTCTGTCCAACTCTCTCTGAATCTCCCTCGGTCCAACTCCCTCTGAATCTCCCTTTGTCCAACTCCCTCTGAATCTCCCTCTGTCCAACTCTCTCTGAATCTCCCTTTGTCCAACTCCCTCTGAATCTCCCTTTGTCCAACTCCCTCTGAATGTCCCTCTGTCCAACTCCCTCTGAATCTCCCTCTGTCCAACTCTCTCTGAATCTCCCTTTGTCCAACTCTCTCTGAACCTGCCTTTGTCCAACTCTCTCTGAATGTCCCTCTGTCCAACTCTTTCTGAATCTCCCTTTGTCCAACTCTCTCTGAATCTCCCTTTGTCCAACTCCCTCTGAATCTCCCTCTGTCCAACTCCCTCTGAATCTCCCTTTGTCCAACTCTCTCTGAATCTCCCTCTGTCCAAATAACTCTGAATCTCCCTTTGTCCAACTCTCTCTGAATCTCCCTCTGTCCAGATAACTCTGAATCTCCCTTTGTCCAACTCTCTCTGAATCTCCCTCTGTCCAACTCCCTCTGAATCTCCCTTTGTCCAACTCTCTCTGAATGTCCCTCTGTCCAACTCCCTCTGAATCTCCCTTTGTCCAACTCTCTCTGAATCTCCCTTTGTAAAACTCTCCCTGAATCTCCCTCTGTCCAACTCCCTCTGAATCTCCCTCTGTCCACCTCCCTCTGAATCTCCCTTTGTCCAACTCTCTCTGAATCTCCCTTTGTCCAACTCTCTCTGAATCTCACTTTGTCCAACTCTCTCTGAATCTCCCTCTGTCCAACTCTCTCTGAATCTCCCTCTGTCCAACTCTCTCTGAATCTCCCTTTGTCCAACTCCCTCTGAATCTCCCTCTGTCCAACTCCCTCTGAATCTCCCTTTGTCCAACTCTCTCTGAATCTCCCTCTGTCCAACTCACTCTGAATCTCCCTCTGTCCAACTCTCTCTGAATCTCCCTTTGTCCAACTCCCTCTGAATCTCCCTCTGTCCAACTCCCTCTGAATCTCCCTTTGTCCAACTCCCTCTGAATCTCCCTCTGTCCTACTCCCTCTGAATCTCCCTCTGTCCTACTCCCTCTGAATCTCCCTTTGCCCAACTCCCTCTGAATCTCCCTTTGTCCAACTCTCTCTGAATCTCCCTTTGTCCAACTCCCTCTGAATCTCCCTCTGTCCAACTCTCTCTGAATCTCTCTCTGTCCAACTCTCTCTGAATCTCCCTCTGTCCAACTCTCTCTGAATCTCCCTCTGTCCAACTCCCTCTGAATCTCCCTCTGTCCAACTCTCTCTGAATCTCCCTTTGTCCAACTCCCTCTGAATCTCCCTCTGTCCAACGCTCTCTGAATCTCCCTCTGTCCAACTCCCTCTGAATCTCCCTTTGTCCAACTCTCTCTGAATCTCCCTTTGTCCAACTCCCTCTGAATCTCCCTTTGTCCAACTCCCTCTGAATCTCCCTCTGTCCAACTCTCTCTGAATCTCCCTTTGTCCAACTCCCTCTGAATCTCCCTCTGTCCAACTCCCTCTGAATCTCCCTTTGTCCAACTCCCTCTGAATCTCCCTCTGTCCAACTCCCTCTGAATCTCCCTCTGTCCAAGTCCCTCTGAATCTCCCTTTGTCCAACTCCCTCTGAATCTCCCTTTGTCCAACTCCCTCTGAATCTACCTCTGTCCAACTCCCTCTAAATCTCCCTCTGTCCAACTCCCTCTGAATCTCCCTCTGTCCAACTCTCTCTGAATCTCCCTTTGTCCAACTCTCTCTGAATGTCCCTCTGTCCAACTCCCTCTGAATCTCCCTCTGTCCAACTCCCTCTGAATCTCCCTCGGACCAACTCCCTCTGAATCTCCCTCTGTCCAACTCCCTCTGAATCTCCCTTTGTCCAACTCCCTCTGAATCTCCCTCTGACCAACTCCCTCTGAATCTCCCTTTGACCAACTCCCTCTGAATCTCCCTTTGTCCAACTCCCTCTGAATCTCCCTCTGTCCAACTCCCTCTGAATCTCCCTTTGTCCAACTCCCTCTGAATCTCCCTCTGTCCAACTCCCTCTGAATCTCCCTCTGTCCAACTCCCTCTGAATCTCCCTCTGTCCAACTCCCTCTGAATCTCCCTTTGTCCAACTCCCTCTGAATCTCCCTTTGTCCAACTCCCTCTGAATCTCCCTCTGTCCAACTCCCTCTGAATCTCCCTCTGTCCAACTCCCTCTGAATCTCCCTCTGTCCAACTCTCTCTGAATCTCCCTTTGTCCAACTCTCTCTGAATGTCCCTCTGTCCAACTCCCTCTGAATCTCCCTCTGTCCAACTCCCTCTGAATCTCCCTCTGACCAACTCCCTCTGAATCTCCCTCTGTCCAACTCCCTCTGAATCTCCCTTTGTCCAACTCCCTCTGAATCTCCCTCTGACCAACTCCCTCTGAATCTCCCTTTGACCAACTCCCTCTGAATCTCCCTTTGTCCAACTCCCTCTGAATCTCCCTCTGTCCAACTCCCTCTGAATCTCCCTTTGTCCAACTCCCTCTGAATCTCCCTCTGTCCAACTCCCTCTGAATCTCCCTCTGTCCAACTCCCTCTGAATCTCCCTTTGTCCAACTCCCTCTGAATCTCCTTTTGTCCAACTCTCTCTGAATCTCCCTTTGTCCAACTCTCTCTGAATCTCCCTCTGTCCAACTCTCTCTGAATCTCCCTCTGTCCAACTCCCTCTGAATCTCTCTTTGTCCAACTCCCTCTGAATCTCCCTCTGTCCAGCTCCCTCTGAATCTCCCTTTGTCCAACTCTCTCTGAATCTCCTTTTGTCCAACTCTCTCTGAATCTCCCTCTGTCCAACTCTCTCTGAATCTCCCTTTGTCCAACTCTCTCTGAATGTCCCTCTGTCCAACTCCCTCTGAATCTCCCTTTGTCCAACTCTCTCTGAATCTCCCTCTGTCCAACTCCCTCTGAATCTCCCTTTGTCCAACTCTCTCTGAATCTCCCTTTGTCCAACTCTCTCTGAATCTCCCTTTGTCCAACTCTCTCTGAATCTCCCTTTGTCCAACTCTCTCTGAATCTCCCTTTGTCCAACTCTCTCTGAATCTCCCTCTGTCCAACTCCCTCTGAATCTCCCTTTGTCCAACTCTCTCTGAATCTCCCTTTGTCCAACTCTCTCTGAATCTCCCTTTGTCCAACTCTCTCTGAATCTCCCTCTGTCCAACTCCCTCTGAATCTCCCTTTGTCCAACTCTCTCTGAATCTCCCTTTGACCAACTCCCTCTGAATCTCCCTCTGTCCAACTCCCTCTGAATCTCCCTTTGTCCAACTCTCTCTGAATCTCCCTCTGTCCAACTCCCTCTCAATCTCCCTTTGTCCAACTCTCTCTGAATCTCCCTTTGTCCAACTCTCTCTGAATCTCCCTTTGTCCAACTCTCTCTGAATCTCCCTTTGTCCAACTCTCTCTGAATCTCCCTTTGTCCAACTCTCTCTGAATCTCCCTCTGTCCAACTCCCTCTGAATCTCCCTTTGTCCAACTCCCTCTGAATCTCCCTCTGTCCAACTCCCTCTGAATCTCCCTCTGTCCAACTCCCTCTGAATCTCCCTCTGTCCAACTCCCTCTGAATCTCCCTTTGTCCAACTCTCTCTGAATCTCCCTTTGTCCAACTCTCTCTGAATCTCCCTTTGTCCAACTCTCTCTGAATCTCCCTTTGTCCAACTCTCTCTGAATCTCCCTCTGTCCAACTCCCTCTGAATCTCCCTTTGTCCAACTCTCTCTGAATCTCCCTTTGTCCAACTCCCTCTGAATCTCCCTCTGTCCAACTCCCTCTGAATCTCCCTTTGTCCAACTCTCTCTGAATCTCCCTCTGTCCAACTCCCTCTGAATCTCCCTTTGTCCAACTCTCTCTGAATCTCCCTTTGTCCAACTCCCTCTGAATCTCCCTCTGTCCAACTCCCTCTGAATCTCCCTTTGTCCAACTCTCTCTGAATCTCCCTCTGTCCAACTCCCTCTCAATCTCCCTTTGTCCAACTCTCTCTGAATCTCCCTTTGTCCAACTCTCTCTGAATCTCCCTTTGTCCAACTCTCTCTGAATCTCCCTTTGTCCAACTCTCTCTGAATCTCCCTTTGTCCAACTCTCTCTGAATCTCCCTCTGTCCAACTCCCTCTGAATCTCCCTTTGTCCAACTCCCTCTGAATCTCCCTCTGTCCAACTCCCTCTGAATCTCCCTCGGTCCAACTCCCTCTGAATCTCCCTCTGTCCAACTCCCTCTGAATCTCCCTCTGTCCAACTCCCTCTGAATCTCCCTCTGTCCAACTCCCTCTGAATCTCCCTTTGTCCAACTCTCTCTGAATCTCCCTTTGTCAAACTCCCTCTGAATCTCCCTCTGTCCAACTCCCTCTGAATCTCCCTCTGTCCAACTCCCTCTGAATCTCCCTCTGTCCAACTCTCTCTGAATCTCCCTTTGTCCAACTCTCTCTGAATCTCCCTCTGTCCAACTCCCTCTGAATCTCCCTCGGTCCAACTCCCTCTGAATCTCCCTCTGTCCAACTCCCTCTGAATCTCCCTCTGTCCAACTCCCTCTGAATCTCCCTCTGTCCAACTCCCTCTGAATCTCCTTCTGTCCAACTCTCTCTGAATCTCCCTCTGTCCAACTCCCTCTGAATCTCCCTTTGTCCAACTCTCTCTGAATCTCCCTCTGTCCAACTCTCTCTGAATCTCCCTTTGTCCAACTCCCTCTGAATCTCCCTTTGTCCAACTCTCTCTGAATCTCCCTTTGTCCAACTCTCTCTGAATCTCCCTATGTCCAACTCCCTCTGAATCTCCCTCTGTCCAACTCCCTCTGAATCTCCCTTTGTCCAACTCCCTCTGAATCTCCCTTTGTCCAACTCCCTCTGAATCTCCCTTTGTAAAACTCCCTCTGAATCTCCCTCTGTCCAACTCCCTCTGAATCTCCCTTTGTCCAACTCTCTCTGAATCTCCCTCTGTCCAACTCTCTCTGAATCTCCCTTTGTCCAACTCTCTCTGAATCTCCCTTTGTCCAACTCTCTCTGAATCTCGCTTTCTAAAACTCTCCTTGAATCTCCCTCTGTCCAACTCCCTCTGAATCTCCCTTTGTCCAACTCTCTCTGAATCTCCCTCTGTCCAACTCTCTCTGAATCTCCCTCTGTCCAACTCCCTCTGAATCTCCCTTTGTCCAACTCTCTCTGAATCTCCCTTTGTCCAACTCTCTCTGAATCTCCCTTTGTCCAACTCTCTCTGAATCTCCCTTTGTCCAACTCTCTCTGAATCTCCCTTTCTAAAACTCTCGCTGAATCTCCCTCTGTCCAACTCCCTCTGAATCTCCCTTTGTAAAACTCCCTCTGAATCTCCCTCTGTCCAACTCCCTCTGAATCTCCCTTTGTAAAACTCCCTCTGAATCTCCCTCTGTCCAACTCTCTCTGAATCTCCCTTTGTCCAACTCCCTCTGAATCTCCCTCTGTCCAACTCCCTCTGAATCTCCCTTTGTCCAACTCCCTCTGAATCTCCCTTTGTCCAACTCTCTCTGAATCTCCCTTTGTCCAATCTCTCTAAATCTCTCTTTGTCCAACTCCCTCTGAATCTCCCTTTGTCCAACTCTCTCTGAATCTCCCTTTGCCCAACTCCCTCTGAATCTCCCTTTGTCCAACTCCCTCTGAATCTCCCTCGGTCCAACTCCCTCTGAATCTCCCTCTGTCCAGCTCCCTCTGACTCTCCCTTTGTCCAACTCCCTCTGAATTTCCCTTTGTCCAACTCTCTCTGAATCTCCCTCTGTCCTACTCTCTCTGAATCTCCCTCGGTCCAACTCCCTCTGAATCTCCCTTTGTCCAACTCCCTCTGAATCTCCCTCTGTCCAACTCTCTCTGAATCTCCCTTTGTCCAACTCCCTCTGAATCTCCCTTTGTCCAACTCCCTCTGAATGTCCCTCTGTCCAACTCCCTCTGAATCTCCCTCTGTCCAACTCTCTCTGAATCTCCCTTTGTCCAACTCTCTCTGAACCTGCCTTTGTCCAACTCTCTCTGAATGTCCCTCTGTCCAACTCTTTCTGAATCTCCCTTTGTCCAACTCTCTCTGAATCTCCCTTTGTCCAACTCCCTCTGAATCTCCCTCTGTCCAACTCCCTCTGAATCTCCCTTTGTCCAACTCTCTCTGAATCTCCCTCTGTCCAAATAACTCTGAATCTCCCTTTGTCCAACTCTCTCTGAATCTCCCTCTGTCCAGATAACTCTGAATCTCCCTTTGTCCAACTCTCTCTGAATCTCCCTCTGTCCAACTCCCTCTGAATCTCCCTTTGTCCAACTCTCTCTGAATGTCCCTCTGTCCAACTCCCTCTGAATCTCCCTTTGTCCAACTCTCTCTGAATCTCCCTTTGTAAAACTCTCCCTGAATCTCCCTCTGTCCAACTCCCTCTGAATCTCCCTCTGTCCACCTCCCTCTGAATCTCCCTTTGTCCAACTCTCTCTGAATCTCCCTCTGTCCAACTCTCTCTGAATCTCCCTCTGTCCAACTCTCTCTGAATCTCCCTTTGTCCAACTCCCTCTGAATCTCCCTCTGTCCAACTCCCTCTGAATCTCCCTTTGTCCAACTCCCTCTGAATCTCCCTCTGTCCTACTCCCTCTGAATCTCCCTCTGTCCTACTCCCTCTGAATCTCCCTTTGCCCAACTCCCTCTGAATCTCCCTTTGTCCAACTCTCTCTGAATCTCCCTTTGTCCAACTCCCTCTGAATCTCCCTCTGTCCAACTCTCTCTGAATCTCCCTCTGTCCAACTCTCTCTGAATCTCCCTCTGTCCAACTCTCTCTGAATCTCCCTCTGTCCAACTCCCTCTGAATCTCCCTCTGTCCAACTCTCTCTGAATCTCCCTTTGTCCAACTCCCTCTGAATCTCCCTCTGTCCAACGCTCTCTGAATCTCCCTCTGTCCAACTCCCTCTGAATCTCCCTTTGTCCAACTCTCTCTGAATCTCCCTTTGTCCAACTCCCTCTGAATCTCCCTTTGTCCAACTCCCTCTGAATCTCCCTCTGTCCAACTCTCTCTGAATCTCCCTTTGTCCAACTCCCTCTGAATCTCCCTCTGTCCAACTCCCTCTGAATCTCCCTTTGTCCAACTCCCTCTGAATCTCCCTCTGTCCAACTCCCTCTGAATCTCCCTCTGTCCAACTCCCTCTGAATCTCCCTTTGTCCAACTCCCTCTGAATCTCCCTTTGTCCAACTCCCTCTGAATCTACCTCTGTCCAACTCCCTCTAAATCTCCCTCTGTCCAACTCCCTCTGAATCTCCCTCTGTCCAACTCTCTCTGAATCTCCCTTTGTCCAACTCTCTCTGAATGTCCCTCTGTCCAACTCCCTCTGAATCTCCCTCTGTCCAACTCCCTCTGAATCTCCCTCTGACCAACTCCCTCTGAATCTCCCTCTGTCCAACTCCCTCTGAATCTCCCTTTGTCCAACTCCCTCTGAATCTCCCTCTGACCAACTCCCTCTGAATCTCCCTTTGACCAACTCCCTCTGAATCTCCCTTTGTCCAACTCCCTCTGAATCTCCCTCTGTCCAACTCCCTCTGAATCTCCCTTTGTCCAACTCCCTCTGAATCTCCCTCTGTCCAACTCCCTCTGAATCTCCCTCTGTCCAACTCCCTCTGAATCTCCCTCTGTCCAACTCCCTCTGAATCTCCCTTTGTCCAACTCCCTCTGAATCTCCCTTTGTCCAACTCCCTCTGAATCTCCCTCTGTCCAACTCCCTCTGAATCTCCCTCTGTCCAACTCCCTCTGAATCTCCCTCTGTCCAACTCTCTCTGAATCTCCCTTTGTCCAACTCTCTCTGAATGTCCCTCTGTCCAACTCCCTCTGAATCTCCCTCTGTCCAACTCCCTCTGAATCTCCCTCTGACCAACTCCCTCTGAATCTCCCTCTGTCCAACTCCCTCTGAATCTCCCTTTGTCCAACTCCCTCTGAATCTCCCTCTGACCAACTCCCTCTGAATCTCCCTTTGACCAACTCCCTCTGTATCTCCCTTTGTCCAACTCCCTCTGAATCTCCCTCTGTCCAACTCCCTCTGAATCTCCCTTTGTCCAACTCCCTCTGAATCTCCCTCTGTCCAACTCCCTCTGAATCTCCCTCTGTCCAACTCCCTCTGAATCTCCCTTTGTCCAACTCCCTCTGAATCTCCTTTTGTCCAACTCTCTCTGAATCTCCCTTTGTCCAACTCTCTCTGAATCTCCCTCTGTCCAACTCTCTCTGAATCTCCCTCTGTCCAACTCCCTCTGAATCTCTCTTTGTCCAACTCCCTCTGAATCTCCCTCTGTCCAGCTCCCTCTGAATCTCCCTTTGTCCAACTCTCTCTGAATCTCCCTTTGTAAAACTCCCTCTGAATCTCCCTCTGTCCAACTCCCTCTGAATCTCCCTTTGTCCAACTCTCTCTGAATCTCCCTCTGTCCAACTCTCTCTGAATCTCCCTTTGTCCAACTCTCTCTGAATCTCCCTTTGTCCAACTCTCTCTGAATCTCGCTTTCTAAAACTCTCCCTGAATCTCCCTCTGTCCAACTCCCTCTGAATCTCCCTTTGTCCAACTCTCTCTGAATCTCCCTCTGTCCAACTCTCTCTGAATCTCCCTCTGTCCAACTCCCTCTGAATCTCCCTTTGTCCAACTCTCTCTGAATCTCCCTTTGTCCAACTCTCTCTGAATCTCCCTTTGTCCAACTCTCTCTGAATCTCCCTTTGTCCAACTCTCTCTGAATCTCCCTTTCTAAAACTCTCGCTGAATCTCCCTCTGTCCAACTCCCTCTGAATCTCCCTTTGTAAAACTCCCTCTGAATCTCCCTCTGTCCAACTCCCTCTGAATCTCCCTTTGTAAAACTCCCTCTGAATCTCCCTCTGTCCAACTCTCTCTGAATCTCCCTTTGTCCAACTCCCTCTGAATCTCCCTCTGTCCAACTCCCTCTGAATCTCCCTTTGTCCAACTCCCTCTGAATCTCCCTTTGTCCAACTCTCTCTGAATCTCCCTTTGTCCAATCTCTCTGAATCTCTCTTTGTCCAACTCCCTCTGAATCTCCCTTTGTCCAACTCTCTCTGAATCTCCCTTTGCCCAACTCCCTCTGAATCTCCCTTTGTCCAACTCCCTCTGAATCTCCCTCGGTCCAACTCCCTCTGAATCTCCCTCTGTCCAGCTCCCTCTGACTCTCCCTTTGTCCAACTCCCTCTGAATTTCCCTTTGTCCAACTCTCTCTGAATCTCCCTCTGTCCAACTCTCTCTGAATCTCCCTCGGTCCAACTCCCTCTGAATCTCCCTTTGTCCAACTCCCTCTGAATCTCCCTCTGTCCAACTCTCTCTGAATCTCCCTTTGTCCAACTCCCTCTGAATCTCCCTTTGTCCAACTCCCTCTGAATGTCCCTCTGTCCAACTCCCTCTGAATCTCCCTCTGTCCAACTCTCTCTGAATCTCCCTTTGTCCAACTCTCTCTGAACCTGCCTTTGTCCAACTCTCTCTGAATGTCCCTCTGTCCAACTCTTTCTGAATCTCCCTTTGTCCAACTCTCTCTGAATCTCCCTTTGTCCAACTCCCTCTGAATCTCCCTCTGTCCAACTCCCTCTGAATCTCCCTTTGTCCAACTCTCTCTGAATCTCCCTCTGTCCAAATAACTCTGAATCTCCCTTTGTCCAACTCTCTCTGAATCTCCCTCTGTCCAGATAACTCTGAATCTCCCTTTGTCCAACTCTCTCTGAATCTCCCTCTGTCCAACTCCCTCTGAATCTCCCTTTGTCCAACTCTCTCTGAATGTCCCTCTGTCCAACTCCCTCTGAATCTCCCTTTGTCCAACTCTCTCTGAATCTCCCTTTGTAAAACTCTCCCTGAATCTCCCTCTGTCCAACTCCCTCTGAATCTCCCTCTGTCCACCTCCCTCTGAATCTCCCTTTGTCCAACTCTCTCTGAATCTCCCTCTGTCCAACTCTCTCTGAATCTCCCTCTGTCCAACTCTCTCTGAATCTCCCTTTGTCCAACTCCCTCTGAATCTCCCTCTGTCCAACTCCCTCTGAATCTCCCTTTGTCCAACTCCCTCTGAATCTCCCTCTGTCCTACTCCCTCTGAATCTCCCTCTGTCCTACTCCCTCTGAATCTCCCTTTGCCCAACTCCCTCTGAATCTCCCTTTGTCCAACTCTCTCTGAATCTCCCTTTGTCCAACTCCCTCTGAATCTCCCTCTGTCCAACTCTCTCTGAATCTCCCTCTGTCCAACTCTCTCTGAATCTCCCTCTGTCCAACTCTCTCTGAATCTCCCTCTGTCCAACTCCCTCTGAATCTCCCTCTGTCCAACTCTCTCTGAATCTCCCTTTGTCCAACTCCCTCTGAATCTCCCTCTGTCCAACGCTCTCTGAATCTCCCTCTGTCCAACTCCCTCTGAATCTCCCTTTGTCCAACTCTCTCTGAATCTCCCTTTGTCCAACTCCCTCTGAATCTCCCTTTGTCCAACTCCCTCTGAATCTCCCTCTGTCCAACTCTCTCTGAATCTCCCTTTGTCCAACTCCCTCTGAATCTCCCTCTGTCCAACTCCCTCTGAATCTCCCTTTGTCCAACTCCCTCTGAATCTCCCTCTGTCCAACTCCCTCTGAATCTCCCTCTGTCCAACTCCCTCTGAATCTCCCTTTGTCCAACTCCCTCTGAATCTCCCTTTGTCCAACTCCCTCTGAATCTACCTCTGTCCAACTCCCTCTAAATCTCCCTCTGTCCAACTCCCTCTGAATCTCCCTCTGTCCAACTCTCTCTGAATCTCCCTTTGTCCAACTCTCTCTGAATGTCCCTCTGTCCAACTCCCTCTGAATCTCCCTCTGTCCAACTCCCTCTGAATCTCCCTCTGACCAACTCCCTCTGAATCTCCCTCTGTCCAACTCCCTCTGAATCTCCCTTTGTCCAACTCCCTCTGAATCTCCCTCTGACCAACTCCCTCTGAATCTCCCTTTGACCAACTCCCTCTGAATCTCCCTTTGTCCAACTCCCTCTGAATCTCCCTCTGTCCAAATCCCTCTGAATCTCCCTCTGTCCAACTCCCTCTGAATCTCCCTCTGTCCAACTCCCTCTGAATCTCCCTCTGTCCAACTCCCTCTGAATCTCCCTCTGTCCAACTCCCTCTGAATCTCCCTTTGTCCAACTCCCTCTGAATCTCCCTTTGTCCAACTCCCTCTGAATCTCCCTCTGTCCAACTCCCTCTGAATCTCCCTCTGTCCAACTCCCTCTGAATCTCCCTCTGTCCAACTCTCTCTGAATCTCCCTTTGTCCAACTCTCTCTGAATGTCCCTCTGTCCAACTCCCTCTGAATCTCCCTCTGTCCAACTCCCTCTGAATCTCCCTCTGACCAACTCCCTCTGAATCTCCCTCTGTCCAACTCCCTCTGAATCTCCCTTTGTCCAACTCCCTCTGAATCTCCCTCTGACCAACTCCCTCTGAATCTCCCTTTGACCAACTCCCTCTGAATCTCCCTTTGTCCAACTCCCTCTGAATCTCCCTCTGTCCAACTCCCTCTGAATCTCCCTTTGTCCAACTCCCTCTGAATCTCCCTCTGTCCAACTCCCTCTGAATCTCCCTCTGTCCAACTCCCTCTGAATCTCCCTTTGTCCAACTCCCTCTGAATCTCCTTTTGTCCAACTCTCTCTGAATCTCCCTTTGTCCAACTCTCTCTGAATCTCCCTCTGTCCAACTCTCTCTGAATCTCCCTCTGTCCAACTCCCTCTGAATCTCTCTTTGTCCAACTCCCTCTGAATCTCCCTCTGTCCAGCTCCCTCTGAATCTCCCTTTGTCCAACTCTCTCTGAATCTCCTTTTGTCCAACTCTCTCTGAATCTCCCTCTGTCCAACTCTCTCTGAATCTCCCTTTGTCCAACTCTCTCTGAATGTCCCTCTGTCCAACTCCCTCTGAATCTCCCTTTGTCCAACTCTCTCTGAATCTCCCTCTGTCCAACTCCCTCTGAATCTCCCTTTGTCCAACTCTCTCTGAATCTCCCTTTGTCCAACTCTCTCTGAATCTCCCTTTGTCCAACTCTCTCTGAATCTCCCTTTGTCCAACTCTCTCTGAATCTCCCTTTGTCCAACTCTCTCTGAATCTCCCTCTGTCCAACTCCCTCTAAATCTCCCTTTGTCCAACTCTCTCTGAATCTCCCTTTGTCCAACTCTCTCTGAATCTCCCTTTGTCCAACTCTCTCTGAATCTCCCTCTGTCCAACTCCCTCTGAATCTCCCTTTGTCCAGCTCTCTCTGAATCTCCCTTTGTCCAACTCCCTCTGAATCTCCCTCTGTCCAACTCCCTCTGAATCTCCCTTTGTCCAACCCTCTCTGAATCTCCCTCTGTCCAACTCCCTCTCAATCTCCCTTTGTCCAACTCTCTCTGAATCTCCCTTTGTCCAACTCTCTCTGAATCTCCCTTTGTCCAACTCTCTCTGAATCTCCCTTTGTCCAACTCTCTCTGAATCTCCCTTTGTCCAACTCTCTCTGAATCTCCCTCTGTCCAACTCCCTCTGAATCTCCCTTTGTCCAACTCCCTCTGAATCTCCCTCTGTCCAACTCCCTCTGAATCTCCCTCTGTCCAACTCTCTCTGAATCTCCCTTTGTCCAACTCTCTCTGAATCTCCCTTTGTCCAACTCTCTCTGAATCTCCCTTTGTCCAACTCTCTCTGAATCTCCCTTTGTCCAACTCTCTCTGAATCTCCCTCTGTCCAACTCCCTCTGAATCTCCCTTTGTCCAACTCTCTCTGAATCTCCCTTTGTCCAACTCTCTCTGAATCTCCCTTTGTCCAACTCTCTCTGAATCTCCCTCTGTCCAACTCCCTCTGAATCTCCCTTTGTCCAGCTCTCTCTGAATCTCCCTTTGTCCAACTCCCTCTGAATCTCCCTCTGTCCAACTCCCTCTGAATCTCCCTTTGTCCAACCCTCTCTGAATCTCCCTCTGTCCAACTCCCTCTCAATCTCCCTTTGTCCAACTCTCTCTGAATCTCCCTTTGTCCAACTCTCTCTGAATCTCCCTTTGTCCAACTCTCTCTGAATCTCCCTTTGTCCAACTCTCTCTGAATCTCCCTTTGTCCAACTCTCTCTGAATCTCCCTCTGTCCAACTCCCTCTGAATCTCCCTTTGTCCAACTCCCTCTGAATCTCCCTCTGTCCAACTCCCTCTGAATCTCCCTCTGTCCAACTCCCTCTGAATCTCCCTCTGTCCAACTCCCTCTGAATCTCCCTTTGTCCAACTCTCTCTGAATCTCCCTTTGTCCAACTCTCTCTGAATCTCCCTTTGTCCAACTCTCTCTGAATCTCCCTTTGTCCAACTCTCTCTGAATCTCCCTCTGTCCAACTCCCTCTCAATCTCCCTTTGTCCAACTCTCTCTGAATCTCCCTCTGACCAACTCCCTCTGAATCTCCCTTTGACCAACTCCCTCTGAATCTCCCTTTGTCCAACTCCCTCTGAATCTCCCTCTGTCCAACTCCCTCTGAATCTCCCTTTGTCCAACTCCCTCTGAATCTCCCTCTGTCCAACTCCCTCTGAATCTCCCTCTGTCCAACTCCCTCTGAATCTCCCTTTGTCCAACTCCCTCTGAATCTCCTTTTGTCCAACTCTCTCTGAATCTCCCTTTGTCCAACTCTCTCTGAATCTCCCTCTGTCCAACTCTCTCTGAATCTCCCTCTGTCCAACTCCCTCTGAATCTCTCTTTGTCCAACTCCCTCTGAATCTCCCTCTGTCCAGCTCCCTCTGAATCTCCCTTTGTCCAACTCTCTCTGAATCTCCTTTTGTCCAACTCTCTCTGAATCTCCCTCTGTCCAACTCTCTCTGAATCTCCCTTTGTCCAACTCTCTCTGAATGTCCCTCTGTCCAACTCCCTCTGAATCTCCCTTTGTCCAACTCTCTCTGAATCTCCCTCTGTCCAACTCCCTCTGAATCTCCCTTTGTCCAACTCTCTCTGAATCTCCCTTTGTCCAACTCTCTCTGAATCTCCCTTTGTCCAACTCTCTCTGAATCTCCCTTTGTCCAACTCTCTCTGAATCTCCCTTTGTCCAACTCTCTCTGAATCTCCCTCTGTCCAACTCCCTCTGAATCTCCCTTTGTCCAACTCTCTCTGAATCTCCCTTTGTCCAACTCTCTCTGAATCTCCCTTTGTCCAACTCTCTCTGAATCTCCCTCTGTCCAACTCCCTCTGAATCTCCCTTTGTCCAGCTCTCTCTGAATCTCCCTTTGTCCAACTCCCTCTGAATCTCCCTCTGTCCAACTCCCTCTGAATCTCCCTTTGTCCAACCCTCTCTGAATCTCCCTCTGTCCAACTCCCTCTCAATCTCCCTTTGTCCAACTCTCTCTGAATCTCCCTTTGTCCAACTCTCTCTGAATCTCCCTTTGTCCAACTCTCTCTGAATCTCCCTTTGTCCAACTCTCTCTGAATCTCCCTTTGTCCAACTCTCTCTGAATCTCCCTCTGTCCAACTCCCTCTGAATCTCCCTTTGTCCAACTCCCTCTGAATCTCCCTCTGTCCAACTCCCTCTGAATCTCCCTCTGTCCAACTCCCTCTGAATCTCCCTCTGTCCAACTCCCTCTGAATCTCCCTTTGTCCAACTCTCTCTGAATCTCCCTTTGTCCAACTCTCTCTGAATCTCCCTTTGTCCAACTCTCTCTGAATCTCCCTTTGTCCAACTCTCTCTGAATCTCCCTCTGTCCAACTCCCTCTGAATCTCCCTTTGTCCAACTCTCTCTGAATCTCCCTTTGTCCAACTCCCTCTGAATCTCCCTCTGTCCAACTCCCTCTGAATCTCCCTTTGTCCAACTCTCTCTGAATCTCCCTCTGTCCAACTCCCTCTGAATCTCCCTTTGTCCAACTCTCTCTGAATCTCCCTTTGTCCAACTCCCTCTGAATCTCCCTCTGTCCAACTCCCTCTGAATCTCCCTTTGTCCAACTCTCTCTGAATCTCCCTCTGTCCAACTCCCTCTCAATCTCCCTTTGTCCAACTCTCTCTGAATCTCCCTTTGTCCAACTCTCTCTGAATCTCCCTTTGTCCAACTCTCTCTGAATCTCCCTTTGTCCAACTCTCTCTGAATCTCCCTTTGTCCAACTCTCTCTGAATCTCCCTCTGTCCAACTCCCTCTGAATCTCCCTTTGTCCAACTCCCTCTGAATCTCCCTCTGTCCAACTCCCTCTGAATCTCCCTCTGTCCAACTCCCTCTGAATCTCCCTCTGTCCAACTCCCTCTGAATCTCCCTTTGTCCAACTCTCTCTGAATCTCCCTTTGTCCAACTCTCTCTGAATCTCCCTTTGTCCAACTCTCTCTGAATCTCCCTTTGTCCAACTCTCTCTGAATCTCCCTCTGTCCAACTCCCTCTGAATCTCCCTTTGTCCAACTCTCTCTGAATCTCCCTTTGTCCAACTCCCTCTGAATCTCCCTCTGTCCAACTCCCTCTGAATCTCCCTTTGTCCAACTCCCTCTGAATCTCCCTCTGACCAACTCCCTCTGAATCTCCCTTTGTCCAACTCCCTCTGAATCTCCCTTTGCCCAACTCCCTCTGAATCTCCCTCTGTCCAACTCCCTCTGAATCTCCTTTTGTCCAACTCTCTCTGAATCTCCCTCTAACCAACTCCCTCTGAATCTCCCTTTGTCCAACTCTCTCTGAATCTCCTTTTGTCCAACTCTCTCTGAATCTCCCTCTAACCAACTCCCTCTGAATCTCCCTTTGTCCAACTCCCTCTGAATCTCCCTCTGTCCAACTCTCTCTGAATCTCCCTTTGTCCAACTCCCTCTGAATCTCCCTCTGACCAACTCCCTCTGAATCTCCCTTTGTCCAACTCCCTCTGAATCTCCCTTTGTCCAACTCTCTCTGAATCTCCCTCTGTCCAACTCCCTCTGAATCTCCTTTTGTCCAACTCTCTCTGAATCTCCCTCTGACCAACTCCCTCTGAATCTCCCTTTGTCCAACTCCCTCTGAATCTCCCTCTGTCCTACTCCCTCTGAATCTCCCTCTGTCCAACTCCCTCTGAATCTCCCTCTGTCCAACTCTCTCTGAATCTCCCTCTGTCCAACTCCCTCTGAATCTCCCTCTGTCCAACTCCCTCTGAAACTCCCTTTGTCCTACTCTCTCTGAATCTCCCTTTGTCCAACTCCTTCTGAATCTCCATTTGTCCAACTCCCTCTGAATCTCCCTTTGTAAAACTCTCCCTGAATCTCCCTCTATCCAACTCTCTCTGAATCCCCCTTTGTCCAACTCTCCCTGAATCTCCCTTTGTAAAACTCCACCTGAATCTCCTTTTGTCCAACTCTCTCTGAATCTCCCTCTGTCCAACTCCCTCTGAATCTCCCTCTGTCCAACTCTCTCTGAATCTCCCTCTGTCCAACTCCCTCTGAATCTCCCTCTGTCCAACTCCCTCTGAAACTCCCTTTGTCCTACTCTCTCTGAATCTCCCTTTGTCCAACTCCTTCTGAATCTCCATTTGTCCAACTCCCTCTGAATCTCCCTTTGTAAAACTCTCCCTGAATCTCCCTCTATCCAACTCTCTCTGAATCCCCCTTTGTCCAACTCTCCCTGAATCTCCCTTTGTAAAACTCCACCTGAATCTCCTTTTGTCCAACTCTCTCTGAATCTCCCTTTGTCCAACTCTCTCTGAACCTCTCTCTCTCTCCCCACCCTGTCTCTTCTGGCTGTATTTCCTCTGCCGACGGGTTATGGGAAGTGATTTATTGGCCAGCTCAGATTCCGCAAGTAATATCAAACAAGGAACAAAGAACAGTACAGCACAGGAACAGGCCCTTCGGCCCTCCAAGCCTGCTCCAATCATGGTACCTGCCTAAGCTAAAACCGCCTGTGCTTCGGGAGTCCATACCCTTCCAGTCCCACTGTTTTAGGCCATGGTTCAGAATACTCCAAAGTATACTTTGGAGTCCATCTGACCTCTTACTGTTCATTAATTTTGGTTAGGATGAGGACATGGGCCTTCCTTTCAGGTGTTATTCAGCACAGGCCTTAGGCGCCTGTAATCAAAAACCAAGCTTTATTCTACGAATTAAGTTAATATTTTTATAAACACACACAGTAAGCATTTTTATCAACTACAAACATAAATACCCCACACAGCTACAGTACTCTATGTGTAACCCTTAATAAATTCTGGATAAAAGGAAATGACTGCGGATGCTGGAATCTGAAACGAAAGAGAAAATGCTGGAAAATCTCAGCAGGTCTGGCAGCATCTGTGGGGCGAGAAAAGAGCCAACGTTTCGAGTCCGATGACTCTTTGTCAAAGCTAACAGACAGGGAAAGGGGGAAATATTTATACTATGGAGTGAGAATGAAAGATGAATTCTCCCTTTAACTGTTCCAATTCAGTAACAAAATCCCAGTAAAATCAGAAACCCTTTTAGTTCTTTGAGAAGGTGACCAAACAGGTAGACGAGGGTAGAGCAGTTGATGTGGTGTATCTGGATTTCAGTAAAGCGTTTGATAAGGCTCCCCACGGTAGGCTACTGCAGAAAATACGGAGGCATGGAATTTCGGGTGATTTAGCAGTTTGGATCAGAAATTGGCTAGCTGAAAGAAGACAAAGGGTGGTGGTTGATGGGAACTGTTCAGACTGGAGTCCAGTTACTAGTGGTGTACCACAAGGATCTGTTTTGGGGCCACTGCTGTTTGTCATTTTTATAAATGACCTGGAGGAGGGCGTAGAAGGATGGGTGAGTAAATTTGCAGATGACACTAAAGTCGGTGGAGTTGTCGATAGTGTGGAAGGATGTAGCAGATTACAGAGGGATATAGATAAGCTGCAGAGCTGGGCCGAGAGGTGGCAAATGGAGTTTAATGTAGAGAAGTGTGAGGTGATTCACTTTGGAAGGAATAACAGGAATGCGGAATATTTGGCTAATGGTAAAGTTCTTGAAAGTGTGGATGAGCAGAGGGATCTAGGTGTCCATGTACATAGATCCCTGAAAGTTGCCACCTAGGTTGATAGGGTTGTGAAGAAGGCCTATGGAGTGTTGGCCTTTATTGGTAGAGGGATTGAGTTCCGGAGTCGGGAGGTCATGTTGCAGCTGTACAGAACTCTGGTACGGCCGCATTTGGAGTATTGCGTACAGTTCTGGTCACCGCATTATAGGAAGGACGTGGAGGCTTTGGAGTGGGTGCAGAGGAGATTTACCAGGATGTTGCCTGGTATGGAGGGAAAATCTTATGAGGAAAGGCTGATGGACTTGAGGTTGTTTTCGTTGGAGAGAAGAAGGTTAAGAGGAGACTTAATAGAGGCATACAAAATGATCAGGGGGTTGGATAGGGTGGACAGTGAGAGCCTTCTCCCGCGGATGGATATGGCTGGCACGAGGGGACATAAATTTAAACTGAGGGGTAATAGATATAGGACAGAGGTCAGAGGTAGGTTCTTTACGCAAAGAGTAGTGAGGCCGTGGAATGCCCTACCTGCTACAGTGGTGAACTCGCCAACATTGAGGGCATTTAAAAGTTTATTGGATAAACATATGGATGATAATGGCATAGTGTAGGTTGGATGGCTTTTGTTTCGGTGCAACATCGTGGGCCGAAGGGCCTGTACTGCGCTGTATTGTTCTATGTTCTATGTTCTATGTTCTATGAAGGCAGTGCAGGTGTCCTCTGCGGTCATCTCCCTGCAAAACAGATATACCGCTTTGGATACTGTTGAGGGAGATGGCTCACCAGGGGAAGGCAGCAGCAGCCAGGTTCGTGGCACCGTGGCTGGCTCTGCTGCGCAGCTGGGCAGGAAGAAGAATGGCAGGGCTATAGTGATAGGGGACTCAATCGTAAGGGGAATAGACAGGCGGTTCTGCGGACGCAATCGAGACTCCAGGATGGTATGTTGCCTCCCTGGTGCAAGGGTCAAGGATGTCTTGGAGCGGCTGCAGGGCATTCTGGGGGGGGAGGGTGAACAGCCAGCTGTCGTGGTGCACATAGGCACCAACGATATAGGTAAAAAACGGGACGAGGTCCTACAAGCTGAATTTAGGGAGCTAGGAGTTAAACTAAAAAGTAGGACCTCAAAGGTAGTAATCTCAGGATTGCTACCAGTGCCACGAGCTAGTCAGAGTAGGAATGTCAGGATAGAGAGGATGAATACGTGGCTCGAGAGATGGTGCAAGAGGGAGGGATTCAAATTCCTGGGACATTGGAACCGATTCTGGGGGAGGTGGGACCAGTACAAACCGGACGGTCTGCACCTGGGCAGGACTGGAACCGATGTCCTGGGGGGGGGGTGTTTGCTAGAGCTGTTGGGGAGAGTTTAAACTAATGTGGCAGGGGGATGGGAACCGATGCAGGAAGTTGGAAGGTAGTAGAACAGGGACAGAAACAAAAGGCAGTAAGGGGGAAAGTGTGAGGCAGAGGAGCCATTGTTAAAAATCAAAAAGGGCGACAGTACAAGGTACAGTGACTGAGGGGAGCTCAGTGAATAGGACCAGGAATACTAAAAGGAATAAAACGGGAAGTGAAAACATTAATGGTAAGCGACGCGGCAGGTTGTTACAGGAAGGTGTGGGTTCGACGACAAGGAAAATTAGGAGAAAGGTTAAGAGGAAATATAACTTAGGAGAGGTTACTGATCGAGGTGTTAAGATTAAGAACAGAGGTAAAAAAGCCAACATAAGTGTACTTTACCTGAATGCTCGTAGTATTCGGAATGAGGTAAATGAGTTGATGGCGCAAATCATCGTGAATGACTATGATTTAGTGGCCATTACTGAAACATGGTTAAAGGATGGTCACGACTGGGAGTTAAATATCCGATGGTATCAAACTTTTCGGAAGGACAGAGTGGATGGTAAGGGAGGTGGTGTCGCTCTGTTATTTAAGGATGACATCCGGGCAACAGTAAGGGATGACATCGGTGCTATGGAGGATAAGGTTGAATCCATTTGGGTGGAAATCAGGAATAGTAAGGCGAAAAAGTCACTGATAGGAGTAATCTATAGGCCACCAAATAGTAACATTATGGTGGGGCAGGCAATAAACAAAGAAATAACAGATGCATGTAGAAATGGTACAGCAGTTATCATGGGGGATTTTAATCTACATGTTGATTGGTTTAACCAGGTCGGTCAAGGCAGCCTTGAGGAGGAGTTTATAGAATGTATCCGCGATAGTTTCCTCGAACAGTATGTAATGGAACCTACGAGGGAACAAGCGGTCCTAGATCTGGTCCTGTGTAATGAGACAGGAGTGATTCAGGATCTCATAGTTAGGGATCCTCTCGGAAGGAGCGATCATAATATGGTGGAATTTAAAATACAGATGGAGGGTGAGAAGGTAAAATCAAACGCTAGTGTTTTGTGCTTAAACAAAGGAGATTACAATGGGATGAGAGAAGAACTAGCTAAGGTAGACTTGGAGCAAAGACTTTATGGTGAAACAGTTGAGGAACAGTGCCCAGCAAAGGTTTATACCAACAAAAAGGAAGGACGGTAAAAAGAGGGAAAATCGACCATGGATATCTAAGGAAATAAGGGAGAGTATCAAATTGAAGGAAAAAACATACAAAGTAGCAAAGATCAGTGGGAGACTAGAGGACTGGGAAATCTTTAGGGGGCAACAGAAAGCTACTAAAAAAGCTATAAAGAAGAGTAAGATAGATTATGAGAGTAAACTTGCTCAGAATATAAAAACAGATAGTAAAAGTTTCTACAAATACATAAAACAAAAAAGAGTGGCTAAGGTAAATATTGGTCCTTTAGAGGATGAGAAGGGAGATTTAATAATGGGAGATGAGGAAATGGCTGAGGAAGTGAACAGGTTTTTTGGGTCGGTCTTCACAGTGGAAGACACAAATAACATGCCAGTGACTGATGGAAATGAGGCTATGACAGGTGAGGACCTTGAGAGGATTGATATCACCAAGGAGATAGTGATGGGCAAGCTAATGGGGCTAAAGGTAGACAAGTCTCCTGGCCCTGATGGAATGCATCCCAGAGTGCTAAAAGAGATGGCTAGGGAAATTGCAAATGCACTAGTGATAATTTACCAAAATTCACTAAACTCTGGGGTGGTCCCGGCGGATTGGAAATTAGCAAATGTGACACCACTGTTTAAAAAAGGAGGTAGGCAGAAAGTGGGTAATTATAGGCCAGTGAGCTTAACTTCGGTAGTAGGGAAGATGCTGGAATCTATCATCAAGGAAGAAATAGCGAGGCATCTGGATGGAAATTGTCCCATTGGACAGACGCAGCATGGGTTCATAAAGGGCAGGTCGTGCCTAACTAATTTAGTGGAATTTTTTGAGGACATTAACAGTGCGGTAGATAACGGGGAGCCAATGGATGTGGTATATCTGGATTTCCAGAAAGCCTTTGACAAGGTGCCACACAAAAGGTTATTGCATAAGATAAAGATGCATGGCATTAAGGGGAAAGTAGGAGCATGGATAGAGGATTGGTTAATTAATAGAAAGCAAAGAGTGGGGATTAATGGGTGTTTCTCTGGTTGGCAATCAGTAGCTAGTGGTGTCCCTCAGGGATCAGTATTGGGCCCACAACTGTTCACAATTTACATAGATGATTTGGAGTTGGGGACCAAGGGCAATGTGTCCAAGTTTGCAGACGACACTAAGATAAGTGGTAAAGCAAAAATTGCAGAGGATACTGGAAGTCTGCAGAGGGATTTGGACAGGCTAAGTGAATGGGCTAGGGTCTGGCAGATGGAATACAATGTTGACAAATGTGAGGTTATCCATTTTGGTAAGAAGAACGGCAAAAGGGATTATTATTTAAATGATAAAAAATTAAAACATGCTGCTGTGCAGAGAGATCTGGGTGTGCTAGTGCATGAGTCACAGAAAGTTGGTTTTCAGGTGCAACAGGTGATTAAGAAGGCAAATAGAATTTTGTCCTTCATTGCTAGAGGGATGGAGTTTAAGACTAGGGAGGTTATGCTGCAATTGTATAAGGTGTTAGTGAAGCCACACCTGGAGTATTGTGTTCAGTTTTGGTCTCCTTACTTGAGAAAGGACGTACTGGCTCTGGAGGGTGTGCAGAGGAGATTCACTAGGTTAATCCCAGAGCTGAAGGGGTTGGATTACGAGGAGAGGTTGAGTAGACTGGGACTGTACTCGTTGGAATTTAGAAGGATGAGGGGGGATCTTATAGAAACATATAAGATTATGAAGGGAATAGATAGGATAGATGCGGGCAGGTTGTTTCCACTGGCGGGTGAAAGCAGAACTAGGGGGCATAGCCTCAAAATAAGGGGAAGTAGATTTAGGACTGAGTTTAGGAGGAACTTCTTCACCCAAAGGGTTGTGAATCTATGGAGTTTCTTGCCCAGTGACGCAGTAGAGGCTCCTTCATTAAATGTTTTTAAGATAAAGATAGATAGTTTTTTGAAGAATAAAGGGATTAAGGGTTATGGTGTTCGGGCGAGAAAGTGGAGCTGAGTCCACAAAAGATCAGCCATGATCTCATTGAATGGTGGAGCAGGCTCGAGGGGCCAGATGGCCTACTCCTGCTCCTAGTTCTTATGTTCTTATGTTCTTATTAATAACTTTTTCAGGTCAGTTCGTTTTTCCTCTGGAAGGTAACTCAATAATTTATCCCAATTTTTAAGAACATCCTCATTATCCAATTTAATTTGAGGAACCTCAAATTCAGAGTCATCTGGATTTGGTTCTTCACTGCTGTATCCTCTGACTATCCGCAACGCCACCAATTTTTGTGTCATCTGCGAACTTACTAATCAGACCAGCTACATTTTCTTCCAAATCATTTATATACACCACAATAACAAAGGCCCCAGACCTGATCACTGTGGAACGCCGCTAGTCACAGCCTTCCATTCAGAAAAGCACCTTCTACAGCTACCCTCTGTCTTCTGTGCCCTAGCCAGTTCAGTATCCAACTTGCCAGCTCTCCTCTGATCCCGGGTGACTTCATTTTTTGTACCAGTCTACCATGAGGCACCTTGTCATAGAATTTACAGTGCAGAAGGAGGCCATTCGGCCCATCGAGTCTGCACCGGCTCTTGGAAAGAGCACCCTACCCAAGGTCAACACCTCCACCCTAACCCCATAACCCAGTAACCCCACCCAACACTAAGGGCAATTTTGGACACTAAGGGCAATTTATCATTGGCCAATCCACCTAACCTGCACATCTTTGGACTGTGGGAGGAAACCGGAGCACCCGGAGGAAACCCACGCACACACGGGGAGGATGTGCAGACTCCGCACAGACAGTGACCCAAGCCGGAATCGAACCTGGGACCCTGGAGCTGTAAAGCGATTGTGCTATCCACAATGCTACCGTGCTGCCCTATCAGCCTCCTGTCAGAGGCTTTACTGAAGTCCATGTATACAACATCTACTGCCTTTTCCTCATTTATCATCTTTGGCACTTCCTCGTAAAACTCAATCAAATTAGTCAGGCCCGACCTCCCCTTCACAAAACCATGCTGTCCATCACTCATAAGTCCATTTGTTTCCAAATGTGAGTCAATCCTATCTCTAAGAATTTTTTCCAGTAATTTCCCTACCACTGACGTAAGGCTCACCGGCCTATAATTTCCTGGATTATCCCTGCTGCCCTTCTTGAACAATGGAACAACATTGGCTCCTCTCCAGTCCTCTGGAACCTCACCTGTGGCCAATGAGGATGCAAAGATACTGTCAAGGCCCCAGCAATTTCCTCCCTTGCCTCCCTCAGTATTCTGGGGTAGATTCCATCAGGCCCTGGGGACTTATCTACTTTAATGCTTTTTAAGATGTCCAACACCTTTTTATTAATATTAACATGACTCAGGATATCTACACCCTCTACCCTGTACTCCTCATCGACCAAGTCCTTCTCTTTGGTGAATACTGGGGCAAAATATTCATTTAGTACCTCGCCCATTTCCTCTGGTTCCATACATAGATTCCCTCCAATATCCTTGAATGGACCAACCCTTTCTCTGGCTACCCTCTTGCTCTTTACATATGGGTCAAACGCCTTAGGCTTTTCATTAATCCTGTTTACCAACGACATTTCATGACCCCTTTTAGCCTTCCTAACTCCTACCTTAAGTTCCTTCCAACTTACTTCATATTCTTCAAGGGCTTTGTCTGTCCGAAGCCTTTTAGACCTTAACGAATGCTTCCTTTTTCTTTTTGACAAGATTCATAATATCCCTCGTTATCTAGGGTTCTCTATACTTGCCACCCTTATCTTTGCCCTCACAGGAACATGCCGGTCCCGAACTCTAATCAACTGACATTTGAAAGCCTCCTACATGCCGGATGTTGATTTTCCCTCAAACAGCCTCGCCCAGTCGACACTCTCCAGATCCTGCCCAATGCTGCTGTAATTAACCTTCCCCCAGACTAACACCTTCGCCTGAGGACCACTCTCATCCTTCTCATTTTGTTCCCGAAATGATCTCCGACTGAAACTTCGATCACCTGGCCAGGCGTATTCCCCAGCACCAGGTCTAATTTGGCCCCTTCCCGAGTTGGGCTATTTACATATTGTTTCAGGAAACCATCCTGGACGATCCTTACAAATTCTGCTCCATCCATGCCTCTAGCAGTAAGTGTGTCCCAGGCAATATAGGGAAAGTTAAAATCACCCACCACAACAACTCTGTTGTTTAAGCATCTGTCTGCATATCTGCTCCTCTATCTCCCGCTGGCTGTTAGGAGGTCTGTCGTAAACCCCCAACATTGTGACAGCACCCTTCCTGTTCCTGAGCTCTACCCAGATTGCCTCGCTGCCTGAACCCTCCAAGGTGTCCTCCCTCAGCACAGCTGTGATAGTCTCCTTAACCAAAAATGCAACTCCCCCACCCCTTTTACATCCCCCTCTATCCTGCCTGAAACATCTAAATCCTGGAATGTTTAGTTGCCAATCCTGTCCTGTCCCTCTTTCAACCAAGTTTCTGTAATAACAACATCATAATTCCACGTACTAATCCAAGCTCTAACTTCATCTGTCTTACCTGAAATACTCCTCGCGTTGAAACTGACGCACTTCAGCCCACCAGCCCCGCTGCGTTAGCCAACCACTCCCTGCCTGCTCTTCCTCTTAATCTTCCAGGCTCAAGTCTGTAGCTCTCCCTCAGTTATTTCTCCCGCTGACCTACTGCTCTGGTTCCCACCCCCCTGCCATACTAGGCAGTTCAATCTGTTTCTCTGCGTTCCACTTTTCGTCTTACTGCAATTTGTTTCTGTCCCCCCCTTTGCTACTTTCAGACTTCCCGCATCGGTTCCCACCGTTGGTAACCCATTGGTAACCGTGTCTACAGTGCCTGTGCCCCAAGCTCCAGAACTCAAACCCCTCTGCCTCACTCCAACCCCACTGCCTCACTACCCCACTCAAACCCCTCTGCCTCACTACCTCACTCAAACCCCTCTGCCTCACTCCAACCCCACTGCCTCACTACCTCACTCATACCCCTCTGCCTCACTATCTCACTCAAACCCCACTGCCTCACTCAAACCCCTCTGCCTCACTCCAACCCCACTGCCTCACTACCCCACTCAAACCCCTCTGCCTCACTACCCCACTCAAACCCCTCTGCCTCACTATCTCACTCAAACCCCTCTGCCTCACTCAAACCCCTCTGCCTCACTACCTCACTCAAACCCCTCTGCCTCACTACCCCACTCAAACCCCTCTGCCTCACTACCTCACTCAAACCCCTCTGCCTCACTACCTCACTCCAACCCCACTGCCTCACTACCCCACTCAAACCCCTCTGCCTCACTATCTCACTCAAACCCCTCTGCCTCACTACCACACTCAAACCCCTCTGCCTCACTCAAACCCCTCTGCCTCACTCCAACCCCACTGCCTCACTACCCCACTCAAACCCCTCTGCCTCACTACCACACTCAAACCCCTCTGCCTCACTCAAACCCCTCTGCCTCACTCAAACCCCTCTGCCTCACTCCAACCCCACTGCCTCACTACCCCACTCAAACCCCTCTGCCTCACTACCTCACTCAAACCCCTCTGCCTCACTACCTCACTCAAACCCCACTGCCTCACTACCCCACTCAAACCCCTCTGACTCACTACCTCACTCAAACCCCACTGCCTCACTACCCCACTCAAACCCCTCTGCCTCACTACCTCACTCAAACCCCACTGCCTCACTACCCCACTCAAACCCCTCTGCCTCACTACCTCACTCAAACCCCACTGCCTCACTACCTCACTCAAACCCCTCTGCCTCACTCAAACCCCTCTCCCTCACTACCCCACTCAAACCCCTCTGCCTCACTACCCCACTCAAACCCCTCTGCCTCACTACCTCACTCAAACCCCTCTGCCTCACTACCTCACTCCAACCCCTCTGCCTCACTACCTCACTCCAACCCCTCTGCCTCACTACCTCACTCAAACCCCTCTGCCTCACTACCTCACTCAAACCCCTCTGCCTCACTACCTCACTCAAACCCCACTGCCTCACTACCTCACACAAACCCCTCTGCCTCACTCAAACCCCTCTGCCTCACTACCCCACTCAAACCCCTCTGCCTCACTACCCCACTCAAACCCCTCTGCCTCACTACCTCACTCAAACCCCTCTGCTTCACTACCTCACTCAAACCCCTCTGCCTCACTACCTCACTCAAACCCCTCTGCCTCACTACCTCACTCCAACCCCTCTGTCTCACTACCTCACTCCAACCCCTCTGCCTCACTACCTCACTCAACCCCTCTGCCTCACTACCTCACTCAACCCCTCTGCCTCACTACCTCACTCAAACCCCTCTGCCTCACTACCACACTCAAACCCCTCTGCCTCACTCAAACCCCTCTGCCTCACTCAAACCCCTCTGCCTCACTCCAACCCCACTGCCTCACTACCCCACTCAAACCCCTCTGCCTCACTACCTCACTCAAACCCCTCTGCCTCACTACCTCACTCAAACCCCACTGCCTCACTACCCCACTCAAACCCCTCTGACTCACTACCTCACTCAAACCCCACTGCCTCACTACCCCACTCAAACCCCTCTGCCTCACTACCTCACTCAAACCCCACTGCCTCACTACCCCACTCAAACCCCTCTGCCTCACTACCTCACTCAAACCCCACTGCCTCACTACCTCACTCAAACCCCTCTGCCTCACTCAAACCCCTCTCCCTCACTACCCCACTCAAACCCCTCTGCCTCACTACCCCACTCAAACCCCTCTGCCTCACTACCTCACTCAAACCCCTCTGCCTCACTACCTCACTCCAACCCCTCTGCCTCACTACCTCACTCCAACCCCTCTGCCTCACTACCTCACTCAAACCCCTCTGCCTCACTACCTCACTCAAACCCCTCTGCCTCACTACCTCACTCAAACCCCACTGCCTCACTACCTCACACAAACCCCTCTGCCTCACTCAAACCCCTCTGCCTCACTACCCCACTCAAACCCCTCTGCCTCACTACCCCACTCAAACCCCTCTGCCTCACTACCTCACTCAAACCCCTCTGCTTCACTACCTCACTCAAACCCCTCTGCCTCACTACCTCACTCAAACCCCTCTGCCTCACTACCTCACTCCAACCCCTCTGTCTCACTACCTCACTCCAACCCCTCTGCCTCACTACCTCACTCAACCCCTCTGCCTCACTACCTCACTCAACCCCTCTGCCTCACTACCTCACTCAAACCCCTCTGCCTCACTACCTCACTCAAACCCCTCTGCCTCACTACCTCACTCAAACCCCTCTGCCTCACTACCTCACTCAAACCCCTCTGCCTCACTACCTCACTCAAACCCCTCTGCCTCACTACCTCACTCAAACCCCTCTACCTCACTACCTCACTCAAACCCCTCTGCCTCACTACCTCACTCCAACCCCATGCCTCACTATCTCACTCCAACTTCTCTGCCTCACTATCTCACTCAAACCCCTCTGCCTCACTACCTCACTCAAAGCCCTCTGCCTCACTACCTCACTCAAACCCCTCTGCCTCACTACCTCACTCAAACCCCTCTGCCTCACTACCTCACTCAAACCCCTCTGCCTCACTACCTCACTCAAACCCCTCTGCCTCACTACCTCACTCAAACCCCTCTGCCTCACTACCTCACTCAAACCCCTCTGCCTCACTACCTCACTCAAACCCCTCTGCCTCACTACCTCACTCAAACCCCTCTGCCTCACTACCTCACTCAAACCCCTCTGCCTCACTACCTCACTCAAACCCCTCTGCCTCACTCAAACCCCTCTGCCTCACTACCTCACTCAAACCCCTCTGCCTCACTACCTCACTCAAACCCCTCTGCCTCACCACCTCACTCAAACCCCTCTGCCTCACTACCTCACTCAAACCCCTCTGCCTCACTACCTCACTCAAACCCCACTGCCCCACTACCTCACTCAAACTCCACTGCCTCACTATCTCACTCAAACCCCTCTGCCTCACTGTCTCACTCAAACCCCTCTGCCTCACTACCTCACTCAAACCCCTCTGCCTCACGACCCACTCAAACCCCTCTGCCTCACTACCTCACTCAAACCCCACTGCCTCACTACCTCACTCAAACCCCTCTGCCTCACTCAAACCCCTCTGCCTCACTACCCCACTCAAACCCCTCTGCCTCACTACCTCACTCCAACCCCTCTGCCTCACTACCTCACTCCAACCCCTCTGCCTCACTACCTCACTCAACCCCTCTGCCTCACTACCTCACTCAAACCCCTCTGCCTCACTACCTCACTCAAACCCCTCTGCCTCACTACCTCACTCAAACCCCTCTGCCTCACTACCTCACTCAAACCCCTCTGCCTCACTACCTCACTCAAACCCCTCTACCTCACTACCTCACTCAAACCCCTCTGCCTCACTACCTCACTCCAACCCCTCTGCCTCACTATCTCACTCCAACCCCTCTGCCTCACTATCTCACTCAAACCCCTCTGCCTCACTACCTCACTCAAAGCCCTCTGCCTCACTACCTCACTCAAACCCCTCTGCCTCACTACCTCACTCAAACCACTCTGCCTCACTACCTCACTCAAACCCCTCTGCCTCACTACCTCACTCAAACCCCTCTGCCTCACTACCTCACTCAACCCCCTCTGCCTCACTACCTCACTCAAACCCCTCTGCCTCACTACCTCACTCAAACCCCTCTGCCTCACTACCTCACTCAAACCCCTCTGCCTCACTACCTCACTCAAACCCCTCTCCCTCACTACCTCACTCAAACCCCTCTGCCTCACTCAAACCCCTCTGCCTCACTACCTCACTCAAACCCCTCTGCCTCACTACCTCACTCAAACCCCTCTGCCTCACCACCTCACTCAAACCCCTCTGCCTCACTACCTCACTCAAACCCCTCTGCCTCACTACCTCACTCAAACCCCACTGCCTCACTACCTCACTCAAACCCCACTGCCTCACTATCTCACTCAAACCCCTCTGCCTCACTGTCTCACTCAAACCCCTCTGCCTCACTACCTCACTCAAACCCCTCTGCCTCACTATCTCACTCAAACCCCTCTGCCTCACTACCTCACTCAAACCCCTCTGCCTCACTACCTCACTCAAACCCCTCTGCCTCACTATCTCACTCAAACCCCTCTGCCTCACTACCTCACTCAGACCCCTCTGCCTCACTACCTCACTCAAACCCCTCTGCCTCACTACCTCACTCAAACCCCACTGCCTCACTACCTCACTCAAACCCCTCTGCCTCACTACCTCACTCAAACCCCACTGCCTCACTACCTCACTCAAACCCCACTGCCTCACTACCTCACTCAAACCCCACTGCCTCACTACCTCACTCAAACCCCTCTGCCTCACTACCTCACTCAAACCCCACTGCCTCACTACCTCACTCAAACCCCTCTGCCTCACTACCTCACTCAAACCCCTCTGCCTCACTACCTCACTCAAACCCCTCTGCCTCACTACCTCACTCAAACCCCACTGCCTCACTATCTCACTCAAACCCCTCTGCCTCACTGTCTCACTCAAACCCCTCTGCCTCACTACCTCACTCAAACCCCACTGCCTCACTATCTCACTCAAACCCCTCTGTCTCACTGTCTCACTCAAACCCCTCTGTCTCACTGTCTCACTCAAACCCCTCTGCCTCACTACCTCACTCAAACCCCTCTGCCTCACTACCTCACTCAAACCCCTCTGCCTCACTGTCTCACTCAAACCCTTCTGCCTCACTACCTCACTCAAACCCCTCTGCCTCACTACCTCACTCAAACCCCTCTGCCTCATGACCCACTCAAACCCATCTGCCTCACGACCCACTCAAACCCCTCTGCCTCGCTATGTCACTCAAACCTCTCTGCCTCACTACCTCACTCAGACCCCTCTGCCTCACTACCTCACTCAAACCCCTCTGCCTCACTACCTCACTCAGACCCCTCTGCCTCACTACCTCACTCAAACCCCTCTGCCTCACTGTCTCACTCAAACCCCTCTGCCTCACTACCTCACTCAGACCCCTCTGCCTCACTACCTCACTCAAACCCCTCTGCCTCACTGTCTCACTCAAACCCCTCTGCCTCACTACCTCACTCAGACCCCTCTGCCTCACTACCTCACTCAAACCCCTCTGCCTCACTACCTCACTCAAACCCCACTGCCTCACTACCTCACTCAAACCCCTCTGCCTCACTACCTCACTCAAACCCCACTGCCTCACTACCTCACTCAAACCCCACTGCCTCACTACCTCACTCAAACCCCTCTGCCCCTCACTATCTCACTCAAACCCCTCTGTCTCACTACCTCACTCAAACCCCTCTGCCTCACTACCTCACTCAAACCCCTCTGCCTCACTCAAACCCCTCTGCCTCACTAACTCACTCAAACCCCTCTGCCTCACTACCTCACTCAAACCCCTCTGCCTCACTACCTCACTCAGACCCCTCTGCCTCACTACCTCACTCAAACCCCTCTGCCTCACTACCTCACTCAGACCCCTCTGCCTCACTACCTCACTCAGACCCCTCTGCCTCACTACCTCACTCAAACCCCTCTGCCTCACTACCTCACTCAGACCCCTCTGCCTCACTACCTCACTCAAACCCCTCTGCCTCACTACCTCACTCCAACCCCTCTGTCTCACTACCTCACTCCAACCCCTCTGCCTCACTACCTCACTCAACCCCTCTGCCTCACTACCTCACTCAACCCCTCTGCCTCACTACCTCACTCAAACCCCTCTGCCTCACTACCTCACTCAAACCCCTCTGCCTCACTACCTCACTCAAACCCCTCTGCCTCACTACCTCACTCAAACCCCTCTGCCTCACTACCTCACTCAAACCCCTCTGCCTCACTACCTCACTCAAACCCCTCTACCTCACTACCTCACTCAAACCCCTCTGCCTCACTACCTCACTCCAACCCCATGCCTCACTATCTCACTCCAACCCCTCTGCCTCACTATCTCACTCAAACCCCTCTGCCTCACTACCTCACTCAAAGCCCTCTGCCTCACTACCTCACTCAAACCCCTCTGCCTCACTACCTCACTCAAACCCCTCTGCCTCACTACCTCACTCAAACCCCTCTGCCTCACTACCTCACTCAAACCCCTCTGCCTCACTACCTCACTCAAACCCCTCTGCCTCACTACCTCACTCAAACCCCTCTGCCTCACTACCTCACTCAAACCCCTCTGCCTCACTACCTCACTCAAACCCCTCTGCCTCACTACCTCACTCAAACCCCTCTGCCTCACTACCTCACTCAAACCCCTCTGCCTCACTCAAACCCCTCTGCCTCACTACCTCACTCAAACCCCTCTGCCTCACTACCTCACTCAAACCCCTCTGCCTCACCACCTCACTCAAACCCCTCTGCCTCACTACCTCACTCAAACCCCTCTGCCTCACTACCTCACTCAAACCCCACTGCCCCACTACCTCACTCAAACTCCACTGCCTCACTATCTCACTCAAACCCCTCTGCCTCACTGTCTCACTCAAACCCCTCTGCCTCACTACCTCACTCAAACCCCTCTGCCTCACGACCCACTCAAACCCCTCTGCCTCACTACCTCACTCAAACCCCACTGCCTCACTACCTCACTCAAACCCCTCTGCCTCACTCAAACCCCTCTGCCTCACTACCCCACTCAAACCCCTCTGCCTCACTACCTCACTCCAACCCCTCTGCCTCACTACCTCACTCCAACCCCTCTGCCTCACTACCTCACTCAACCCCTCTGCCTCACTACCTCACTCAAACCCCTCTGCCTCACTACCTCACTCAAACCCCTCTGCCTCACTACCTCACTCAAACCCCTCTGCCTCACTACCTCACTCAAACCCCTCTGCCTCACTACCTCACTCAAACCCCTCTACCTCACTACCTCACTCAAACCCCTCTGCCTCACTACCTCACTCCAACCCCTCTGCCTCACTATCTCACTCCAACCCCTCTGCCTCACTATCTCACTCAAACCCCTCTGCCTCACTACCTCACTCAAAGCCCTCTGCCTCACTACCTCACTCAAACCCCTCTGCCTCACTACCTCACTCAAACCACTCTGCCTCACTACCTCACTCAAACCCCTCTGCCTCACTACCTCACTCAAACCCCTCTGCCTCACTACCTCACTCAACCCCCTCTGCCTCACTACCTCACTCAAACCCCTCTGCCTCACTACCTCACTCAAACCCCTCTGCCTCACTACCTCACTCAAACCCCTCTGCCTCACTACCTCACTCAAACCCCTCTCCCTCACTACCTCACTCAAACCCCTCTGCCTCACTCAAACCCCTCTGCCTCACTACCTCACTCAAACCCCTCTGCCTCACTACCTCACTCAAACCCCTCTGCCTCACCACCTCACTCAAACCCCTCTGCCTCACTACCTCACTCAAACCCCTCTGCCTCACTACCTCACTCAAACCCCACTGCCTCACTACCTCACTCAAACCCCACTGCCTCACTATCTCACTCAAACCCCTCTGCCTCACTGTCTCACTCAAACCCCTCTGCCTCACTACCTCACTCAAACCCCTCTGCCTCACTATCTCACTCAAACCCCTCTGCCTCACTACCTCACTCAAACCCCTCTGCCTCACTACCTCACTCAAACCCCTCTGCCTCACTATCTCACTCAAACCCCTCTGCCTCACTACCTCACTCAGACCCCTCTGCCTCACTACCTCACTCAAACCCCTCTGCCTCACTACCTCACTCAAACCCCACTGCCTCACTACCTCACTCAAACCCCTCTGCCTCACTACCTCACTCAAACCCCACTGCCTCACTACCTCACTCAAACCCCACTGCCTCACTACCTCACTCAAACCCCACTGCCTCACTACCTCACTCAAACCCCTCTGCCTCACTACCTCACTCAAACCCCACTGCCTCACTACCTCACTCAAACCCCTCTGCCTCACTACCTCACTCAAACCCCTCTGCCTCACTACCTCACTCAAACCCCTCTGCCTCACTACCTCACTCAAACCCCACTGCCTCACTATCTCACTCAAACCCCTCTGCCTCACTGTCTCACTCAAACCCCTCTGCCTCACTACCTCACTCAAACCCCACTGCCTCACTATCTCACTCAAACCCCTCTGCCTCACTACCTCACTCAAACCCCTCTGTCTCACTGTCTCACTCAAACCCCTCTGCCTCACTACCTCACTCAAACCCCTCTGCCTCACTACCTCACTCAAACCCCTCTGCCTCACTGTCTCACTCAAACCCCTCTGCCTCACTACCTCACTCAAACCCCTCTGCCTCACTACCTCACTCAAACCCCTCTGCCTCATGACCCACTCAAACCCATCTGCCTCACGACCCACTCAAACCCCTCTGCCTCGCTATGTCACTCAAACCTCTCTGCCTCACTACCTCACTCAGACCCCTCTGCCTCACTACCTCACTCAAACCCCTCTGCCTCACTACCTCACTCAGACCCCTCTGCCTCACTACCTCACTCAAACCCCTCTGCCTCACTGTCTCACTCAAACCCCTCTGCCTCACTACCTCACTCAGACCCCTCTGCCTCACTACCTCACTCAAACCCCTCTGCCTCACTGTCTCACTCAAACCCCTCTGCCTCACTACCTCACTCAGACCCCTCTGCCTCACTACCTCACTCAAACCCCTCTGCCTCACTACCTCACTCAAACCCCACTGCCTCACTACCTCACTCAAACCCCTCTGCCTCACTACCTCACTCAAACCCCACTGCCTCACTACCTCACTCAAACCCCACTGCCTCACTACCTCACTCAAACCCCTCTGCCCCTCACTATCTCACTCAAACCCCTCTGTCTCACTACCTCACTCAAACCCCTCTGCCTCACTACCTCACTCAAACCCCTCTGCCTCACTCAAACCCCTCTGCCTCACTAACTCACTCAAACCCCTCTGCCTCACTACCTCACTCAAACCCCTCTGCCTCACTACCTCACTCAGACCCCTCTGCCTCACTACCTCACTCAAACCCCTCTGCCTCACTACCTCACTCAGACCCCTCTGCCTCACTACCTCACTCAGACCCCTCTGCCTCACTACCTCACTCAAACCCCTCTGCCTCACTACCTCACTCAGACCCCTCTGCCTCACTACCTCACTCAAACCCCTCTGCCTCACTACCTCACTCAAACCCCTCTGCCTCACTACCTCACTCAACCCCTCTCCCTCACTATCTCACTCATACCCCTCTGCCTCACTGCCTCACTCAAACCCCTCTGCCTCACTACCCCACTCAAACCCCTCTGCCTCACTACCCACTCAAACCCCTCTGCCTCACTATCTCACTCAAACCCCTCTGCCTCACTACCTCACTCAAACCCCTCTGCCTCACTACCTCACTCAAACCCCTCTGCCTCACTACCTCACTCAAACCCCTCTGCCTCACTACCTCACTCCAACCCCTCTGCCCCTCACTATCTCACTCAAACCCCTCTGCCTCACTACCTCACTCAAACCCCTCTGCCTCACTACCTCACTCAAACCCCTCTGCCTCACTACCTCACTCAAACCCCTCTGCCTCACTACCTCACTCAAACCCCACTGCCTCACTACCTCACTCAAACCCCTCTGCCTCACTACCTCACTCAAACCCCACTGCCTCACCACCTCACTCCAACCCCTCTGCCTCACTACCTCACTCAAACCCCTCTGCCTCACTACCTCACTCAAACCCCACTGCCTCACTACCTCACTCAAACCCCACTGCCTCACTATCTCACTCAAACCCCTCTGCCTCACTGTCTCACTCAAACCCCTCTGTCTCACTGTCTCACTCAAACCCCTCTGTCTCACTGTCTCACTCAAACCCCTCTGCCTCACTATCTCACTCAAACCCCTCTGCCTCACTGTCTCACTCAAACCCCTCTGTCTCACTGTCTCACTCAAACCCCTCTGCCTCACTACCTCACTCAAACCCCACTGCCTCACTACCTCACTCAAACCCCTCTGCCTCACGACCCACTCAAACCCCTCTGCCTCGCTACCTCACTCAAACCCCTCTGCCTCACTACCCCACTCAAACCCCTCTGCCTCACTACCCACTCAAACCCCTCTGCCTCACTATCTCACTCAAACCCCTCTGCCTCACTACCTCACTCAAACCCCTCTGCCTCACTACCTCACTCAAACCCCTCTGCCTCACTACCTCACTCAAACCCCTCTGCCTCACTACCTCACTCAAACCCCTCTGCCTCACTACCTCACTCAAACCCCTCTGCCTCACTACCTCACTCCTCTCCTTTTCGATTCTCTTTAACGCCGACCAGGCAGGAGAGTGAGTTCTGTGATTCTGAGACCGGGGTCCCGAATCTTAATCAAGGAAGCCACGGTGATCTGAGGCCTGAGTTGGCAAATGGCAAATGGCAAACATTCACAGACAAAATGGGGGAACTGCAACAATTGTTTATTACTGTCTGGCCCAATCCTTGGCTTACAAGGGAAGTTAGGGATAGTGGATCCAATTTAACGGAAAGGTCATCGACATGGACACCACCATTACACGTGAGAACACCACCCACCAGGTACGCGGTACATACTCGTGCGACTCGGCCAACGTTGTCTACCTCATACGCTGCAGGAAAGGATGTCCCGAAGCGTGGTACATTGGCGAGACATTGCAGACGCTGCGACAACGAATGAACGGACATCGCGCGACAATCACCAGGCAGGAATGTTCCCTTCCAGTCGGGGAACACTTCAGCAGTCAAGGGCATTCAGCCTCTGATCTCCGGGTAAGCGTTCTCCAAGGCAGCCTTCAGGACGTGCGACAGCGGAGAATTGCCGAGCAGAAACTTATAGCCAAGTTCCGCACACATGAGTGCGGCCTCAACCGGGACCTGGGATTCATGTCGCATTACATTCATCCCCCACCATCTGGCCTGCGAAATCCTACCAACTGTCTTGGCTTGGTACAATTCACTCCTCTTTAACCTGGGGTACCCCTCTCTCCAGTCACTCCGTCTGGACCTGTAAAGACTTAATTACCTGCAAAGACTCGCATTCAAAGCCTTGTCTTGCATCTTTGACTTTGTCTATATATGTGTTTCTGGAACCCACCACTTCATTCACCTGAGGGAGGAGCAGCGCTCCGACAGCTAGTGATTCAAAACAACCTGTTGGACTTTAACCTGGTGTTGTAAGACTTCTTATTGTGCCCACCCCAGTCCAACGCCGACATCTCCACATCTCGGTTACCTCCTGTAGTGATAGCATGGTTGTATTGTAATTCCCTGACTGACCACTAATCTCATTTGTATATAAGTGAATGTTAGAGTCAGCAGACCTCAGACTGACTAGGGAGCTGGGAGAGAGGTTGCTTGTGCATGTTCATACTGTTATTCATCTGTTGTTTTGTATATATGTGACCCACAGTTAATGTTAATAAATCGCTACAAGTGTCCTTTTAATATAAATCAGGCCATCGGGCAAGAACATTACATGGTACCAGGGTTGGATGGTATTAAACACGGAGAAAAACTATCACCAAGCCTGCCAAGAGGCCCACAGAGATTGGAAGATTTTGCAGACCGCATGAATTAACAACACGGAGTCATTGAAGCCACCAATGACTCTCAGGTTCCATGGTAATGTGGACAGAACCCGCATGTGTTTAAACAGCAATTTAATCTGTTTCTTACCGCAGTAAATTTAGGAGATCAATCAGGTTCGCGTAAGGTAGCAATGCTCCTAACAGCCGCAGGGCCCGAAGCAATTGCTGTGTTTAATACATTTAAATTTGCAAACGATGAAGAGAGTAAATATTTTAACGAAATAATTCGAAGATTTGATGAACATTGCACCCCCAGACAGAATGAAGTTTATGAATGCTGTGTGTTTCGTTCACAGAAGACCGAAGAGTCCATAGATCTTTCCATCACTGATTTAAAGTTAAAAGCTAAAACCTGTAATTTCTCTGCGGTGGAATCCTCCATGATTGGGGACCAGATTGTGTTTGGTGTGAATGAAAATAAGCTGAGGGGGCGGTTGCTGAGGGAACCGGCGCTGTCTTCGGAACAAACAGTTAAGATGTGTCAGGCTCACGATGCATTCTGAAATGTTTCTCAGTAATGGCAGCGCCTTCTCGGAGGAAAGCTCTCCGGTTGCCGTCCTTTTTCCAGAAAGGCGGGGGAGTTCCAAAAAAAGGCGGGAAAGTTCCTGCAGCTCCTCGCACACCAACAAACAGGTTAAAGATCATGATGAAGTATTTCTGTGTGAAAGATGTGGACAAACGCACAAATTAAGGCAGTGTCCAGCGTTTGGCAAGTTTTGTTCCAGATGCAAGGTAAAAGAAATCACTTTGCTGAGAATTGTTACTCGAAGCTCAACCCCAGACCAGTCAGCACAGCGGAAGACACAGTCTCCAGTGATGAAACGTCGTTGCTTGTTGGAGTAACAACACAGAAGAATCAGTTTTTGGAGACATCTCCAGCACTTACAACAATGCAAGCTGAGACTTCATTTAAACTAAATGGTGAGGACAAGTGACTGCTACCACTTGAAGTGAGTGGTGCAGTGGTCCGATTGAAGTTAGACACTGGTGCCACAGCCAATTTAATCAGCATGACTGATTTAGAAAATCTAAAAGTTCAACCGATTAGAAGAAATCACAAAATAGGTGATTCACTTTGGAAGGAATAACAGGAATGCGGAATATTTGGCTAATGGTAAAGTTCTTGAAAGTGTGGCTGAGCAGAGGGATCTAGGTGTCCATGTACATAGATCCCTGAAGGTTGCCACCCAGGTTGATAGGGTTGTGAAGAAGGCCTATGGAGTGTTGGCCTTTATTGGTAGAGGGATTGAGTTCCGGAGTCGGGAGGTCATGTTGCAGCTGTACAGAACTCTGGTCCGGCCGCATTTGGAGTATTGCGTACAGTTCTGGTCACCGCATTATAGGAAGGACGTGGAGGCTTTGGAGCGGGTGCAGAGGAGATTTACCAGGATGTTGCCTGGTATGGAGGGAAAATCTTATGAGGAAAGGCTGATGGACTTGAGGTTGTTTTCGTTGGAGAGAAGAAGGTTAAGAGGAGACTTAATAGAGGCATACAAAATGATCAGGGGGTTGGATAGGGTGGACAGTGAGAGCCTTCTCCCGCGGATGGATATGGCTGGCACGAGGGGACATAACTTTAAACTGAGGGGTAATAGATATAGGACAGAGGTCAGAGGTAGGTTCTTTACGCAAAGAGTAGTGAGGCCGTGGAATGCCCTACCTGCTACAGTAGTGAACTCGCCAACATTGAGGGCATTTAAAAGTTTATTGGATAAACATATGGATGATAATGGCATAGTGTAGGTTAGATGGCTTTTGTTTCGGTGCAACATCGTGGGCCGAAGGGCCTGTACTGCGCTGTATTGTTCTATGTTCTATGTTCTATCTCTGAGAGGTTTAATGGTTCAAGCATTAAATGTTGTGGTGCTTGTGAGCTGAGTGTGGTGGAGAAGAACATAGTTTATTCCGTCCCATTCTGTATTGTATCCAAGGGTTTGGATTCATTATTAGGTGATCAGTCTTGTGAAGAATTAGGTGTAGTGCAGTTGGTATATAGCATCCACAAAGGATTGGATCAAGACTCCAACGATTCTGAGAACATTATCGGCAAATTCATCGGCGCGTTCACTGATTTTAGTGCACTTCCATTCGCCAACGATACAATTTCAAGAAGCTGCCTCACTAAAGCACCGATACAAACTATGAATAGTGAAATTGCTGAAGATGTAGATCTGCAGGTCAGTATCATTTCCACCCTCCCACCCACATCACATACGGACCCACAAGTTATCAAGAAGACAGAAGAACCTACCAATGGGAGAAATAATAATAATCTTTTATTGTTACTGTGAAAAGCCCCTCGTCGCCACATTCCGGCGCCTGTTCGGGGAGGCCGGTACGGGAATTGAACCCGCGCTGCTGGCCTTGTTCTGCATTACAAGCCAGCTGTCTCACCCAGTGAGCTAAACCGGCCCCTTATTTCATGGTATGTGTGAAATAAAACGATGGTGATGCTCGTATAGGCCGGGATCCCAAAGATCTTAATGGGAAAAGTGGACATATTGTAAAACAATCATTACAGAAAGCAATGGACAGCTAATCTGATCCATATCTCGCGAAATCACGTGACAAAGCCATTGTCACGTGGTAGATCGCCGGCTGGGTTACTCATGAATAGACGGTTGCGTACTGCACTCCCATACTTGGCAAAGAAGGAGACGAATGCAGTGGGACTGCAGGAAATGCAAAACAGGAAAGAGAAACAAAAGCAGGTCTATGATCGAGTGTCTCGGACTTCCCACCACCTCGGAGTAGTGATGACATTGCGATGGATGACGAATCTACGTCAGAATCACCGTCAGCTGCAGTGTCAGATAGTCCAGCAGTTCCTCAGCATGAGAATGTCACGGAGAACATTGAATCTACAAAGTTCTGAGCAGCAAGGACAAACTTTGAGAAGATCAGCCAGACTCAGGAAAACCCAATTTGTTGATTTGGACTATTTGTACAAACTATACTTGCTGTACTTGTGTTTGTTCTTGTTCATATACACACCTGGATATTTGTTAAACCAGTTTAAAAAAAACAATTAATACTGTTTGACTCACAGGCTAATGATATCACATGTAAATAGACTGATGATAATGTATTAATTTATTCCTTCAAAGGAAAGGGGATGTGGTGATCTCATGGTTGTGTTGTAATTCACCGACAGACCACTAGGAGTCTCATTAGTATATAAGTGAATGTTTGAGTCAGCAGACCTCAGACTGACTCGGGAGCTGGGAGAGAGGTTGCTTGTGCATGTTCATACTGTTATTCATCTGTTGTTTGTATATATTTGACCTACAGTTAATGTTAATAAATCGTTTCTAGCTTTAGCTACAAGTGTTCTTGTAATATAAATCAGGCCATCCGACAAGAACATTACATCTCCCTCCAATTCCTCCCCCCCCAACCGCCCTAACCACCTATCCCTCACGAGTAACAAAAGGCACCCTCACCATCGTTGCTCCCCTGTCAAAACCTGCCCCGAAATCCTACGACAAAACACTTTAAGGAACACCCAACTCCTCCAAAGTTCCATGTCCTCACCCTCGTCCCAGTTCATTGTCCCTCATGAATTCCATCGCCTCCTCTGGTGGGCCGAAGTAGTACTCTCGCTTCTGGAACGTCATCCAGAGGCGGGCCGGGTACAGTACCCCATCCTCACCCCCTTTATCCGGCCTTAATCCGGTAAATCCCGGCCTTCCTCTTCGCCAGGTCCATACCCAGGTCCTTCCCAGGTACATTTCCTGGTCAACCTCGGCCATCGAAGGGTGTTCTCCTTGTCCAGGAAGCGGCGGAGCCGCACCACCATTGCCCTCGGCGGCTCGCCTGCCTGTGGCCTCCTCCTCAGCGTCCTGTGCGCCTGGTCCACCTCCAGGGGCCAGTCAAAGGCCCCATCAACCTCTCCAACATCTTCCCACATACACCGTGGCCTCCGCACCTTCAATGCCTTGAGGCATCTCGACAATCCTTAGGTTTTATCCCTGGAGCGAGTCTCCAAATCTTCCACTTTCTCCCTCAGCTTTTTCTGGCTCTCCCGCATCACTCCCATCTTAGCCACCAACGAGGCCAACTGCTCCTCGTGCTCCCCCACCGCCTCCTCCACTTTCTGGATCGCCAGGCCCTGGGACTCCAGCCTCTGCTCCGCTCGCTCGATCCCAGACCTCAGCGGTCCCACCACTTTGGCTCAGTCTTCCAGGGCCTCTTAACTCTGCTGCCAAGGAGGACTTCCGGTTGCGGCGCTGCCTGGGTCGGCCGCACGGTCGGCAGCTCCCGCCGAGGACGGACTTTCGGGCCCTTTTGAGGAGCTCCAGCGGCACTCGGACGACGATTCCCGGTGTGGGATTGAAAGGCTGGTGGTGACCCAGAGGATGCAGGGGACGGCGATGAAGGAGGAGCAGCAGAAGGCCTCTGATGATGAGGATGAGATCCCGGGCCGGGCTGTCAAAGTGGATAAAAAATGGCAGGAGAAGTTCGAGGACCTGGTAAACAGGTCGAGGAGGAAGAACCTGCAGATTCTGGGTCTCCAGGAGGGCTACGATGCTGAGTGCGCTGATGGGCGCGGGAGCCTTCCCGAGGCCCCTGGAGCTGGATGGGGCTCACAGAGTCCTGGCGAGGAGGCCGAGGACGAATGAGCCGCCGAGGGCTGCTTCACCGACAGGGCCTGTGTCCTGCGACGGGCGAAGAAGGAGCGGAGCAGCAGGTGGGAGAACGCCGAAATCCGCATCTATCAGGACTGGAGTGCAGAGCTGGCCAAGAGGCGGGCGGGGTCCAACCGGGCCAAGGCGGTTCCCCACGGAAAGGGGGCGAAGTTCGGGCTGTTCCAGCCGGCGGGGCTGTGGGTCACGTACCAGGACCGGCACCGCTATTTCGATACGCCGGATGAGGCGTGGACCTTTCTCAAAAATGAGAAGTTGGACTCAAATTCATGGTTTGTAGCCTGTTATGGGGGAAGCTGGGGAGTGGGAGGGGGGGGGGGGCGATGTTTTTTCTTTATGTAGGCTTGTTTGGGGGGGGTTTCCCCCGCGTTTTCTTGGGGTTGTGTGGGCCTGTGAGCCTGGGCCTTCGGGGATTGGGGCGAGGCTGCAGGTGGAAGGACCTGCGCCACAGGGGGCGGGGTCGGCCCAGGCAGGGAGCGCGGGCTTTTTCCCGTGAAAAGGGGGGGGCGCTGGGCCCGAGGCGGGGGACTTAGTGTCCACATTGATGTGGAGGGGGGGGACTTTGGCCACCCCACTTTAGTGGAGGGAGGGCTGTAGACTTCGAGAGGGAATCCAATAGGGGGATGGGAGACAGAGGCGGGAGCGGCCGGGGTCACAGGAGTCAGCTGACTTATGGGAGTGCAATGGGGGGAGCAGGGAGGGGAGGGGGTACCGGGTAGTCCCCCGATCCGGCTGATCACGTGGAACGTGAGAGGCTTGAATGGTTCGGTCAAGGGGGCCCGGGTGTTTGCGCACCTAAAGGGGCTAAAGGCTGACGTAGCCATGTCACAGGAGACGCACCTGAAGATCGCGGATCAGACCAGGCTGAGGAAGGGGTGGGTGGGGCAGGTTTTTCACTCTGGGCTGGACGCGAAAAACGGAGGGGGGGGTACCCAAGGTCAACATCTCCACCCTATCCCCATAACCCAGCAGCCCCACCCAACACTAAGGGCAATTTTGGACACTAAGGGCAATTTATCATGGCCAATCCACCTAACCCGCACATCTTTGGACTGTGGGAGGAAACCGGAGCACCCGGAGGAAACCCACGCACACACGGGGAGGATGTGCAGACTCCGCACAGACAGTGACCCAAGCCGGGAATCGAACCTGGGACCCTGGAGCTGTGAAGCAATTGTGCTAACCACCAGGCTACCGTGCTGCCCTTAATCCTGGTGAGTAAGCGGGTGACATTTGAGGCGGTGGGTTTTGTGGTGGATAAAGGGGGCCGTTATGTGATGGTGAGTGGCAGGCTGCAGGGGGCGCGGGTGGTGTTGGCGAATGTGTATGCTCCGAACTGGGACGATGCAGGGTTGGTGAAGCGGATGTTGAGTCAGACCCCGGATCTGGAGGTGGGTAATCTGATAATCGGGGGGGGGGGGGACTTCAACACGGTGCTGGACCCGGCACTCGGTCTAGGTCGAGGTCGGGTAAGAGGCCGGCAGCGGCCAAGGACCTGAGGGGGTTTATGGATCAGATGGGGGGAGTGGATCCGTGGAGGTTTGCCAGGCCGAGGGCGAGGGAGTTCTCCTTCTTCTCCCACGTGCACAAGGCCTACTCGCGAATAGACTTTTTTGTGGTGAGCAGGGCGCTGATCCCGGGAGTGGAGGGGACGGAGTATTCGGCCATTGCGATTTCGGATCACGCCCCGCACTGGGTGGAGCTGGAGTTGGGGGAGGAGAGGGGCCAGCGCCCGTTGTGGCGAATGGATGTGGGACGGCTGGAGGACGAGGAGGTCTGTGGGCGGGTCCGGAGGTGCATCCAAAGATATGTGGAGGCCCATGATAATGGGGAGGTTTCGGTGAGTGTGGTCTGGGAGGCGCTGAAGGCGGTGGTCAGGAGGGAGCTAATCTCAATCAGGGCCCACAGGGAGGAGAGGGAGTGGATGGAGAGGCAGAGATTGGTGGGGGAGATACTGAGGGTGGATAGGAGATACACGGAATCCCCCGAGGACGGGCTGCTGAGGGAGCGCCGGAGCCTCCAGACGGAGTTTGACTTGCTGACCACGGGGAAGGCTGAGGCCCAGTGGAGGAGGGTACAGGGAGCGGGGTATGAGTATGGGGAGAAGGCGAGTCGGACGTTGGCGCATCAGCTGCGGAGGAGGGAGGCGGCTACGGAGATTGGGGGAGTTAGAGGTAGAGGGGGGAACACGGTGCGGAGTCCAGCTAAAATAAACAAGGTTTTTAGGGACTTTTATGGTAAGTTGTACAAGTCAGAACCCCCGGAGGGTAGAGGGTTTGGGGGCCCCGATCGAGATGGAGGTGCTAGTTAAGGGTTGAGGAGTATGCAGGTGGGCAAGGCCCCGGGGCCGGATGGGCTCCCGGTTGAGTTCTACAGGAAGTTCTCGGAGCTGTTGGGCCCGTTGATGCCGAGAACCTTTAATGAGGCGAAGGAAAAGGGAATCCTTCCCCCGGCGATGTCGCAGGGTTTTATCTCGCTTATCCTCAAGCGGGATAAGGACCCGCTGCAGTGTGGCTCTTATAGGCCGATTTCGCTCCTCAATGTGGACGCCAAGCTGTTGGCAAATATTTTGGCCACCAGGATTGAGGATTGTGTCCCGGGAGTGATACATGAGGACCAGACGGGGTTTGTGACGGGCAGGCAGCTGAACACGAACGTGCGGAGGCTCCTAAATGTGATTATGATGCCCTCGGAGTGGGGGGGGGGGGAGGCAGAAGTGGTAGCGGCAATGGACGCGGAGAAGGCCTTTGACCGGGTGGAGTGGGAGTACCTGTGGGGAGGTGTTAAGCAGATTTGGGTTTGGGGAGGAGTTCATAGGGTGGGTTAAATTGCTGTACCAGGCCCCGGTGACGAGTGTATCGACGAACCGGCTGCGGTCAGGGTATTTTGGGTTGCACCGTGGAACGAGGCAGGGGTGCCCTTTGTCCCCCCTGCTCTTTGCCCTGGTGATTGAGCCGCTGGCCAAGGCGTTGAGGGAGTCCAGAGGGGGTTGGTTCGGGGGGGGGGGAGCATTGTGTCTCACTACATGCGGATGACCTGCTGCTGTACATTGCGGATCCGGTGGAGGGGATGGGGGAGGTCATGCAGACCCTGAGGGAGTTTGGAGACTTCTCGGGATATAAGCTCAACGTGGGGAAGAGCGAGCTGTTTGTGGTGCATGCAAGGGTGACACAGCTATCTCCAACACCCTCCACCATCCCTGAGACTCTTAGCTTCGTTGGACACATTAGTGAAGAGGCTCCTGGCACACTATCTGGTGTTCACCACACAGTTGTGAAAAATCGCTTGGAAGGTTCTCCACTGTTCCTCAACTGTTTCACCATAATGTCTTTGCTCCCAGTCTACCTTAGCTAGTTCTTCTCTCATCCCATTGTAATCTCCTTTGTTTAAGCACAAAACACTAGTGTTTGATTTTACCTGCTCACCCTCCATCTGTATTTTAAATTCCACCATATTGTGATCGCTCCTTCCGAGAGGATCCCTAACTATGAGGTCATAAATCAATCCTGTCTCATTACACAGGACCAGATCTAGGGCCGCTTGTTCTCTCATAGGTTCCATTACATACTGTTCTAGGAAACTATCGCGGATACATTCTATAAACTCCTCCTCAAGGCTGCCTTGACCGACCTGGTTAAACCAATCGACATGTAGATTAAAATCCCCCATGATAACTGCTGTACCATTTCTACATGCATCTGTTATTTCTTTGTTTATTGTCTGCCTTACTATTCCTAATTTCCACCCAAATGGATTCAACCTTATCCTCCATAGCACCGATGTCATCCCTCACTATTGCCCGGATGTCATCCTTAAATAACAGAGCTACACCACCTCCCTTACCATCCACTCTGTCCTTCCGAAAAGTTTGATACCCTCGGATATTTAACTCCCAGTCGTGACCATCCTTTAACCATGTTTCAGTAATGGCCACTAAATCATAGTCATTCACGATGATTTGCACCATCAACTCATTTACCTTATTCCGAATACTACGAGCATTCAGGTAAAGTACACTTATGTTGGCTTTTTTTTACCTCTGTTTTGAATCTTAACACCTCGATCAGTACCTCTCCTAAGTTATATTTCCTCTTAACCTTTCTCCTAATTTTCCTTGTCGTTGAACCCATATCTTCCTGTAACAACCTGCCGCGTCGCTTACCATTAATGTTTTTACTTCCCGTTTTATTCCTTTTAGTATTACTGGGCCTATTCACTGAGCTCCCCTCAGTCACTGTACCTTGTACTGTCGCCCTTTTTGATTTTTAACAATGGCTTCTCTGCCTTACACTTTCCCCCTTACTGCCTTTTGTTTCTGTCCCTGTTTTACTACCTTCCAACTTCCTGCATCGGTTCCCATCCCCCTGCCACATTAGTTTAAACCCTCCCCAACAACTCTAGCAAACCCCCCCCCCCCCCCCAGGACATCAGTTCCAGTCCTGCCCGGGTGCAGACCGTCCAATTTGTACTGGTCCCACCTCCCCCAGAACCGGTTCCAATGCCCCAGGAATTTGAATCCCTCCCTCTTGCACCATCTCTCGAGCCACGTATTCATCCTCTCTATCCTGACATTCCTACTCTGACTAGCTTGTGGCACTGGTAGCAATCCTGAGATTACTACCTTTGAGGTCCTACTTTTTAGTTTAACTCCTAACCCCCTGAATTCAGCTTGTAGGACCTCGTCCCGTTTTTTACCTATATCGTTGGTGCCTATGTGCACCACGACAGATGGCTGTTCACCCTCCCCCCCCAGAATGTCCTGCAGCCGCTCCGAGACATCCTTGACCCTTGCACCAGGGAGGCAACATACCATCCTGGAGTCTCAATTGCGTCCGCACAACCACCTGTCTATTCCCCTTACGATTGAGTCCCCTATCACTATAGCCCTGCCATTCTTCTTCCTGCCCAGCTGAGCAGCAGAGCCAGCCACGGTGCCATGAACCTGGCTGCTGCTGCCTTCCCCGGTGAGCCATCTCCCTCAACAGTATCCAAAGCGGTATATTTGTTTTGCAGGGAGATGACCGCAGGGGACACCTGCACTGCCTTCCTACTCTTGCTCTGTCTTTTGGTCAGCCATTTTCTAACTCCCTCAGTACCTTTCACCTGCGGTGTGACCAACTCGCTAAACGTGCTATCCACGACGTCCTCAGCATCGCGGACGCTCCAAAGTGAGTCCATCCATCAGCTCCAGAGCCGTCAAGCGGTCTAACAGGAGCTGCAACTGGACACACTTCTTGCACGTGAAGGAGCCAGGGACAGTGGACGTGTCCCTGAGCTCCCACATCGCACACGAGGAGCATGACACGGATCTGGGATCTCCTGCCATGTCTTAAACCTCACGTAAACCTATACAACTAAAATTCCAAAAAACAAAAGAAAAAAATAAATAAATTAGACAATGAAAAGAAAAACTACTTACCAGGGATAAAAAGCACCTCCTCCCCACCCAGCTACGAATTCCCACCTAGATTCAAATTCCCAAACTCACTCTTTGCTGTCTCACTCTGGCTGTGTCTTCTCTGGCTCACTGGGGGAACTCACTGGGAGTGAGTTACAAGTTGCTCTTTTTAAATTGGCCTGAGCTGACTCCCCTCCCCCATCTGCTTTTAGATCAAAGTAGATTAAGTAGATTTAGGGATTAAGCAGATTAAGTAGATACAGTAGATTGAAAGAAGTGTCTCTCTATCTTCATTTTAAAAGCCGTTTCCTGACTACTTGATAACATAAAAGAGATAATTTCTCTCTGGAAGGAATTCAAACCTGCTGTTTGAGAAGGAGAACAGAGTATCAATAACAAGTCTTATACCAGTAAGAGAGCCGGGTGCTGGGCCACGCCTTTGGAAAGGGGTTTCTGGTTTTACTTGTCATTGAATTGGAACAGTTAAGGGGGAATTCATTAAGAGATATACATAAAGTGCTGTAGCTGTGTGGGGTATTTATGTTTGTTGTTGATAAAAATTCTTCCTGTGTGTGTTTATAAAAATGTTAACTAAATTCGTAGAATACACTTTGTTATTAATTACAAGCGCTTACGGCCTGTGCTGAATAACACCTAAAAGGTAGGCCCGTGTGCTCATCCTAACCAAAATTAATAAACAGTAAGAGGTCAGGTGGACTCCATGATATCCTTTGGTGTTTCCTAAACCCTGGCCCATAGTAGAATTGTTTTCTGGAGGCCACAAAGAGTCCACACCAAGTTTGCTGAAGCAAAACCGACTTTATTTTACAACTGCTATTATATACATCTCCAGTAGCTCCCTACTGGGCCTTTATTACTCACTGCCTTCCTGGCCAACTCTATTTATACATAGCCAGGCATTGGTAAAGGTCCCCACTCCCTTATCGAGGGAGCTGGAAACCCACAAGGTGCACAGGGTAGTTAATCGTTCCTGCCCCGTCAGACTCGTGTGGGTTCTAACACTTTGCATGTGGTTGATGGGATTGGTGCCAACTGCAAATCTACAGTGACAGGCCTCAGCACAACCCCCCTCAAATCTCATTGCAGATATCACAGTTCAGTAAACAAAACACTGAGGAAGAAAATAATAGTTCTGAGGCTTTGTAAAGGATAGAAGCGTCGATCCGTCCAACAGGACAACAAGCGTACAGCAAGCCCACAGGATCTGAGGTCACTGGAAACCTCCAGAAATACCAGGCCAAGCTTATCCAGGCCAGGCCGCAAGGATGGTCCTCCCCCTGGTTTGGCTCCCAGTGGGAAATTCCCCATCCTCTCGTCTTCTCCAGAGGCACTCAATTTATTGTTAGTGAGAGGTTCAGTTATTGCTCCATGCTGACCAGCGTCTCACTCTCTTTGCTGGCTTTGACACATGCCTCCTCAGTCACCACCATCTCCTCTGGTGGCCACCGTAGTTCCCCACTCTCCACCTCTCCCTCACTCGGTTCCACCACAATGGATGGGAGGCGATCCTTCAGTCGACAGAAATGGTCAAAGTCGGAGGGATCGGGAAATATCTGGGCAAGAAAAGAAGGATGATAGTGAGGGACAGGTCAGTGGGACTGGGCACCTGCCAACACTGGACTGGAGACCCATCTCCTCATCACTGTCTGAATAATGCACGATTACCCCACCGCCCGCTGTCCCTCCCCACAGTCCGCAAAGACCTGCATCCATCCATAATCCAATCCCGGGCTTCACGAAGCAACTGGATTCACTGGGTTGGGATCTGGAGCAGGAATCACCAGATTGGATTCAGGAGTCGTCATCACTGGATGGGGATCTGGCGCTGAGATCACTGGCTGGGGATCTGGGGCTGGGACCATTGGCTGGGGATCTGGGACTGGGATCACTGGCTGGGGATCTGGCAATAGGATCACTGGCTGGGGATCTGGCAATAGGATCACTGACTGGGGATCTGGTGCTGAGATCACTGGCTGGGAATCTGCCACTGGGATCACTGAATGGGGATCTGGTGCTGAGATCACTGACTGGGGATCTGGCACTGGGATCACTGAATGGGGATCTGGCGCTGAGATCACTGACTGGGGATATGGCGCTGAGATCACTGAATGGGGATCTGGTGCTGAGATCACTGACTGGGGATCTGGCACTGGGATCACTGACTGGGGATCTCACACTCGGATCACTGACTGGGGATCTGGCACTGGGATCACTGAATGGGGATCTGGTGCTGAGATCACTGACTGGGGATCTGGCACTGGGATCACTGACTGGGGATATGGCGCTGAGATCACTGACTGGGGATCTCGCACTGGGATCACTGAATGGGGATCTGGCGCTGAGATCACTGACTGGGGATCTGGCGCTGAGATCACTGAATGGGGATCTGGTGCTGAGATCACTGACTGGGGATCTCGCACTGGGATCACTGACTGGGGATCTGGCACTGGGATCACTGACTGGGGATATGGCGCTGAGATCACTGACTGGGGATCTGGCACTGGGATCACTGACTGGGGATCTGGCACTGGGATCACTGAATGGGGATCTGGTGCTGAGATCACTGACTGGGGATCTGGCGCTGGGATCACTGACTGGGGATCCGGCACTGGGATCACTGAATGGGGATCTGGCGCTGAGATCACTGACTGGGGATCTGGCACTGGGATCACTGACTGGGGATCTGGCACTGGGATAACTGAATGGGGATCTGGCACTGGGATAACTGAATGGGGATCTGGTGCTGAGATCACTGACTGGGGATCTGGCACTGGGATCACTGAATGGGGATCTGGTGCTGAGATCACTGACTGGGGATCTGGCGCTGGGATCACTGACTGGGGATCCAGCACTGGGATCACTGACTGGGGATCTGGCGCTGAGATCACTGACTGGGGATCTGGCACTGGGATCACTGACTGGGGATCTGGCACTGGGATAACTGAATGGGGATCTGGCACTGGGATAACTGAATGGGGATCTGGTGCTGAGATCACTGACTGGGGTTCTCGCACTGGGATCACTGACTGGGGATCTGGCACTGGGATCACTGAATGGGGATCTGGCACTGGGATCACTGAATGGGGATCTGGCGCTGAGATCACTGACTGGGGATCTGGCACTGGGATCACTGAATGGGGATCTGGCGCTGAGATCACTGACTGGGGATCTGGCACTGGGATCACTGACTGGGGATCTGGTGCTGAGATCACTGACTGGGGATCTGGCACTGGGATCACTGACTGGGGATCTGGCGCTGAGATCACTGACTGGGGATCTGGCACTGGGATCACTGAATGGGGATCTGGCGCTGAGATCACTGACTGGGGATCTCGCACTCGGATCACTGAATGGGGATCTGGTGCTGAGATCACTGACTGGGAATCTGCCGCTGGGATCACTGACTGGGGATCTGGCACTGGGATAACTGACTGGGGATCCGGCACTGGGATAACTGAATGGGGATCTGGTACTGAGATCACTGACTGGGGATCTGGCACTGGGATCACTGACTGGGGATCTGGCGCTGAGATCACTGATTGGGTATCTCGCACTGGGATCACTGACTGGGGTTCTCGCACTGGGATCACTGACTGGGGATCTGGCACTGGGATCACTGAATGGGGATCTGGCACTGGGATAACTGAATGGGGATCTGGTGCTGAGATCACTGACTGGGGTTCTCGCACTGGGATCACTGACTGGGGATCTGGCACTGGGATCACTGAATGGGGATCTGGCACTGGGATAATTGAATGGGGTTCTCGCACTGGGATCACTGACTGGGGATCTGGCACTGGGATCACTGAATGGGGATCTGGCACTGGGATCACTGAATGGGGATCTGGCGCTGAGATCACTGACTGGGGATCTGGCACTGGGATCACTGAATGGGGATCTGGCGCTGAGATCACTGACTGGGGATCTGGCACTGGGATCACTGAATGGGGATCTGGTGCTGAGATCACTGACTGGGGATCTGGCACTGGGATCACTGACTGGGGATATGGCGCTGAGATCACTGACTGGGGATCTGGCACTGGGATCACTGACTGGGGATCTCGCACTCGGATCACTGAATGGGGATCTGGTGCTGAGATCACTGGCTGGGGATCTCGCACTGGGATCACTGACTGGGAATCTGCCGCTGGGATCACTGACTGGGGATTTGGCACTGGGATAACTGAATGGGGATCTGGTGCTGAGATCACTTACTGGGGATCTGGCACTGGGATAACTGAATGGGGATCTGGCACTGGGATCACTGACTGGGGTTCTCGCACTGGGATCACTGACTGGGAATCTGCCGCTGGGATCACTGACTGGGGATCTGGCACTGGGATAACTGAATGGGGATCTGGTGCTGAGATCACTGACTGGGGATCTGGCACTGGGATAACTGAATGGGGATCTGGCACTGGGATCACTGAATGGGGATCTGGCGCTGAGATCACTGACTGGGGATCTGGCAATGGGATCACTGAATGGGGATCTGGCACTGGGATAACTGAATGGGGATCTGGTGCTGAGATCACTGACTGGGGATCTGGCACTGGGATAACTGAATGGGGATCTGGCACTGGGATCACTGAATGGGGATCTGGCACTGGGATAACTGAATGGGGATCTGGTGCTGAGATCACTGACTGGGGATCTGGCACTGGGATCACTGACTGGGGATCTTGCGCTGAGATCACTGATTGGGGATCTCACACTGGGATCACTGACTGGGGTTCTCACACTGGGATCACTGACTGGGGTTCTCGCACTGGGATCACTGACTGGGGATCTGGCACTGGGATCACTGAATGGGGATCTGGCACTGGGATAACTGAATGGGGATCTGGTGCTGAGATCACTGACTGGGGTTCTCGCACTGGGATCACTGACTGGGGATCTGGCACTGGGATCACTGAATGGGGATCTGGCACTGGGATCACTGACTGGGAATCTGGCACTGGGATCACTGAATGGGGATCTGGCGCTGAGATCACTGACTGGGGATCTGGCACTGGGATCACTGACTGGGGATCTCGCACTCGGATCACTGAATGGGGATCTGGTGCTGAGATCACTGAATGGGGATCTGGTGCTGAGATCACTGAATGGGGATCTGGTGCTGAGATCACTGACTGGGAATCTGCCACTGGGATCACTGACTGGGGATCTGGCACTGGGATCACTGAATGGGGATCTGGCACTGGGATCACTGACTGGGGATCTGGCACTGGGATCACTGAATGGGGATCTGGTGCTGAGATCACTGACTGGGGATCTGGTGCTGAGATCACTGAATGGGGATCTGGCACTGGGATCACTGACTGGGGATCTGGCACTGGGATCACTGAATGGGGATCTGGTGCTGAGATCACTGACTGGGGATCTGGTGCTGAGATCACTGAATGGGGATCTGGCACTGGGATCACTGACTGGGGATCCGGCGCTGAGATCACTGACTGGGGATCTCGCACTGGGATCACTGAATGGGGTTCTCGCACTGGGATCACTGAATGGGGATCTGGTGCTGAGATCACCGACTGGGGATCTGGCACTGGGATAACTGAATGGGGATCTGGTGCTGAGATCACTGACTGGGGATCTGGCACTGGGATAACTGAATGGGGATCTGGTGCTGAGATCACTGACTGGGGATCTGGCACTGGGATCACTGACTGGGGCTCTGGCACTGGGATCACTGACTGGGGATCTGGCACTGGGATCACTGACTGGGGATCTCGCACTCGGATCACTGAATGGGGATCTGGTGCTGAGATCACTGAATGGGGATCTGGTGCTGAGATCACTGACTGGGGATCTGCCACTGGGATCACTGACTGGGGATCTGGCACTGGGATCACTGAATGGGGATCTGGTGCTGAGATCACTGACTGGGGATCTGGTGCTGAGATCACTGAATGGGGATCTGGCACTGGGATCACTGAATGGGGTTCTCGCACTGGGATCACTGAATGGGGTTCTCGCACTGGGATCACTGAATGGGGTTCTCGCACTGGGATCACTGAATGGGGTTCTCGCACTGGGATCACTGAATGGGGATCTGGTGCTGAGATCACCGACTGGGGATCTGGCACTGGGATAACTGAATGGGGATCTGGTGCTGAGATCACTGACTGGGGCTCTGGCACTGGGATCACTGAATGGGGATCTGGTGCTGAGATCACTGACTGGGGATCTGGCACTGGGATCACTGAATGGGGATCTGGCACTGGGATCACTGAATGGGGATCTGGTGCTGAGATCACTGACTGGGGATCTGGCACTGGGATCACTGAATGGGGTTCTCGCACTGGGATCACTGAATGGGGTTCTCGCACTGGGAGCACTGAATGGGGATCTGGCACTGGGATCACTGAATGGGGATCTGGCGCTGAGATCACTAACTGGGGATCTGGCACTGGGATCACTGAATGGGGATCTGGTGCTGAGATCACCGACTGGGGATCTGGCACTGGGATAACTGAATGGGGATCTGGTGCTGAGATCACTGACTGGGGATCTGGCACTGGGATCACTGACTGGGGATCTGGCACTGGGATCACTGAATGGGGTTCTCGCACTGGGATCACTGAATGGGGATCTGGTGCTGAGATCACTGACTGGGGATCTGGCACTGGGATCACTGAATGGGGTTCTCGCACTGGGATCACTGAATGGGGATCTGGTGCTGAGATCACTGGCTGGGGATCTCGCACTGGGATCACTGACTGGGGATCTGGCACTGGGATCACTGAATGGGGATCTGGTGCTGAGATCACTGAATGGGGATCTGGTGCTGAGATCACTGACTGGGGATCTGGCACTGGGATCACTGAATGGGGATCTGGCGCTGAGATCACTGAATGGGGACCTGGTGCTGAGATCACTGAATGGGGATCTGGTGCTGAGATCACTGACTGGGGATCTGGCGCTGAGATCACTGACTGGGGATCTGGCACTGGGATCACTGAATGGGGTTCTCGCACTGGGATCACTGAATGGGGATCTGGCACTGGGATCACTGAATGGGGATCTGGCACTGGGATCACTGAATGGGGATCTGGCACTGGGATCACTGAATGGGGATCTGGCACTGGGATCACTGACTGGGGATCTGGCACTGGGATCACTGACTGGGGATCTGGCACTGGGATCACTGAATGGGGATCTGGCGCTGGGATCACTGACTGGGGATCTGGCACTGGGATCACTGAATGGGGATCTGGCGCTGGGATCACTGACTGGGGATCTGGCACTGGGATCACTGAATGGGGATCTGGCACTGGGATCACTGACTGGGGATCTGGCACTGGGATCACTGAATGGGGATCTGGCGCTGGGATCACTGACTGGGGATCTGGCACTGGGATCACTGAATGGGGATCTGGCGCTGAGATCACTGACTGGGGATCCGGCACTGGGATCACTGACTGGGGATCTGGCACTGGGATCACTGGCTGGGGATCTGCCGCTGGGATCACTGAATGGGGATCTGGCGTTGCGATCACTGACTGGGGATCTGGCGCTGAGATCACTGGCTGGGGATCTGGCACTGGGATCACTGAATGGGGATCTGGCACTGGGATCACTGAATGGGGATCTGGCGCTGAGATCACTGAATGGGGATCTGGCGCTGAGATCACTGACTGGGGATCCGGCACTGGGATCACTGACTGGGGATCTGGCACTGGGATCACTGACTGGGGATCTCGCACTGAGATCACTGACTGGGGTTCTCACACTGGGATCACTGACTGGGGATCTCGCACTGAGATCACTGACTGGGGATCTGGCACTGGGATCACTGAATGGGGATCTGGCGCTGGGATCACTGACTGGGGATCTGGCACTGGGATCACTGAATGGGGATCTGGCGCTGAGATCACTGACTGGGGATCCGGCACTGGGATCACTGACTGGGGATCTGGCACTGGGATCACTGGCTGGGGATCTGCCGCTGGGATCACTGAATGGGGATCTGGCGTTGCGATCACTGACTGGGGATCTGGCGCTGAGATCACTGGCTGGGGATCTGGCACTGGGATCACTGAATGGGGATCTGGCACTGGGATCACTGAATGGGGATCTGGCGCTGAGATCACTGAATGGGGATCTGGCGCTGAGATCACTGACTGGGGATCCGGCACTGGGATCACTGACTGGGGATCTGGCACTGGGATCACTGACTGGGGATCTCGCACTGAGATCACTGACTGGGGATCTCGCACTGGGATCACTGAATGGGGATCTCGCACTGAGATCACTGACTGGGGATCTCGCACTGGGATCACTGACTGGGAATCTCGCACTGGGATCACTGACTGGGGATCCGGCACTGGGATCACTGACTGGGGATCTGGAATCTCACAATTTGAGGACCCCTCTCACCTTCATTCAGCTTTTCAAAGCCAAACTGTGGCTTCTTACCGAGAAGAAATGATTGTTTGTTCGGCCCTCCTCGCCCTTTAGCAGCACATTCCCTGATTGAACGGACTAACCTGGAAACAGAGAGGGTCCTTCCGGGAACTGAGTTCCATCTGATCAATGGAGTCCGAATTCACCACCCCAGTCATAGCGTCAGCAGCACACAGGCCTGGGAGGAAACAAAAACAGATAACACTGGGGTACAGTACTGGTGGGGACGGGTCTGTCACTATAACACTGGGGTACAGTACTGGTGGGGACGGGTCTGTCACTGTATAACACTGGGGTACAGTACTGGTGGGGACGGGTCTGTCACTGTATAACACTGGGGTACAGTACTGGTGGGGACGGGTCTGTCACTGTATAACACTGGGGTACAGTACTGGTGGGGACGGGTCTGTCACTGTATAACACTGGGGTACAGTACTGGTGGGGATGGGTCTGTCACTGTATAACACTGGGGTACCGTACTGGTGGGGATGGGTCTGTCACTGTATAACACTGGGTACAGTACTGGTGGGGACGGGTCCGTCACTGTATAACACTGGGGTACAGTACTGGTGGGGACGGGTCTGTCACTGTATAACACTGGGGTACAGTACTGGTGGGGACGGGTCTGTCACTGTATAACACTGGGGTACAGTACTGGTGGGGACGGGTCTGTCACTGTATAACACTGGGGTACAGTACTGGTGGGGACGGGTCTGTCGCTGTATAACACTGGGGTACAGTACTGGTGGGGACGGGTCTGTCACTGTATAACACTGGGGTACAGTACTGGTGGGGACGGGTCTGTCACTGTATAACACTGGGGTACAGTACTGGTGGGGACGGGTCTGTCACTATAACACTGGGGTACAGTACTGGTGGGGACGGGTCTGTCGCTGTATAACACTGGGGTACAGTACCGGTGGGGACGGGTCTGTCACTATAACACTGGGGTACAGTACTGGTGGGGACGGGTCTGTCGCTGTATAACACTGGGGTACAGTACTGGTGGGGACGGGTCTGTCACTGTATAACACTGGGGTACAGTACTGGTGGGGACGGGTCTGTCACTGTATAACACTGGGTACAGTACTGGTGGGGACGGGTCCGTCACTGTATAACACTGGGGTACAGTACTGGTGGGGACGGGTCTGTCACTGTATAACACTGGGGTACAGTACTGGTGGGGACGGGTCTGTCACTGTATAACACTGGGTACAGTACTGGTGGGGATGGGTCTGTCACTGTATAACACTGGGGTACAGTACTGGTGGGGACGGGTCTGTCACTGTATAACACTGGAGTACAGTACTGGTGGGGATGGGTCTGTCACTGTATAACACTGGGGTACAGTACTGGTGGGGACTGGTCTGTCACTGTATAACACTGGGGTACAGTACTGGTGGGGACGGGTCTGTCGCTGTATAACACTGGGGTACAGTACTGGTGGGGACGGGTCTGTCACTGTATAACACTGGGGTACAGTACTGGTGGGGACGGGTCTGTCACTGTATAACACTGGGGTACAGTACTGGTGGGGACGGGTCTGTCACTGTATAACACTGGGGTACAGTACTGGTGGGGACGGGTCTGTCACTGTATAACACTGGGGTACAGTACTGGTGGGGATGGGTCTGTCACTGTATAACACTGGGGTACAGTACTGGTGGGGACCGGTCTGTCACTGTATAACACTGGGGTACAGTACTGGTGGGGACGGGTCTGTCACTGTATAACACTGGGGTACAGTACTGGTGGGGACGGGTCTGTCACTGTATAACACTGGGGTACAGTACTGCTGGGGTCGGGTCTGTCACTGTATAACACTGGGGTACAGTACTGGTGGGGACGGGTCTGTCACTGTATAACACTGGGGTACAGTACTGGTGGGGACGGGTCTGTCACTGTATAACACTGGGGTACAGTACTGGTGGGGACGGGTCTGTCACTGTATAACACTGGGGTACAGTACTGGTGAGGACGGGCCTGTCACTGTATAACACTGGGGTACAGTACTGGTGGGGACGGGTCTGTCACTGTATAACACTGGGGTACAGTACTGGTGTGGACGGGTCTGTCACTGTATAACACTGGGTACAGTACTGGTGGGGACGGGACTGTCACTGTATAACACTGGGGTACAGTGCTGGTGGGGACGGGTCTGTCGCTGTATAACACTGGGGTACAGTACTGGTGGGGACAGGTCTGTCACTGTATAACACTGGGGTACAGTACTAGTGGGGAGGGTCTGTCACTGTATAACACTGGGGTACAGTACTGGTGGGGACGGGTCTGTCACTGTATAACACTGGGGTACAGTACTGGTGGGGACGGGTCTGTCAGTGTATAACACTGGGGTACAGTACGGGTGGGGTCGGGTCTGTCACTATAACACTGGGGTACAGTACTGGTGGGGACGGGTCTGTCAGTGTATAACACTGGGGTACAGTACTGGTGGGGACGGGTCTGTCACTGTATAACACTGGGGTACAGTACTGGTGGGGACGGGCCTGTCACTGTATAACACTGGGGTAGAGTACTGGTGGGGACGGGTCTGTCACTGTATAACACTGGGGTACAGTACTGGTGGGGACGGGCCTGTCACTGTATAACACTGGGGTACAGTACTGGTGGGGACGGGTCTGTCAGTGTATAACACTGGGGTACAGTACTGGTGGGGACGGGTCTGTCACTGTATAACACTGGGGTACAGTACTGGTGGGGACGGGCCTGTCACTGTATAACACTGGGGTACAGTACTGGTGGGGACGGGTCTGTCACTGTATAACACTGGGGTACAGTACTGGTGGGGACGGGTCTGTCACTGTATAACACTGGGGTACAGTACTGGTGGGGACGGGTCTGTCACTGTATAACACTGGGTACAGTACTGGTGGGGACGGGTCTGTCACTGTATAACACTGGGGTACAGTACTGGTGGGCATGGGTCTGTCACTGTATAACACTGGGGTACAGTACTGGTGGGCATGGGTCTGTCACTGTATAACACTGGGGTACAGTACTGGTGGGGACGGGTCTGTCACTGTATAACACTGGGGTACAGTACTGGTGGGGACGGGTCTGTCACTGTATAACACTGGGGTACAGTACTGGTGGGGACGGGTCTGTCACTGTATAACACTGGGATACAGTACTGGTGGGGACGGGTCTGTCACTGTATAACACTGGGGTACAGTACTGGTGGGGACGGGTCTGTCACTGTATAACACTGGGATACAGTACTGGTGGGGACGGGTCTGTCACTGTATAACACTGGGTACAGTACTGGTGGGGACGGGTCTGTCACTGTATAACACTGGGGTACAGTACTGGTGTGGACGTGTCTGTCACTGTATAACACGGGTACAGTACTGGTGGGGACGGGCCTGTCACTGTATAACACTGGGGTACAGTACTGGTGGGGGCGGGTCTGTCACTGTATAACACTGGGGTACAGTACTGGTGGGGACGGGTCTGTCACTGTATAACACTGGGGTACAGTACTGGTGGGGATGGGTCTGTCACTGTATAACACTGGGTACAGTACTGGTGGGGACGGGTCTGTCACTGTATAACACTGGGGTACAGTACTGGTGGGGACGGGTCTGTCACTGTATAACACTGGGATACAGTACTGGTGGGAACGGGTCTGTCACTGTATAACACTGGGGTACAGTACTGGTGGGGAGGGTCTGTCACTGTATAACACTGGGGTACAGTACTGGTGGGGACGGGTCTGTCACTGTATAACACTGGGGTACAGTACCGGTGGGGACGGGTCTGTCACTGTATAACACTGGGGTATAGTACTGGTGGGGACGGGTCTGTCACTGTATAACACTGGGGTACAGTACTGGTGGGGACGGGCCTGTCACTGTATAACACTGGGGTACAGTACTGGTGGGGACAGGTCTGTCACTGTATAACACTGGGGTACAGTACTGGTGGGGAGGGTCTGTCACTGTATAACACTGGGGTACAGTACTGGTGGGGACGGGTCTGTCACTGTATAACACTGGGGTACAGTACTGGTGGGGACGGGTCTGTCACTGTATAACACTGGGGTACAGTACTGGTGGGGACGGGTCTGTCACTGTATAACACTGGGGTACAGTACTGGTGGGGACGGGTCTGTCACTGTATAACACTGGGGTATAGTACTGGTGGGGACGGGCCTGTCACTGTATAACACTGTGGTACAGTACTGGTGGGGATGGGTCTGTCACTGTATAACACTGGGGTACAGTACTGGTGGGGATGGGTCTGTCACTGTATAACACTGGGGTACAGTACTGGTGGGGACGGGTCTGTCACTGTATAACACTGGAGTACAGTACTGGTGAGGATGGGTCTGTCACTGTATAACACTGGGGTACAGTACTGGTGAGGATGGGTCTGTCACTGTATAACACTGGAGTACAGTACTGGTGGGGACGGGTCTGTCACTGTATAACACTGGGGTACAGTACTGGTGGGGACGGGTCTGTCACTGTATAACACTGGGGTACAGTACTGGTGGGGACGGGTCTGTCACTGTATAACACTGGGGTACAGTACTGGTGAGGATGGGTCTGTCACTGTATAACACTGGGGTACAGTACTGGTGGGGACGGGTCTGTCACTGTATAACACTGGGGTACAGTACTGGTGGGGTCGGGTCTGTCAGTGTATAACACTGGGGTACAGTACTGGTGGGGACGGGTCTGTCACTGTATAACACTGGGGTACAGTACTGGTGGGGACGGGTCTGTCACTGTATAACACTGGGGTACAGTACTGGTGGGGACGGGTCTGTCACTGTATAACACTGGGGTACAGTACTGGTGAGGATGGATCTGTCACTGTATAACACTGGGGTACAGTACTGGTGGGGACGGGTCTGTCACTGTATAACACTGGGGTACAGTACTGGTGGGGTCGGGTCTGTCAGTGTATAACACTGGGGTACAGTACTGGTGAGGATGGGTCTGTCACTGTATAACACTGGGGTACAGTACTGGTGGGGCGGGTCTGTCAGTGTATAACACTGGGGTACAGTACTGGTGGGGACGGGTCTGTCACTGTATAACACTGGGGTACAGTACTGGTGGGGTCGGGTCTGTCACTGTATAACACTGGGGTACAGTACTGGTGAGGATGGGTCTGTCAGTGTATAACACTGGGGTACAGTACTGGTGGGGACGGGTCTGTCACTGTGTAACACTGGGGTACAGTACTAGTGGGGAGGGTCTGTCACTGTATAACTCTGGGGTACAGTACTGGTGGGGAGGGTCTGTCACTGTATAACACTGGGGTACAGTACTGGTGGGGAGGGTCTGTCACTGTATAATACTGGGGTACAGTACGGGTGGGGACGGGTCTGTCACTGTATAACACTGGGGTACAGTACTGGTGGGGACGGGTCTGTCACTGTATAACACTGGGATACAGTACTGGTAGGGACGGGTCTGTCACTGTATAACACTGGGGTACAGTACTGGTGGGGACGGGTCTGTCACTGTATAACACTGGGGTACAGTACTGGTGGGGACGGGTCTGTCACTGTGTAACACTGGGGTACAGTACTGGTGGGGACGGGTCTGTCACTGTATAACACTGGGGTACAGTACTGGTGGGGACGGGTCTGTCACTGTATAACACTGGGGTACAGTACAGGTGGGGACGGGTCTGTCGCTGTATAACACTGGGATACAGTACTGGTGGGGACGGGTCTGTCACTGTATAACACTGGGGTACAGTACTGGTGGGGACGGGTCTGTCACTGTATAACACTGGGGTACAGTACTGGTGGGGACGGGTCTGTCACTGTATAACACTGGGGTACAGTACTGGTGGGGACGGGTCTGTCACTGTATAACACTGGGGTACAGTACTGGTGGGGAGGGTCTGTCACTGTATAACACTGGGGTACAGTACTGGTGGGGATGGGTCTGTCACTGTATAACACTGGGATACAGTACTGGTGGGGAGGGTCTGTCAGTGTATAACACTGGGGTACAGTACTGGTGGGGTCGGGTCTGTCACTGTATAACACTGGGATACAGTACTGGTGGGGACGGGTCTGTCACTGTATAACACTGGGGTACAGTACTGGTGGGGACGGGTCTGTCACTGTATAACACTGGGGTACAGTACTGGTGGGGACGGGTCTGTCACTGTATAACACTGGGGTACAGTACTGGTGGGGACGGGTCTGTCACTGTATAACACTGGGGTACAGTACTGGTGGGGACGGGTCTGTCACTGTATAACACTGGGGTACAGTACTGGTGGGGACGGGTCTGTCACTGTATAACACTGGGGTACAGTGAACAGAGAACAAAGAACAATGCAGCACAGGAAAAGGCCCTTCCTCCGTCCGAGCCTGCACCGATCATGCTGCCCGTCTGAACTAAATACCCCTACCCTTCCGGGGACCACATTCCTCTACCAGGGCAGGGTAGCACAGTGGTTAGCACAGTTGCTTCACAGCTCCAGGGTCCCAGGTTCGATTCCCGGCTTGGGTCACTGTCTGTGCGGAGTCTGCACGTTCTCCCCGTCTCTGCGTGGGTTTCCTCCGGGTGCTCCGGTTTCCTCCCACAGTCCAAAGATGTGCAGGTTAGGTGGATTGGCCATGCTAAATTGCCCTTAGTGTCCAAAAGGTTAGGTGGGGTTACTGGGTTATGTGGTAAGGATGGAGGTGTGGGCTTAGACAGGGTCGGGCAGAGACGATGGGCCGAATGGCCTCCTTCTGCACTGTAAAGTCTTTGATTCTATAATTCTATTCCCATCCTATTCATATATTTGTCAAGATGCCCCTTAAATGTCCCTATCGTCCCTGCTTCCACCACCTCCTCCGGTAGCGAGTTCCAGGCACCCACTACCCTCTGCGTAAAAAACTTGCCTCGTACATCTACTCTAAACCTTGCCCCTCTCACCTTAAACCTATGCCCCCTAGTAATTGACCCCTCTACCCTGGGAAAAAGCCTCTGACTATCCACTCTGTCTATGCCCCTCATAATTTTGTATACCTGTATCAGGTCGCCCCTCAACCTCCTTCGTTCCAGTGAGAACAAACCGAGTTTATTCAATCGCTCCTCATAGCTAATGCCCTCCATACCAGGCAACATTCTGGTAAATCTCTTCTGCACCCTCTCGAAAGCCTCCACATCCTTCTGGTAGTGTGGCGACCAGAATTGAACACTATACTCCAAGTGTGGCCTAACTAAGGTTCTATACAGCTGCAACATGACTTGCCAATTCTTATACTCAATGCCCCGGCCAATGAAGGCAAGCATGCCGTATGCCTTCTTGACTACCTTCTCTACCTGTGTAGCCCCTTTCAGTGATCTGTGGACCTGTACTCCTAGATCTCTTTGACTTTCAATACTCTTGAGGGTTCTACCATTCACTGTATATTCCCTACCTGCATTAGACCTTCCAAAATGCATTACCTCACATTTGTCCGGATTAAACTCCATCTGCCATCTCTCCGCCCAAGTCTCCAAACAATCTAAATCCTGCTGTATCCTCCGACAGTCCTCATCGCTATCCGCAATTCCACCAACCTTTGTGTCGTCTGCAAACTTACTAATCAGACCAGTTACATTTTCCTCCAAATCATTTATATATACTGCAAAGAGCAAAGGTCCCAGCACTGATCCCTGTGGAACACCACTGGTCACAGCCCTCCAATTAGAAAAGCATCCTTCCATTGCTACTCTCTGCCTTCTATGGCCTAGCCAGTTCTGTATCCACCTTGCCAGCTCACCCCTGATCCCGTGTGACTTCACCTTTTGTACTAGTCTACCATGAGGGACCTTGTCAAAGGCCTTACTGAAGTCCATATAGACAACATCCACTGCCCTACCTGCATCAATCATCCTAGTGACCTCCTCGAAAAACTCTATCAAGTTAGTGAGACACGACCTCCCCTTCACAAAACCATGCTGGCTCTCACTAATACGTCCATTTGCTTCCAAATGGGAGTAGATCCTGTCTTGAAGAATTCTCTCCAGTAATTTCCCTACCACTGAAGTAAGGCTCACCGGCCTGTACTTCCCTGGATTATCCTTGCTACCCTTCTTAAACAGAGGAACAACAATGGCTATTCTCCAGTCCTCCGGGACATCCCCTGAAGACAGTGAGGATCCAAAGATTTCTGTCAAGGCCTCAGCAATTTCCTCTCCAGCCTCCTTCAGTATTCTGGGGTAGATCCCATCAGGCCCTGGGGACTTATCTACCGTAATATTTTTTAAGACACCCAACACCTCGTCTTTTTGGATCACAATGTGACCCAGGCTATATACACACCCTTCTCCAGACTCAACATCTACCAATTTCTTCTCTTTGGTGAATACTGATGCAAAGTATTCATTTCGTACCTCGCCCATTTCCTCTGGCTCCACACATAGATTCCCTTGCCTATCCTTCAGTGGGCCAACCCTTTCCCTGGCTACCCTCTTGCTTTTTATGTACGTGTAAAAAGCCTTGGGATTTTCCTTAATCATATTTGCCAATGACTTTTCATGACCCCTTTTCACAGTAACTTCATTGAAACCTACTTGTGACAATAAGCGATTATTATTATTATTTCCACCCCCAACTCATTTCTATATATTACAAACAGCAAAGGTCCCAGCACTGATCCCTGTGGAACACCACTGGTCACAGCCCTCCATTCAGAAACACACCCTTCCACTGCTCCCCTCTGTCGCTGTGACCTAGCCATCTCTGTATCCATCTTGGCAGCTCACCTTGTCAAAGGCCTTACTGAAGTCCATGGAGACAACATCCACTGCCCTCCCCTCATCGATCACCTTCATCACTTCCTCAAAAAACATGATCAAGTTAGTGAGACAGGACCTCCCCCTTCACAAAACCATGCTGCCTCTCACTAATACACCCATAGATTTGGGAGTAAATCCTGTCTCGAAGAATCCTCTCCATTAACGTCCCTACCATTTGACACAAGGCTCACCAAACAAAAGAACAACATTGGCTCTTCTCTAATCCTCTGGACTGCCCTTGTAGCCGGTGAGGATACTAAGGTTTCTGTCAAGGGCCTAGCAATTTCCTTCCTTGCCTCCCTCAGTTTTCTGGGGTAGATCCCATCAGGCCCTGGGGACTGATCTACCTTAATGTTTTTCAAGATCCCCAAAACCTCCTTCTTTTTGATCTCAACATGACCCAAATTATCTACACTCCCTTCCCCAGACTCCTCATCCACCAAGTCACTGGGCTCAATTCTCTGACCCCCCCGCCGGGTCGGAGAATCGCCGGGGGCTGGCGTGAATCCCGTCCCGGCCGGGTCCCGAATTCTCCGTCACGAGAGAGCCGGCGTGGATTGAACCACCTACCTTACCGGCGGGAGCAGATGGCGCGGGCGGGCACCGGGGTCCTGGGGGGGGGGGGCGATCTGGCCCTGGGGGGGGGGGGGTGCCCCCACGGTGTCCTGGCCCGCGATCGGGGCCCACCGATCCGCGGGCGGGCCTGTGCCGTGGGGGCACTCTTTTTCTTCCGCCTTCACCATGGTCTTCACTATGGCGAAGGCGGCAGAGACCCCCTCCCCTGCGCATGCGCGGGGATGCCGTGAGCGGCCGCTGACGCTCCCGCACATGCGTCGCCCGGCGAAGACCTTTCAGCGCCGGCTGGCAGGGCGGAAATCACTCCGGCGCGGGCCTAGCCCCTCACGGTGAGGGCTTGGCCCCTAAAGGTGAGGAGAATTCCGCACCCTTGGGGCGGCGTGACGCCGGAGTGGTTCCCGCCACTCCATGCCGCCGGGACCCCCGCCCCGCCGGGGAGGGGAGAATCCCGGCCCTTGTATTTGGTGAATACAAGGCTGGCCCCGGAGTGGTTTGCGCCGCGCCGGTGGGGAAGGGTTTTGGTGTCCAGCGGGGAAGGGCCTCCGCCGGCTGCCGTGAGTTGGCGCATGAGCGGGAGCGCCAGCGTGTGCTGCCGTCATCCCCACGCATGCGCAGGGGGGGGTTCATCTCCGCGCCGGCCATCGCGGAGGACCACAGCGGCCGACACGGGGGAATAGAGTGCCCCCACGGCACAGGCCCGCCCGCGGATCGGTGGGCCCCGATCGCGGGCCAGGCTACCGTGGGGGCATCCCCCCCCCCGGGGCCAGATCGCCCCGCGCCCCCCCCAGGACCCCGGAGCCCGCCCGCGCCGCCTTGTCCCGCCGGTAAGAGAGGTGGTTTGATCCACGCCGGCGGGGCAGGCATTCCAGCAGCGGGACTTCGGCCCATCCGGTCCAGAGAATCGCCGGGGGGGCAGGCCCGCCAACCGGCGCGATGCCCGCCCCCGCCGAATATCCGGTGCCGGAGAATTCGGCAACCGGCGGGGGCGGGATTCACGCCGCCCCCAGCGATTCTCCGACCCGGCGGGGGGTCGGAAAATCCCGCCCAAAGTTCTCATTTAGTCCCTCACCATTTCCTCTGGCTCCACACATAGATTTCCTCCCCTATCTTTGCATGGACCAACCCTTTCCCTGGCTACCCTCTTGCTCTTTATATATGTATAAATTTTCCTTAACCCTATTTGCCAATGACTTTTCATGGCCCCTTTTAACCCTCCTGACTCCTTGCTTAAGTTCCTTCCGACTTTCCTTATATTCCACGCAGGCTTCGTCTGTTCCCAGCCTTTTAGCCCTGACAAATGCCTCCTTTTTCTTTTTGGCGAGGCCTACAATATCTCTCGTTATCCAAGGTTCCCGAAAATTGCCGTATTTATCCTTCTTCCTCGCAGGAACATGCCGGCCCTGAATTCCTATCAACTTACACTTGAAAGCCTCCCATGTGCCAGATGTTGATTTCCCCTCAAACATCTGCCCCCAATCTACATTCTTCAGTTCCTGTCTAATATTGTTGTAATTAGCCTTCCCCCAATTTCGCACCTTCACCTGAGGACTACACTTATCTATATCCATCAGTACCTGAAAGTTTACTGAATTGTGGTCACTGTTCCCAAAATGCTCCCCTACTGAAACGTCGACCACCTGACTGGGCTCATTCCCCAATACCAGTTCCAGCACCACCCCTTCACTAGTTGGACTGTCTATTGTTTCTAGAAGCCCTCCTGGATGCTCCTTACAAACTCTGCCCCATCCAAGCCCTCAGCACTAAGTGAGTCCCAGTCAATATAGGGAAAGTTAAAGTCTCCCATCACCACAACCCTGTTGCTTTTACACATTGCCAATATCTGCCTACATATCTGTTCCTCTATCTCCCCCTGGCTGTTGGGAGGTCTACAGTAAACCCCCAACAATGTGATTGCCCCCTTCTTGTTCCTGAGCTCTAGTTCATAGAATTCACAGTGCAGAAGGAGGCCATTCGGCCCATCGAGTCTGCACCGGCTCTTGGAAAGAGCACCCTACCCGAGGTCAACACCTCCACCCTATCCCCATAACCCAGTAACCCCACCCAACACTAAGGGCAATTTTGGACACTAAGGGCAATTTATCATGGCCAATCCACCTAACCCGCACATCTTTGGACTGTGGGAGGAAACCGGAGCACCCGGAGGAAACCCACGCAGACACGGGGAGAACGTGCAGACTCCACACAGACAGTGACCCAAGCTGGAATCGAACCTGGGACCCTGGAGCTGTGAAGCAATTGTGCTAATCACTATGCTACCGTGCTGCCCATATTGCCTCGCTGCCTGAACCCTCCAAGGTGTCGTCCCGGAGTACAGCTGCGATATTCTCCTTAACCAGTAGCGCAACTCCGCCACCCCTTTTACATCCCCCTCTATCCCGCCTGAAACATCTGTATCCTGGAATGTTTAGCTGCCAATCCTGTCCTTCCCTTAACCAAGTCTCCGAAATGGCAACATCATCAGAATTCCGAGTACCAATCCAAGCTCTCAATTCCCCCTTACCGGTTACACTTCTCACATTGAAACAAATGCCCTTCAGACCACCAGACCCTCTTTTTAAAAAAAATATATTTTATTGAAATTCTTTTCCAAACAACAATTTTTCCCTCTTACAAAGCAAACGAAACAATAACAAAACAGAAATGTTTAACAATGCACAGGTAACAAAACCCCATTGTCTATTGACCTAAACTAAACTAACCCCCCCTCCCGCCCTCCCCCCCCCCCCCCCCGGGTTGCTGCTGGTCATCGGTCTTCCCTCTAACGTTCCCCTAGGTAGTCGAGAAATGGCTGCCACCGCCTGGTGAACCCTTGAGCCGATCCTCTCAGGGCAAACTTTATCTGCTCCAGTTTAATGAACCCCGCCATATCGTTTACCCAGGCCTCCAGTCCGGGGGGTTTCGCCTCCTTCCACATGAGTAGGATCCTGCGCCGGGCTACTAGGGACGCAAAGGCCACGACATCGGCCTCTTTCGCCTCCTGCACTCCCGGCTCATCCGCAACTCCAAATAGAGCTAGCCCCCAGCCTGGTTTGACCCGGGCCTTCACCACCCGCGAAATCACTCCCGTCACTCCCTTCCAATACCCTTCCAGTGCCGGGCATGCCCAAAACATATGTGCGTGGTTTGCCGGGCTCCCGCCACACCTCCCACATTTGTCCTCCACTCCAAAGAACCTGCTCAATCTTGCTCCCGTTACGTGTGCTCTATGTAGCACCTTGAATTGAATCAGGCTAAGCCTGGCGCATGAGGAAGAGGAATTTACCCTGCTTAGGGCATCAGCCCACATACCCTCCTCTATCTCCTCCCCTAATTCTTCTTCCCACTTTCCTTTTAGTTCGCCCACCGACTCCTCCCCCTCTTCCCTCATCTCTCGGTAAATCTCTGACACCTTGCCCTCTCCGACCCACACCCCTGAAAGCACCCTGTCCTGTATCCCCTGTGTCGGGAGCCGCGGAAATTCCCTCACCTGTTGTCTAGTAAACGCCCTCACCTGCATATATCTCAAGAAATTTCCCCGGGGTAACTTATACTTTTCCTCCAATGCTCCCAAGCTCGCAAAAGTCCCATCTATAAATAAATCTCCCACCCTCCTAATTCCCAACTGGTACCAGCTCTGAAATCCTCCATCCATTCTTCCTGGGGCGAACCTATGGTTGTTCCTGATTGGGGACCCCACCAGGGCTCCCCGCACCCCTCTCTGTCGCCTCCACTGTCCCCAGATATTCAATGTTGCCGCCACCACCGGGTTCGTGGTAAACTTTTTAGGTGAGAACGGTAGCGGCGCCATCACCAGCGCCTCGAAACTCGGCCCTTTACAGGACTTTCTCTCCAGTCTTTTCCACGCCGCTCCCTCACCCTCCATCATCCATTTACGTATCATTGCCACATTGGCGGCCCAATAGTAATCGCCCAAGTTCGGTAGTGCCAGTCCTCCTCTGTCCCTACTACGCTGAAGGAACCCCCTCCTTACTCTCGGAACTTTCCCTGCCCACACGAAGCTCGTGATGCTCCTATCTATTTTATTAAAAAAGGTCTTGGTGATTAAAATAGGGAGACATTGAAATACAAATAAGAACCTCGGGAGGACCATCATCTTAATTGCTTGCACCCTGCCCGCCAGCGATAGAGGCTGCATGTCCCACCTCGTGAAGTCCTCCTCCATTTGTTCTACCAACCGTGTCAGATTAAGTCTGTGCAAGGTTCCCCAGCTCCTAGCGATCTGAATCCCCAGGTATCGGAAGTTTCTTTCCACTTTCCTTAGCGGTAAGCCTTCTATCTCTCTACTCTGGTCCCCTGGATGTATCACAAATAATTCACTCTTCCCCATGTTTAACCTATACCCCGAAAATTCCCCGAACCCCCTCAAAATTCGCATAACCTCTATCATCCCCCCCGCTGGGTCCGACACGTATAGCAATAGGTCATCCGCGTATAACGAGACTCGGTGTTCTTCTCCCCCTCTAATCACCCCTCTCCATTTCCTGGAGTCTCTCAATGCCATGGCCAGAGGTTCAATTGCCAACACGAACAACAATGGAGACAGCGGGCATCCCTGTCTTGTTCCCCTATATAGTCGGAAATACCCCGATCTATGTCGACCTGTAACTACGCTTGCCGTTGGAGCCCCATAAAGAAGTCTAACCCAGCTAATAAACCCGTTCCCAAACCCAAACCTCCTTAACACTTCCCATAAATACTCCCACTCCACCCTATCAAATGCCTTCTCTGCGTCCATTGCCGCCACTATCTCTGCCTCCCCCTCCACTGGGGGCATCATTATCACCCCTAATAGTCGTTGCACGTTAACATTCAGTTGTCTCCCTTTTACGAACCCTGTCTGGTCTTCGTGCACCACCCCCGGGACACAGTCCTCTATCCTCGATGCCAGTACCTTTGCCAACAATTTGGCATCCACGTTCAATAATGAAATGGGTCTATAGGACCCGCACTGCAACGGATCTTTGTCCCTCTTCAAAATTAGTGATATCGTCGCCTCCGACATCGTCGGGGGTAGAGTCCCCCCTTTCCTGGCCTCATTAAATGTCCTCGCCATCAACGGGGCCAACAAGTCCACATATTTTCTGTAGAATTCCACCGGGAACCCGTCTGGCCCCGGGGCCTTCCCTGCTTGCATGCTTCCCAGTCCCTTAATAACCTCGTCCACCTCAATCGGTGCCCCCAGGCCTGCCATCTCCTGCTCCTCCACTTTCGGGAACCTCAATTGGTCCAGGAACTGCCGCATCCCCTCCTCTCCCTCTGGGGGTTGAGACCTATACAGTCATAGAACCTCCTCATAGAAGGTCTTGAACACCTCATTTATCTTTCCTGCCCTTCGCACCGTGTCTCCCCTTTCACCAGACCCTCTTTGATCAGCAACCACACCCTGTCTCAGTCTGACTGGCCCTAGTCTCTAGTTCCCCTTAATTCATCTTTGCTCTGGTTCCCACCCCCCTGCCAAACTAGTTTAAATCCTCCCGAGTGACTCTAGCAAACCTCCCAGCCAGGATATCAGTGCCCCTCCAGTTTTGATGCAACCCGTCCTTCTTATACAGGTCCCACCTGCCCCGGAACAGATCCCAATGGTCCAGAAATCTGAAACCCCCCCTCCTACACCAGCTGTTTAATCAGGTGTTGAACTGTACTATCCTCCTATTTCTAGCCTCACTGGCACGTGGAAGAATAATGGAGAAGAGCAAGTGGATCAAGTGTCTGTTGGGAACACATGGGTAAGAGTGATCATATTACCATAACGTTTGGATGAATAATGGCGAAGAGCGAGTGGATCAAGTGCCTGCGGGGAACATGTGGGAGAGTGATCATATTATCATGTTTTGATCAGTAATGAAGAGCATGGAACAATCTAAAGTCAATCTTTTAAGTTGGAAGAGGGTTAATTTTGATGTGATGAGAGGGGACCTAGCCAGAGTGAAATGCAATCAGAGACTGACATGACAAAACTGTAACAGAAACACTGGGTGATCCTCAATCAGATGTTTCAGGCACGGGCAGGGGTCACCTCAAGAAGGTCGAAGGTTAGGGGACCAAATCCAGGACACGCTGGATGACGAGGGAGATACAGAATGTGATAAACAATAAAGAGAGTGGACGATGTACACCAGGCGAATTCGTCAAGTGACAACCAGGTCAGGTACAAGAGTTGAGAGGGGAAGTGAAAAGGAAAATAAGACTTGCAAAACGAGAGCGGATGAGAGTAGCATGACTGTTAATATTGAAGAGAATCTATCATCTTTAACCATCAAGTAAATAGTGAAGAGCAAGGGTGGAAAACTGTGAGTATTTTATATCAGTACTTACTGATGCTGACAGGAAGTGGGGATAGTGGAGGTCACGGATGGGCAGGATTTACCGGGAATTCCGGCTGTGGTGAGAGTGGATCAGTCGCCTGCTCCAGATGGTTTGCTAATGGAGGTGGGATTGGAGATGGTGGAAGGGCTAACTGTATCTTCTAATCTTGTCTACATATGGGAGAGTACCAACTGTGACAGACATCCTTATTGAAGAAAGTGCAGTCCCTGTAACGAAACACCGGGCACTTTAATCCACTCGGCGTGCCACTGAGCTTGTAATCTGCTGGACTGGTAATCCGCTGGACTAGTAACACGTTGGACTGGTAATCCGCTTGACTAGTAACACGTTGGACTGGTAATCCGCTTGACTAGTAACACGTTGGACTGGTAATCCGCTTGACTAGTAGCACGTTGGACTGGTAAGCCATTGGAATGGTGATCCACCAGACAGATCCACAGGACTAGTAATCCTGGGGGTGCACAAAATGGCGGCGCCCATCCATCTAACGTGGCGTCCGCAGGACACGATAGCGGCGCCCGGGGACCGCACGTGGCCCTGGAGTAGGAAGATGGCGGCGACCGCTGGCCGCACGGGGACCGTGGAGAGGTTTGTGGTGGCGGTCCGCATTCACCGCCGGAGACCGCGGCGACCGCCCGGGCCTGGCATACCATCACAAAGTGGCCCTTTTTACCGCATCCCCTGCAGGTGGATGCGCGGGCCGGGCAGCGCTGCCGGGGGTGCTTGGCCTGCCCGCAAAAGTAGCAGCGGGGCCCCCCGGGGTTGCCAGGCCGCCTTGCAGCGCAGGCCTGTGGGGGGCTGGGGGATGTCTCGGGGCCAGCTGCGGAGGGGTTGCACGTTGCCCAGCGGGCAGCCGCGCGGTCGGGAACGTAAGCGCAGGCGTTCCTGGAGGCCACGTCCAGGGAGCCTGCAAGGGCCCGTGACTCCTTGAGGCCTCGGGTGTCTTTTTCCAGCAATCGCTGGCGGATTTGGGAGGACAGCATACCTGCCACGAAAGCGTCCCGGACCCGTGTGTTCGCTCGACGAAACTTGCGGGCAGCTGCAGTTTCTCCCCAACACCAGGAGCGCACGGTAGAATTCTTCCAGCGATTCCCCAGTATTTGTCGCCTCGTTGCTAGCAGATGTCGGGCGTAGACCTGGTTTACCGGGCGAATATAATGTCCTTTTAGCAGCTCTATTGCTGCATCGAAGTCTTCCGCGTCCTCGATGAGGGTGTAAATCTCCCGGCTCACCCTCGAGTGCAGGGCTTGCAATTTCTGTTCTCCAGTGGGTGTGTTTTCGGCCGTTCCGAGATATCCTTTAAAACACGCCAGCCAGTGCTTGAAGATTGCCACTGAGTTCGCCGCGTGGGGGCTGAGTTGCAGACACTCCGGCTTGAGTCGGAGCTCCATCCTTTAAAATCGAGCTTATTAAATTGATGCACGATCAATGATCACTAAAGCGAGGTTGGAGTCCAACTGAAGGCTTTAATAAGCGAGATGTTTCCCCCAGCAGCTCAGGTACAGAATGGGGGCTGCTGGGGCGGCACGGGCTCTTATACCCCGCCTAGCAGGGCGGAGCTACAATACAGCTTGACCAATAGGAAGCATACAATTTCTACCAAAGGTGTTCCAGCATTACCAGGTACTGTAATACCTCTACTACCACAGACCTCATCCTCACCAAGCTGCCTGCTGCAGAGGGATCTGTCCATGACAGGATCGGTAGAAGTTACCGCCGCACAGTCCTTGCGGAGACAAAGTCCCGTCTTCACATTGAGGAACCCCTCCATCGTGCTGTGTGGAACTACCACTGTGCTCAATGGGAGAGATGGGTCTTTGCCTCCACAAGGACTGTGTTGCTGGGGACCTCTGGAGGAGATCGAGATGGATCATCCACTAGACACTTCGAGCTGAAGATTTCTGTAAATTGGGGATCACGGTCCCAGTTCCACATTGGTGCATGTCCCTTTAAGCGCAATACTGTCGGTAAGGGCTGGTTTGGTGGACCAATTGGGAGTGAGAGTGGGTATCACCCCAGAGGTGGAGGACTCTCTTCGGCAGGAGATGTGTAGCCGTGTACAATCCTTCTAATTAATAAATCCTTGTGTGGTTACAATGAAATCTGTGATAGTGCATCATTACAATGGTGGAATTTGAATTCAATTACACTCAAGACTCAAGGGCAGCATGGTAGCACAGTGGTTAGCACAGTTGCTTCACAGCTCCAGGGTCCCAGGTTCGATTCCCGGCTTGGATCACTATCTGTGTGGAGTCTGCACATTCTCCCCGTGTGTGCGTGGGTTTCCTCCGGGTGCTCCGGTTTCCTCCCACAGTCCAAAGACGTGCGGGTTAGGTGGATTGGCCGTGACAAATTGTCCTTAGTGTCCAAAAAAGGTTAAGTGGGGGTTACTGGGTTACGGGGATAGGGTTGTTACGTGGCCTTGAGTAGGGTGCTCTTTGCAAGGGCCGGTGTAGACTCGATGGGCCGAATGGCCTCCTTTTGCACTGTAAATTCTATGATTCTATGAAGACTGGGCATCCAAGGGGCTGGTTTAGCACAGGGCTAAATCGCTGGCTTTGAAAGCAGACCAAGGCAGGCCAGCAGCACGGTTCAATTCCCGTACCAGCCTCCCCGAACAGGCGCCGGAATGTGGCGACTAGGGGCTTTTCACAGTAACTTCATTGAAGCCTACTCGTGACAATAAGCGATTTTCATTTCATTTCATTTTCATTTCATGAGGTGAATTGTGTTCAACTACAATCTGTAACCTCCTGGCCCGGCCTATCCCCCACCATTACCGCCCAGCCAGGGGATCAACCCTGGTTCAATGAAGCGAGCAGGAGAGCGTGTCGGGAGCAACACCAGACAGACCGGAAAATGAGGTGTCAACACAGGATTACTTGTGTGTCCAGCAGCAGAAGCAGCCAGTAACAGACAGAGCCAAGCGATTCCACAACAAACGCATCAGATCTCAGCTCTGCAGTCCTGCCGCACCCAGCCGTGACTGGTGGTTATTCCGATCCCAGACCAGACCCTAACAGTTGCTCGGGTACTGGACCAAAACCCCAATAATTTAGGTTTTTTTTCAGACTGTGCGGAAACAACGGCCGGGATTCTCGGGCCCTGCGCCGGGTCGGAGAATCCCCGGGAGGGGGGCACGAACCCCGCCCCGCCGCCCCGATGTCGGCTGCCGTATTTTCCGGCGCCATTTTCCGGCCGTTGGCCGCGGCCCCCCCCCCCCCCCCCCCCCCCCCCCGCCCCCCCACAAGGATTCTCCGGGCCCCGAAGGCTGTAAAGTTTTGGCCACTCCCACCGGCGTGAATTGCTCACCTCACGCACGGCGCGACCTGGCAGATAAGTGTGCGGGGGCGGTCCTGGGGGGGGGGGGGGGGCGAGCAGGGTATCCGACCCTGGGGGGGGGGGGGGGGGGTGTCCCCCCACGGTGGTCTGGCCCGTGATCGGGGCCTACCGATCTGCGGGTGGGCTGCTTCCGTGGGGGGGGGCCTTCTTTCCTCCGCGCCGGCCGAGCTGCGCATGCCCGAACGTGCGACGGCCCTTCGGCGCTGGCTGGAGCGACGCCAACCCCTCCGACGTCAACCTAGCCCCAAGAAAGTGGAGAATTCCTCACTTTCGGGGGCTGTCGACGCTGAATAGTTGGCGCCGGTTTTCCTCCTGGAGTGGGGACATAGCCCCACGTTCAGAGAATTCAGCCCAGTGTTTCAGTCCAGGAGAGACTCTCTGAAGAAACAGGGAGTGGTTATTTTTAAAACAAAACTTTATTATAACTACAAACTTTGATTAACTTTTTAACTTCCCAAAAGAACGGCTGACAATTTACACCTTAAACACAACTACTCAATTTCCCATTAAACAACAAGAAAATAAACATCCGGCTCTCAGTCTATCTCACTGTGGGGGAATTGTGGGCTCAGCATCTGGCAGCTCAGAATTCAACTCCGCTCTCCAAAGTTTCCCCACAAAAACAGCCTCTCTAAAACTTTTCAAAATGTCTCTCTGCCTTTCTGAACTCCACTCAGCAATGACCATCTCCCCAAGCTGAAAAATAAATGATCTCTGCAGGCTGCGAAGCACACTAACTCCACAGGGACTTCCCCTGTCAAACCGCAGTCCATTAGCCCAGACTGAAAAACAATTCCTTTGTCAATTTCACCTTCTGGCTGCTAACAGCACCCAGGCCTTGCAAAACAGAACGATTTTTTATAAGAAAACATGACCACTGCAGTTAAACACGCTCCAACCCCAGGCTTTTAACCCTGAAAATGCCCAATACATCGAATCCAATATTCTTAATGTCTTCCAGCCGTGAATGGCGGTGGACAATTAAACAACTCGCTGGAGGAGGAGGCTCCACAAATACCCCTGTCCTCAATGCTGGAGGAGCCCAGCACATCTGTGCAAAAGACGAGGCTGAGGCATTCGCAACAATCTTCAGCCGGAAGTGTCGAGTGGATGATCCGTCTCGGTCTCCTCCGGAGGTCCCCAGCATCACAGATGTCCGTCTTCAGCCAATACGATTCACTCCGCTCGATACCAAGAAACGGCTGAAGGCTCTGGATACGGCAAAGGCTGTGGGGCCCTGACAATATCCCGGCAATAGTACTGAAGACATGTGCTCCAGAACTTGCCGCACCCCTAGCCACGCTGTTCCAGTACAGCTACAACACTGACATCTACCCGGCAATGTGGAAAATTGCCCAGGTGTGTCCTGTACACAAGAAACAGGACAAATCCAACCCAGCCAATTACCGCCCTATCAGTCTCCTCTCCATCATCAGCACAGTGACGGGAGGAGTCATCAACAGAGCTATCCAGCGGCACTTACTCAGCAATAACCTGGCCACGGACGCTCAGTTTGGGTTCCGTCAGGGTCACTCAGCTCCTGACCTCATTGGTTCAAACATGGAGCTGAACCAACAAGAGGAAAAAACCTAAAATAGCAAACTCACGCTGGGGTACGATAGGTCTGTCAGCGAATAGCACCGGGGCACAGGAGACGTGGCCATAGTCCCCGATGACCAGAGGCTGTTTCCCCTGTGAGGGGGAGAGCTGACCGGCGGTCATTCAACCTGAGGGTCACCACACCTCGGGCGAGGGACGAGGTTGAGAAGGCGGAGCCGTCATCAATAACCTCAGCCGGTGCGGGAATCGAACGCGACCCAATGGCTCCGCTCTGCATCACGAACCAGCTGCCCAGCCAAGCGAGCTAAACCAGCCCCCGGTACTGGGGTACAGTCCTGGTTAGGCCTGTCAGTGTCAGATTGAGGCCCCTCTTCACGCCCCCGCCACCCCGGATCATTGCGTTGTTGATGGTTTCCAGCTCACCTTCTCCTCACAGAATCCACTTCCCTCCTCGGTTCTGTTCACAGGTCCCCCGGTCCCGTGTGTCTGTCCCTCGCTCTCTCTTCCGCTGTCTCGAACTCTCGCTTTCTCTCCCACACAGTCTCGCTCACTTTCTCTGAATCACTCACTATGTCTCTCCTTCAGTCACTCTGTCTTCTACACTCTTCCTTTGTCTCGCTCTCTCTCTCTCTCTCTCTGTCTCTCTCTCACTTCCTCTCAGTCCCTCAGTATCTTGCTCACACTCTGTTTTCACTCAGCACTCAATCGGCCTCTCCCTCACGTTCTCTCCCCGCCTAGTACCCCGAGGGTCCCCCTTCCTCACATCAGTCACTCGTCTCAGTCTCCTGTGGACCCACTCGCTGTCTCAGGCACTCATTCACTCTCAATCTCTCTCTCTCTCTCACTCCAACATTGTCTCTCAGTCGCTCCCTTTCTTGCTCTCAGTCCGTCTCACACTCACAAACTTACCTCAACAACAGAAACCTAAAAACAACATTGGGGCGGGGTCAGCACTCGAACTGACTCTCATTAACTCACCGAGAACCACAACAGTTCCTGAAACACAGCCCTGACCCAGAAAAACAATCCAAACACAGCCCTGACCCAGAAAAACAATCCTAACACAGGCCTGACCCCAGATAAACAATCCTAACACAGGCCTGACCCCAGATAAACAATCCAAACACAGCCCCGACCCAGATAAACAATCCGAACACAGGCCTGACCCCAGATAAACAATCCTAACACAGGCCTGACCCCAGATAAACAATCCTAACACAGGCCTGACCCCAGATAAACAATCCAAACACAGCCCTGACCCAGATAAACAATCCTAACACAGGCCTGACCCCAGATAAACAATCCAAACACAGCCCTGACCCAGATAAACAATCCTAACACAGGCCTGACCCCAGATAAACAATCCAAACACAGCCCTGACCCAGATAAACAATCCTAACACAGGCCTGACCCCAGATAAACAATCCAAACACAGCCCTGACACAGATAAACAATTCAAACACAGTCCTGACCCAGATAAACAAGCCACAGACAGTCCTGACCCAGATAACAATCCAAACACAGCCCTGACCCAGATAACTTATAAAAACACAGACCCGCCTTGATAAACAATCCAAACACAGACCCGACCCAGATAAACAATCCAAACACAGACCCGACCCAGATAAACAATCCAAACACAGCCCTGACACAGATAAACAATTCAAACACAGTCCTGACCCAGATAAACAATCCAAACACAGCCCTGACACAGATAAACAATTCAAACACAGTCCTGACCCAAATAAACAAGCCACAGACAGTCCTGACCCAGATAACAATCCAAACACAGTCCTGACCCAGATAAACAAGCCACAGACAGTCCTGACCCAGATAACAATCCAAACACAGCCCTGACCCAGATAACTTATACAAACACAGACCCGCCTTGATAAACAATCCAAACACAGACCCGACCCAGATAAACAATCCAAACACAGACCCGACCCAGATAACTAATCCAATCACAGACCCGACCCAGATAAACAATCGAAACACAGTCCTGACCCAGATAACTAATCCAAACACAGTCCTGACCCAGATAACAATCCAAACACAGTCCTGACCCAGATAACTTATACAAACACAGACCCGCCTTGATAAACAATCCAAACACAGACCCGACCCAGATAAACAATCCAAACACAGACCCGACCCAGATAACTAATCCAATCACAGACCCGACCCAGATAAACAATCGAAACACAGTCCTGACCCAGATAACAATCCAAACACAGTCCTGACCCAGATAACAATCCAAACACAGTCCAGACCCAGGTAAATAATCCAAACACAGTCCAGACCCAGGTAAATAATCCAAACGCAGGTCGATCCCGGTAAAGGAAGGTGCTGTCTAAGGAACCTTGGTGAGTTACTGCAGTGCATCCTGTAGATGGTACAATCTGGGTTCAGGAACAAGAACCCCAGATGTTGCTTGGGTATTGTGGTAGTAGAGGTTTTACCTGATAAGCTAAAGCACCATTGGTGGAAACTGTATGCTTTCTATTGGTTAGGATGTATGGTAGCTCCGCCCTGCTAGGCGGGGTATAAGAACCCGTGCCGCCCCAGCAGCCCCCATTCTGTACCTGAGCTGCTGGGGGAAACATCGAGCTTATTAAAGCCTTCAGTTGGACTACAACCTCGCTTTAGTGGTCATTGATCGTGCATCAATTTAATAAGCTAGATTTAAAAGGATGGAGCTCCGACTCAAGCCGGAGTGTCTGCAACTCAGCCCCCACGTGGCGAACTCAGCAGCAATCTTCAAACACTGGCTGGCGTGTTTTAAAGGATATCTCGGGACGGCCGAAAACACACCCAGGGGAGAACAGAAATTGCAAGTCCTGCACTCGAGGGTGAGCCCGGAGATTTACACACTCATCGAGGAAGCAGAAGACTTCGATGCAGCAATAGAGCTGCTAAAAGGACATTATATTCGCCGGGTAAACCAGGTCTACGCCCGGCACCTGCTAGCAACAAGGCGACCACCCCCTGGGGAATCGCTGGAAGAATTCTACCGTACACTGCTGGTGTTGGGGAGAAACTGAACACACTCTTAGTCCAGGACGCTTTCGTGGCAGGTATGCTATCCTCACAAATCCGCCATTACGGTTAGAAAAAGACACTCTGGGTCTCGGGGAGACACGGGCCCTTGCAGGCTCCCTGGACGTGGCCTCCAGAAACGCCCGCGCTTACGTTCCCGACCGTGCGGCTGCCCACTGGGCAGCGTGGAACCCATCCGCGGCCGACCCTGAGACTTCCCCCCATGCCCCCACAGGCCTGCGCTGCAAGGCGGCCTGGCAACCCCGAAGGGCCCCGCTGCTACTTTTGCGGGCAGGTCAAGCACCCCCGCCAGCGCTGCCCGGCCCGCACATCCACCTGCAAGGGATGCGGTGAAAAGGGCCATTTTGTGGGGGTATGTCAGGCCCGTGCGGTTGCCGCGGTCTCCGGCGGCGAATGCGGACCACAATCATAAACTTCCCCACGGTCCCCGTGCGGCCAGCGGTCACCACCATCTTCCTATTCCAGGGCCACGTGCGGACCCTGGGCGCCGCCATCTTGTTCCTTCCGTTGGAGGGATGGGCGCCGCCATTTTGTGCACCCCCAGCCATGTGCGACCAATGGGAGTCGCCATCTTGGATGGACTCCCAGGACCCCAGCTCGGCTGTCCATGCACTGCCCGAAGAGAACTCTCAACTGCTGCGATTAGCCTCGGTGACCCTGGATCAGTCCCGACCTCGAACACTCTCAACTGCTACCACGACCGTATTCATCAACGGGCACGAGACGTCCTGCCTAATCGACTCTGGGAGCACGGAGAGCTTCATACACCCAGATACGGTAAGGCGCTGTTCTCTCCTCATCCACCCCATTAATCAAAAAATCTCCCTGGCCTCCGGTTCCCACTCAGTGGAGATAAAGGGGTTTTGTGTAGCAAACCTCATGGTCCAGGGAAGGGAGTTCAAAAATTTCCGTCTCTACGTCCTTCCCCACCTCTGCGCGGCCACACTCCTGGGGTTGGACTTCCAATGTAACTTGCAAAGCCTAACCTTTAAATTCGGCGGCCCTATACCCCCCCTCACTGTCTACGGCCTCGCGACCCTCAAGGTCGATCCGCCTTCCCTGTTTGCGAACCTCACTCCGGATTGCAAACCCGTTGCCACCAGGAGCAGGCGGTACAGCGCCCAGGACCGAATCTTTATTAGGTCAGAGGTCGAAAGGCTTCTGAGGGAAGGAGTCATTGAAGCCAGTAACAGCCCCTGGAGAGCTCAAGCAGTGGTGGTAAAGACCGGGGAGAAGCATAGGATGGTCATCGACTACAGTCAGACCATCAACAGGTTTACGCAGCTGGACGCGTACCCCCTCCCCCGCATATCCAACCTGGTAAACAGGATCGCGCATTACAAGGTCTTCTCCACGGTGGATCTTAAGTCCGCCCACCACCAGTTCCCCATCCGCACTAGTGACCGCAAATACACTGCCTTCGAGGCAGATGGGCGGCTCTATCACTTCTTAAGGGTTCCCTTCGGTGTCACTAACGGGGTCTCGGTCTTCCAGCGCGAGATGGACCGAATGGCTGACCGGTACGATTTACGGGCAACATTCCCGTATCTCGATAATGTCACCATCTGCGGCCACGACCAGCAGGACCACGACACCAACCTCCGAAAATTCCTCCAGACCGCAAAGATCCTTAACCTTACATACAACAAGGATAAATGCTTGTTTAGCACCGACCGTCTAGCCATCCTCGGCTACGTAGTGCGAAATGGAGTTACTGGCCCCGACCCTGAACGCATGCGCCCCCTTAACATAAGAACATAAGAACTAGGAGCAGGTGTCGGCCATCGGGCCCCTCGAGCCTGCCCCGCCATTCAATGAGACCATGGCTGATCTTTTGTGGACTCAGCTCCACTTTCCTGCCCGAGCACCATAACCCTTAATCCCTTTATTCTTCAAAAAAACTATCTATCTTTATCTTAAAAACGTTTAAAGAAGGAGCCTCAACTGCTTCACTGGGCAAGGAATTCCATAGATTCACAACCCTTTGGGTGAAGAAGTTCCTCCTAAACTCAGTCCTAAATCTACTTCCCCTTATTTTGAGGCTATGCCCCCTAGTTCTGCTTTCACCCGCCAGTGGAAACAACCTGCCCGCATCTATCCTGTCTATTCTCTTCATAATCTTATATGTTTCTATAAGATCCCCCCGCATCACTTCTATGGAACTCCTTATGGAGTTCCTCCTCCCTCACTGCTCCAAGGCCCTGAAACGTTGCCTAGGGGTTTTTAGCTACTACACCCAGTGGGTCCCCAACTACGCAGACAAAGCCAGACCCCTGATCCAATCCACAGCTTTTCCCCTGTCGATAGAGGCCCGCCAGGCCTTCAGCCGCATCAAAGCAGACACGATTCACGCCATCGACGAGTCCCTCCCCTTCCAGGTCGAGAGCGATGCGTCTGACGTAGCTCTGGCGGCCACCCTCAACCAAGCGGGCAGGCCATGGCCTTCTTCTCCCGTACCCTCCATGCTTCCGAAATCCGCCACTCCTCAGTCGAAAAGGAGGCCCAGGCCATAGATGAAGCTGTGCGACACTGGAGGCATTACCTGGCCGGCAGGAGATTCACTCTCCTCACTGACCAACGGTCGGTTGCTTTCATGTTCGATAATGCACAGCGGGGCAAGATAAAGAACGACAAGATCTTGCGGTGGAGGATCGAACTCTCCACCTTCAACTACGAGATCTTGTACCGTCCGGGGAAGCTGAACAGCCTCCTGATGCCCTGTCCCGCGGCACTTGTGCCATCGCACAAGTGGACCGCCTCCGAGCCCTCCACGAGGACCTCTGCCACCCGGGGGTCACTCGCTTTTTCCATTTTGTCAAGACCCGCAACCTGCCCTACTCCATCGAGGAGGTCAGGACAGTCACCAGGGACTGCCAGATCTGCGCGGAGTGCAAACCGCACTTCTACCGGCCAGAGAGAGCGCATCTGATAAAGGCTTCCCGTCCCTTTGAACGCCTCAGCATGGACTTCAAAGGCCCCCTCCCCTCCACCGACTGCAACACGTACTTCCTGAACGTGATTGACGAGTACTCCCGGTTCCCATTCGCCATCCCCTGCCCCGACATGACCGCAACCACCGTCATCAAGGCCCTCCAGGGTATCTTTACACTGTTCGGGTTCCCCGCGTACATACACAGTGATAGGGGGTCCTCCTGTATGAGCGACGAACTGCGTCAATTCCTGCTCAGCAAGGGCATCGCCTCGAGCAGGACGACCAGTTACAACCCCCGGGGAAACGGACAAGTAGAGAGGGAGAACGGAACGGTCTGGAAGACCGTCCTACTGGCCCTACGGTCCAGGAATCTCCCCGTCTCCCGCTGGCAGGAAGTCCTCCCGGTGGCCCTCCACTCCATCCGGTCACTGCTCTGTACCACCACCAATTAGACACCTCACGAACGTCTCCTTGTCTTCCCCACGAAGTCCTCCTCTGGGACCTCGCTCCCGACCTGGCTGGCAGCTCCCGGACCCATCCTGCTCCGAAAACACGTGCGGGTGCACAAGTCGGACCCGTTGGTCGAGAGGGTCCATCTTCTCCACGCTAACCCCCAGTACGCCTACGTGGCGTACCCCGACAGCCGACAAGATACGGTCTCCCTACGAGACCTGGCGCCCGCCGGAGTCCCACGCACACCCCAGCCACCAGTCCCACCCTCCCTCCCACCAGTGCACCTTCCAGGAGGATCGGTCCTTCCGCCGGCCCCGTCTAGGCCCCCCCACCCACCGACGCCCCCCGCAGGCGCTCCCTTCCCAGGTCAACCGTTTTCCCCACCAGCGCCGTCTAGGGGTGCCGAAGCTGCCATGGAGATCGAGGCCACGCTCCCGGAGTCACAGACGCCCGAGCCTCCACCGGAGTCACCACCGAAGCTCCGACGATCACAGAGGACGACCAGGGCCCCCGATCGACTGATTGCTTCATTTTAAATTGTAAACTGTAAATATAAAACACCAAATGTACATAGCTACCAGAATTGTAAATAGTTACTAAACACTGTACGGAGGTATTATACTACGTTGCCATGTTTTGTAGTTTCAGGCCACTACCCCCTCTTTTTTAACAGGGGGTGAATGTGGTAGTAGAGGTATTACGGTGCCTGATAGGCTGGAGCACCATTGGTAGATATTGTATGCTTTCTATTGGTTAAGATGTATGGTAGCTCCGCCCTGCTAGGCGGGGTATAAGAGCCCGTGCCGCCCCAGCAGCCCCCATTCTGTAGCTGAGCTGCTGGGGGAAACATCGAACTTATTAAAGCCTTCAGTTGGACTACAACCCCGCTTTAGTGGTCGTTGATAGTGCATCAGGTATATGAATCCCACATTGGAATTGGGATCAGGAATCCCAGATACTGGTCTGGAAAAGAAATCCTGGATCGGAATCAGGAACAATGCTGGATATGTCAGGAAGTGCGGGAATCCCCGGATCATGATCAAAAGCAGCAATCAGGATTAGGAATTCCAAACATTGATCAAGTTGAAGAATTCTGCATTGGGATCGGGAACAGGAAACGGAGTTCGGGATCCGGAATTCTGACTTGCCTTAGGCATGAGTGCTAATGTTTAATGAAGATATTAGAGTTGGAAGGTTGTCCCTGGTGATAAAATGATTGATCAGTTCCAGAGGAAACATCTCCCAATCCCTTTCCCTCATTCCCGCTGATCCTCGAAACTCACAAAGTGACAAAGCCCTTTGAGCTGGACGATGGTGTGAGGTTTCCCTCTGCTGGGGAATCTCTGTCACTGCGCCCTTACCAGCTTCAAAAGCATTTGTTTCTGCTCTGCCTGTTACATTCTTCACCAGTCTATCACTATCCCCCTCAGAGTTCACCGTGCACACAAGCTTTGTGTCATCTGCAAATTGTACAATTGTTCCCTGTACCAAGTCTCGGTCATTAATGTGGATCAATAACAGCAGTGATCCCTCCTGTCTCTGATTTTGAGCTGTGCCTCGGTGAACACACAGAGAAACAACAGCTCCGTCTCCGTTCTCCTCACTGCCTGTAGTAATCGGCTGTTCAGGGCTGAATATGTGGGACTGGACGATTAGTTCCTCATGCATGAACCACAAACACATGTAACGTGCACATATGTACCACACACGTTTTAACCACACATGAACATAAGAACATAAGAACTAGGAGCAGGAGTCGGCCATCTGGCCCCTCGAGCCTTCTCCGCCATTCAATGAGATCATGGCTGATCTTTTGTGGACTCAGCTCCACTTTCCGGCCCGAACACCATAACCCTTAATCCCTTTATTCTTCAAAAACTATCTATCTTTATCTTAAAAACATTTAATGAAGGAGCCTCTACTGCTTCACTGGGCAAGGAATTCCATAGATTCACAACCCTTTGGGTGAAGAAGTTCCTCCTAAACTCAGTCCTAAATCTACTTCCCCTTATTTTGAGGCTATGCCCCCTAGTTCTGCTTTCACCCGCCAGTGGAAACAACCTGCCCGCATCTATCCTATCTATTCCCTTCATAATTTTATATGTTTCTATAAGATCCCCCCTCATCCTTCTAAATTCCAACGAGTACAGTCCCAGTCTACTCAACCTCTCCTCGTAATCCAACCCCTTCAGCTCTGGGAATATACCACAAATGCATGTACTGAACATGCATATACCGCACACACAGGTACCTCACATGCATGTACCGCACATGCATGTACCATACATGCATGTACCGTACAGGCATGTACCACATGCACATGTACCGCACACACATACCGCACATGCATGCAGCACACACACATGTACCACACTCACATGTACCACAATCACATGCACCACACATCATGTAACACGCACGCCTGTACCGCACACATGCACCACACATCATGTAACATGCATGTCTGTACCGCACACATGTACCACACATGCATGTACCATACACATATGTACCATACACGTGTACCGCACATAGATGTAACACACAAACACATGTACAGCACACATATACCGCACACGCATGAACCCACCCTCATGATCCACACATGCATGTGCCACACACATGTACCATACACATATGTACCACACACATGTACCGCACACACATGTACCACACCTGCATGTGCGGCACACACATATACTGCACACACATTAACCACACACATGTATCGCACACACAGGTAGTGCGCACGAACATACTGCACGTGCATGTACCGCACACATGGTCCACACACATGGTCCCACACATATACCACACACGCATGTACTGCACACGCATGTACCACACACACATTTCCACCCATGCAAGTACCACATACGCATGCACCATCCATGCATGGACCATGCACACATGCATGAATCACAGACACATGCACCACGGATGCGGGTACCAGGTACGCATGTACCACATGGGGGAGAGAGAGAAAGTGCTGCAGGGTCCAGGGGAGAGAGAGAAGGTGCTGCAGGACCCAGGGGAGAGAGAGAAGGTGCTGCAGGACCCAGGGGAGAGAGAGACGGTGCTGCAGGGCCAAGGGGAGAGAGAGAAGGTGCTGCAGGGCCCAGGGGAGAGAGAGAAGGTGCTGCAGGGCCCAGGGGAGAGAGAGAAGGTGCTGCAGGGCCCAGGGGAGAGAGAGAAGGCGCTGCAGGACCCAGGGGAGAGAGAGAAGGTGCTGCAGGGCCCAGGGGAGAGAGAGAAGGTGCTGCAGGGCCCAGGGGAGAGAGAGAAGGTGCTGCAGGGCCCAGGGGAGAGAGAGAAGGTGCTGCAGGGCCCAGGGGAGAGAGAGAAGGTGCTGCAGGGCCCAGGGGAGAGAGAGAGAAGGTGCTGCAGGGCCCAGGGGAGAGAGAGAATGTGCTCTAGGTCCCAAAGGAGAGAGAGAAGGTGCTGCAGGGCCCAGGGGAGAGAGAGAAGGTGCTCTAGGTCCCAAAGGAGAGAGAGAAGGTGCTACAGGGCCCAGGGGAGAGAGAGAAGGTACTGTAGGTCCCAGGGGAGAGAGAGAAGGTGCTCAAGGTCCCAAAGGAGAGAGAGAAGGTGCTGCAGGGCCCAGGGGAGAGAGAGAAGGTGCTGTAGGTCCCAAAGGAGAGAGAGAAGGTGCTGCAGGGCCCAGAGGAGAGAGAGAAGGTGCTGCAGGGCCCAGGGGAGAGAGAGAAGGTGCTGCAGGGCCCAGGGGAGAGAGAGAGAAGGTGCTGCAGGGCCCAGGGGAGAGAGAGAAGGTGCTCTAGGTCCCAAAGGAGAGAGAGAAGGTGCTGCAGGGCCCAGGGGAGAGAGAGAAGGTGCTCTAGGTCCCAAAGGAGAGAGAGAAGGTGCTACAGGGCCCAGGGGAGAGAGAGAAGGTACTGTAGGTCCCAGGGAAGAGAGAGAAGGTGCTCAAGGTCCCAAAGGAGACAGAGAAGGTGCTGCAGGGCCCAGGGGAGAGAGAGAAGGTGCTGTAGGTCCCAAAGGAGAGAGAGAGAAGGTGCTGCAGGGCCCAGAGGAGAGAGAGAAGGTGCTGCAGGGCCCAGGGGAGAGAGAGAAGGTGCTCTAGGCCCCAAAGGAGAGAGAGAAGGTGCTGCAGGGCCCAGGGGAGAGAGAGAAGGTGCTGTAGGTCCCAAAGGAGAGGGAGAAGATGCTGCAGGGCCCAGAGGAGAGAGAGAAGGTGCTGCAGGGCCCAGGGGAGAGAGAGAAGGTGCTGCAGGGCCCAGGGGAGAGAGAGAAGGTGCTGCAGGGCCCAGGGGAGAGAGAGAAGGTGCTGCAGGGCCCAGGGGAGAGAGAGAAGGTGCTGCAGGGCCCAGGGGAGAGAGAGAGAAGGTACTGTAGGTCCCAGGGGAGAGAGAGAAGGTGCTGCAGGGCCCAGGGGAGAGAGAGAGAAGGTGCTGCAGGGCCCAGGGGAGAGAGAGAATGTGCTCTAGGTCCCAAAGGAGAGAGAGAAGGTGCTGCAGGGCCCAGGGGAGAGAGAGAAGGTGCTCTAGGTCCCAAAGGAGAGAGAGAAGGTGCTACAGGGCCCAGGGGAGAGAGAGAAGGTACTGTAGGTCCCAGGGGAGAGAGAGAAGGTGCTCAAGGTCCCAAAGGAGAGAGAGAAGGTGCTGCAGGGCCCAGGGGAGAGAGAGAAGGTGCTGTAGGTCCCAAAGGAGAGAGAGAAGGTGCTGCAGGGCCCAGAGGAGAGAGAGAAGGTGCTGCAGGGCCCAGGGGAGAGAGGGAAGGTGCTGCAGGGCCCAGGGGAGAGAGAGAGAAGGTGCTGCAGGGCCCAGGGGAGAGAGAGAAGGTGCTCTAGGTCCCAAAGGAGAGAGAGAAGGTGCTGCAGGGCCCAGGGGAGAGAGAGAAGGTGCTCTAGGTCCCAAAGGAGAGAGAGAAGGTGCTACAGGGCCCAGGGGAGAGAGAGAAGGTACTGTAGGTCCCAGGGGAGAGAGAGAAGGTGCTCAAGGTCCCAAAGGAGAGAGAGAAGGTGCTGCAGGGCCCAGGGGAGAGAGAGAAGGTGCTGTAGGTCCCAAAGGAGAGAGAGAGAAGGTGCTGCAGGGCCCAGAGGAGAGAGAGAAGGTGCTGCAGGGCCCAGGGGAGAGAGAGAAGGTGCTCTAGGCCCCAAAGGAGAGAGAGAAGGTGCTGCAGGGCCCAGGGGAGAGAGAGAAGGTGCTGTAGGTCCCAAAGGAGAGGGAGAAGATGCTGCAGGGCCCAGAGGAGAGAGAGAAGGTGCTGCAGGGCCCAGGGGAGAGAGAGAAGGTGCTGCAGGGCCCAGGGGAGAGAGAGAAGGTGCTGCAGGGCCCAGGGGAGAGAGAGAAGGTGCTGCAGGGCCCAGGGGAGAGAGAGAAGGTGCTGCAGGGCCCAGGGGAGAGAGAGAGAAGGTACTGTAGGTCCCAGGGGAGAGAGAGAAGGTGCTCTAGGTCCCAAAGGAGAGAGAGAAGGTGCTGCAGGGCCCAGGGGAGAGAGAGAAGGTGCTGCAGGGCCCAGGGGAGAGAGAGAAGGTGCTGCAGGGCCCAGGGGAGAGAGAGAAGGTGCTGTAGGTCCCAGGGGAGAGAGAGAAGGTGCTGTAGGTCCCAGGGGAGAGAGAGAAGGTGCTGCAGGGCCCAGGGGAGAGAGAGAAGGTGCTGCAGGGCCCAGGGGAGAGAGAGAAGGTGCTGCAGGGCCCAGGGGAGAGAGAGAAGGTGCTGCAGGGCCCAGGGGAGAGAGAGAAGGTGCTGCAGGGCCCAGGGGAGAGAGAGAAGGTGCTGCAGGGCCCAGGGGAGAGAGAGAAGGTGCTGCAGGGCCCAGGGGAGAGAGAGAAGGTGCTGCAGGGCTTAGGGGAGAGAGAGAAGTGTGGTGAACCACGCATTGCTACTATATATATATATTTACCGTTATTCGTTATTCGTCCCACTGTTATCCACCACTGAATATATGTTCACTGTTGTTCTTAATCACTGTTACTTACTGTTGTTGTGTTGAAGCTTCTGTTGGCTCCGCCCCTCGGGGGAGGTATATAATTGGCAGACCTGTGGCCAGCTCTCAGTGCGGGAGCAGCAGCAGGCTGACATACTCCTTAGCTTATTAAAACCACTGTTCTCTCCTACAACTCGACTCGTGTGAACTGATGCTCCATCAATTCCCCGGCTGCGGTGTGGGCACGGGTGTCGGGACCTTCGACTCCGGGAACGTGCCGTCTGCAGCTTCACCGCGCCGCGTTGCCGGAGAGGGAGACGGTGTAGGGGCGGGGGCGGTGGTGACGGCCCCAGGGAGGGCTGCCGGTGCCAAATCCCGGAGGGAGACTGTGCCCTGCCGTCCGTCGCGGTGCGCCACGAGTGCATACTGAGGGTTTGCATGGAGGAGCTGAACCCTCTCGACCAGGGGGTCGGACTTATGGCTCCTCGCGTGCTTCCTGAGGAGGACGGACCCTGGGACTGTCAGCCAGGACGGAAGCGAGACCCCGGAGGTGGACTTCCTGGGAAGACAAACAAACGTTTGTGAGGAGCCTCGTTAGTGCGCTGCAGAGAAGCGACCGGATGGAGCGGAGCGCATCGGGAAGGACCTCCTGCCAGCGGGAGACGGGAGACTGGGAGACTTCTGGACCATAGGGCCAGGAGGACGGCCTTCCAGACCATCGCATTCTCCCTCTCCACCTGTCCGTTGCCCCGGGGGTTGTAGCTGGTCGGCCTGCACGAGGCGATGCCCTTGCTGAGCAGGAACTGACTGGCTTTTCCCCAGGGTAGAGGGGTCAATTACTAGGGGGCATAGGTTTAAGGTGAGAGGGGCAAGGTTTAGAGTAGATGTACGAGGCAAGTTTTTTACGCAGAGGGTAGTGGGTGCCTGGAACTCGCTACCGGAGGAGGTGGTGGAAGCAGGGACGATAGGGACATTTAAGGGGCATCTTGACAAATACATGAATAGGATGGGAATAGAAGGATACGGACCCAGGAAGTGTAGAAGATTGTAGTTTAGACGGGCAGCATGGTCGGCACGGGCTTGGAGGGCCGAAGGGCCTGTTCCTGTGCTGTACATTTCTTTGTTCTTTGTTCTTTGTTGACGCAACGCATCGCTCATAAAGGAGGAACCCCGATCACTGTGGATGTAGGTGGGAAACCCGAACAGGGTGAAGAGACTGTGCAGGGCCTTGATGATGGTGGCAGAGGTCATGTCTGGGGGATGGCGAATGGGAAACGGGAGTACTCGTCAACAATGTTGAGGAAGTACACGTTATGGTCAGTGGAGGGGAGGGGCCCTTTGAAATCGATGCTGAGGCGCTCAAAGGGGCGGGAGGCCTTCACCAGGTGTGCTCTGACTGGCCGATAGCAGTGCGGTTTGCACTCCGCGCAGACCTGGTAATCCCTGGTCACGGACCTGACCTCCTCGGTGGAGTAGGGCAGGTTGCGAGCCTTGATAAAATGAAAAAAAAGGGTGACCCCCGGGTGACAGAGGTCATTGTGGAGGGGCCCGGAGTCAGTCTACCTGTGCACTGGCACATGTACCGCGGGATAGGGCATCTGGGGGCTCATTGAGTTTCCCCGGTCGGTACAAGATATCGTAGCTGTAGGTGGAGAGCTCGATCCCCCACATCAGGATCTTGTCGTTCTTGATCTTACCCCGCTGTGTGTTGTTAAACATGAAGGCAACCGACCGTTGGTCAGTGAGGAGAGTGAATCTCCTGCCGGCCAGGTAATGCCTCCAATGTCGCACAGCTTCCACAATGGCCTGGGCTTCCTTTTCCACTGAGGAGTGGCGGATTTCTGAGGCGTGGAGGGTACGTGAGAAGAAGGCCACGGGCCTACCTGCCTGATTGTGGGTAGCGGCCAGAGCAAAGTCCGACACATCGCTCTCCCCCTGGAAGGGGATGGACTCATCCACAGCCTGCATCGCGGCCTTGGCAATATCGGCCTTGATGCAGTTGAAGGCCAGGTGGGCCTCGGCCGTCAGGGGAAAAATGGTGGATTTGACAGTGGGCGGGCCTTGTCCGCATAATTGGGGACCCACTGGGCATAGTACGAGAAGAACCCCAGGCATCTCTTTGGGGGCCTTGGGGCAGTGGGGGAGGGGCAGTTCGAGGAGGGGGTGCATGCGGTCGGGGTCGGGCCCTAGGACTCCGTGTTCCACCACGTAGCCGACGTAGCGGGAGACGCATTTCTCTCTATTACAGGTTAGGTTCAGGGGTTTAGCGGTGTGGAGGAGGTGCCGGGGGTTCTCGTCATGGTCCTGCTGGTCATGGCCGCAGGTGGTGACATTATCTAAGTACGGGAACGTGTCCCGCAGCCCGTACTGGTCAACCATTCGGGCCATTTCCCTTTGGAAGACCGAGACCCCATTGGTGACGCTGAAGGGAACCCTGAGGAAGTGGTAGAGGCGGCCATCTGCCTCGAAGGCAGTGTATTGGCGGTCCTCCGGGCGGATAGGGAGCTGGTGGTACGCGGACTTCAAGTCGACTGTGGAGAAGACTCGATACTGCGCAATCTGGTTGACCATATCAGATATGCGGGGGAGAGGGTACGCATCGAGCTGCGTGTACCGGTTGATGGTTTGACTGTCGATGACCATCTGGTGCTTCTCCCCAGTCTTGACGACCACCACTGGGGCTCTCCAGGGGCTGGTACTAGCCTCAGTGATCCCCTCTCGGAGGAGTCGCTGGACCTCCGACCTGATAAAGGCCCTGTCCCGGGCACTGTACCATCTGCTCCTAGTAGCGACGGGCTTACAGTCCGGGGTGAGGTTTGCGAAGAGCGGGGGTGGGGCGACCTTAAGGGTCGCAAGGCTACAGACGGCGAGGGGGGGCAGGGGTCCGTCGAACTTTAAGGTAAGGCTCTGGAGGTGGCACTGGAAGTCGAGCCCCAGTAGAGCAGTGCAGAGATGGGGAAGGACGTAGAGCTTAAAGTTAGTGTACTCTACGCCTTGTACAGTCAGGGTTGCGACACAGTACCCCCCGGATTTTACTGAAGTGATCCGGAAGCCAGAGAGATTTTCTGGGTCGCGGGTAACATTGGGAAGGAGCAGCGCCTTACGTGTCTGGGTGTATGAAGCTGTCTGTGCTCCAGGAGTCGAAAAGGCAGGCCGTCTCGTGCCCTTTGATCCGGACGGTCATCGTGGACTTCGCGAGGTGGTGCGGCCGGGACTGGTCGAGTGTGACGGAGGCGGGTGCCGGAAGACGGTCGGTAGGCCTGTCAGAGGTAGCGCCGACCAGCTCCCGGGAGGCAGCGGACTGGTCCCAAGATGGCGGCCCCCCCATGAGTCGCGCGTGGCGGGTGGCATCTGCGATGGTGTCCAAGATGGCGGCCCTCGTGGGTCGCACGTGTCAGCCCAAATTAAAGATGGCGGCGCCCACGGGTCGCACATGGCGGGTGTCGAGGCCTGGCCACCAGACATAACTCCGGGCCAACATTTTCATTTTGGTCACACCCGGATGCCCATTGTGCAAGTCCCTTAGTATCAGTTCCTACCTGGAATTCTTAGGTGAAACGCCATTTGGTGGTCGAAGGACGGAATTGCCCCAACCTGAACCTCTCGAGTAAACCTATTTTCCAGAAGATGTAACCACAGTAGTGAAAACTCATCTCAGACCTACCCCTTTAATCCCTTCTTTTTATTCCTCACCGACCCTTACCTTGTGTCTGTTCTGTGTGTGTCTGTGTAGGGGGTGGGATGGGATCTTGGGATTAGGTAGTCTGATAGATGATTACCCTGTTTTTTCCTTACATGGTTATCTTTTTTCTTTTTATTAATAAACAGTTTGTTAATATTTCACTTATAAATCTGCTGTCTGTAACTCATTGGAGCAGTCACAGGTTAAAGATCAACATTAATTATTGGTTAGTTCACTTATGTTGGGACTCTGGGGTCTGTGGGAATGGAAATGACCCGCCCATGGTGTGACAAAAACTTTTACAGATGCACCATAGAAAGCATCCTATCAGGCTGCATCACAGCCTGGTATGGCAACTGCTCGGCCCAGGACCGCAAGAAACTTCAGAGAGTCGTGAACACCGCCCAGTCCATCACACAAACCTGCCTCCCATCCACTGACTCCATCTACACCTCCCGCTGCCTGGGGAAAGCGGGCAGTATAATCAAAGACCCCTCCCACCCGGCTTACTCGCTCTTCCAACTTCTTCCATCGGGCAGGAGATACAGAAGTCTGAGAACACGCACGAACAGACTCAAAAACAGCTTCTTCCCCACTGTCACCAGACTCCTAAATGACCCTCTTATGGACTGACCTCATTAACACTACACCCTGTCTGCTTCACCCGATGCCTGTGTCTATGTACTTAATTTTGGGGTACTTATCATTTGTCCTATGATTTTTCACATCTGGAACGACCTGTCTGGACTGTACGCGGAACAATACTTTTCACTCGGTAAACGTGACAATAAAACCTAAGTCTAAACTATTTGCATCAGTGCTCATTGACATTCGTGCTCAATTGTGTGTTTGGGTCTTTCATATTTATTCTCTTATTTTCACTTCCTTTTATTTTGTCATTTATTATTTTTGATCCGTGGATGATTAATGGACATGTAACTTTAAGTCAGGCATTAGAATTCAGAAGTTACAGGAGAGAACACTCTGCTAGTCTCAGCTGGTTTAATAGTAATAATCTTCATTATTGTCACAGGGAGGCTTACATTAACACTGCAATGAGCTTACTGTGTAAATCCCCTCGTCGCCACATTCCGGCGCCTGTTCGGGTCACAGAGGGAGAATTCAGAATGTCCAAATCACCAACAGCACGTCTTTCGGGACTTGTGGGAGGAAACCGGAGCACCCGGAGGAAACCCACGCAGACACGGGGAGAACGTGCAGACTCCGCACAGACAGTGACCCAAGCCGGGAATCGAACCCGGGACCCTGCCCAAACAGGAGCTGCAGTCTTGCTGCCACCAGAGAGAGAGAGACGGGGTAAAGAGTGGTTGACCCAAAAGGCCGTACTCTGCCGGGAAACAGGTGCCGATTGAATTCTATCCCAGTGAAATGAGTTTCAGGGTCAAACGGAGTCTCAGTTTTAATTCCAGCAGCACAAATTGCAGGACCTGCTCTCTCTCTCTCTCTCCAGAAAGCCTGCGAGTTGCTGCATTTCTGAAACTACAGAGACCTGAATGAACGAATCTACAGAGAAGACGAGTACAGGTGGCAAGCTGAGACTATAACCTACAAGCTCGCTGTGAAGGAAGGTGTGTTAAACACCACTGTCTGAAACAAAGACTGTGTGTGTATAGAGGGTAGGGAGGAAACTTAAAGTGGAAAATAGATAACAATTAACCAGTTGTATTTGCTGAAGATTTCATGATAGTTCTAGTTATAAATAAACAGAAATTGTGTTTACGTTTACAAATCCATCTGGTTTGGGAAGGGCAACCCCTATGTGGCCATTCAAGTAGGCATCATGAGTCCCGTCGATCACTCCCTGGACACGGCTCCTGCTCCTCTGGGACAGGCTCCTGTTCTGCAGGGTCCCCCCCGGGCTGCTCCTCTGGGACAGGCTCCTGTTCAGCAGGGTCCCTCCCCCCCCCGGGCTGCTCCTCAGGGACAGGCTCCTGTTCTGCAGGGTCCTCCCCCGGGCCGCTCCTTAGGGACAGGCTCCTGTTCTGCAGGGTCCCCCCCCCCCCCCGGGCTGCTCCTCTGGGACAGGCTCCTGTTCTGCAGGGTCCTCCCCGGGGGCTCCTCTGGGACAGGCTCCTGTTCTGCAGGGTCCTCCCCGGGCTGCTCCTCTGGGACAGGCTCCTGTTCTGCAGGGTCCCACCCGGGCTGCTCCTCTGGGTCAGGCTCCTGTTCTGCAGGGTCCCCCCCCCGCCCCCCCCCCCCCCCCCCCCCGGGCTGCTCCTCTGGGACAGGCTCCTGTTCTGCAGGGTCTCCCCCCCTGGGCTGCTCCTCTGGGACAGGCTCCTGTTCTGCAGGGTCCCCCCTGGGCTGCTCCTCTGGGACAGGCTCCTGTTCTGCAGGGTCCTCCCCCGGGCTGCTCCTCGGGGACAGGCTCCTGTTCTGCAGGGTCCCCCCCCGGGCTGCTCCTCTGGGACAGGCTCCTGTTCTGCAGGGTCCCCCCCCCCTGGGCTGCTCCTCTGGGACAGGCTCCTGTTCTGCAGGGTCCCCCCTGGGCTGCTCCTCTGGGACAGGCTCCTGTTCTGCAGGGTCCCCCCCTCCCGGGCTGCTCCTCTGGGACAAGCTCCTGTTCTCCAGGGTCCCCCCCGGGCTGCTCCTCTGGGACAGGCTCCTGTTCTGCAGGGTCCCCCCTGGGCTGCTCCTCTGGGACAGGCTCCTGTTCTGCAGGGTCCCCCCCCCCCGGGCTGCTCCTCTGGGACAGGCTCCTGTTCTGCAGGGTCCCCCCCGGGCTGTTCCTCTGGGACAGGCTCCTGTTCTGCAGGGTCCCCCCCCCTGGGCTGCTCCTCTGGGACAGGCTCCTGTTCTGCAGGGTCCCCCTCCCCGGGCTGCTCCTCTGGGACAGGCTCCTGTTCTGCAGGGTCCCCCCTCCTGGGCTGCTCCTCTGGGACAGGCTCCTGTTCTGCAGGGTCCCCCCCTCCCGGGCTGCTCCTCTGGGACAAGCTCCTGTTCTCCAGGGTCCCCCCCCCCCGGGCTGCTCCTCTGGGACAGGCTCCTGTTCTGCAGGGTCCCCCCCGGGTTGTTCCTCTGGGACAGGCTCCTGTTCTGCAGGGTCCCCCCCCCTGGGCTGCTCCTCTGGGACAGGCTCCTGTTCTGCAGGGTCCCCCTCCCCGGGCTGCTCCTCTGGGACAGGCTCCTGTTCTGCAGGGTCCCCCCCGGGCTGCTCCTCTGGGACAGGCTCCTGTTCTGCAGGGTCCCCCTCCCCGGGCTGCTCCTCTGGGACAGGCTCCTGTTCTGCAGGGTCCTCCCCGGGCTGCTCCTCTGGGACAGGCTCCTGTTCTGCGGGGTCCTCCCCGGGCTGCTCCTTGGGACAGGCTCCTGTTCTGCAGGGTCCCCCCTGGGCTGCTCCTCTGGGACAGGCTCCTGTTCTGCAGGGTCCCCCTCCCCGGGCTGCTCCTCTGGGACAGGCTCCTGTTCTGCAGGGTCCCCCCTGGGCTGCTCCTCTGGGACAGGCTCCTGTTCTGCAGGGTCCTCCCCGGGCTGTTCCTCTGGGACAGGCTCCTGTTCTGCGGGGTCCTCCCCGGGCTGCTCCTCTGGGACAGGCTCCTTTTCTGCAGGGTCCCCCCTGGGCTGCTCCTCTGGGACAAGCTCCTGTTCTCCAGGGTCCCCCCCCCCGGGCTGCTCCTCTGGGACAGGCTCCTGTTCTGCAGGGTCCCCCCCGGGCTGTTCCTCTGGGACAGGCTCCTGTTCTGCAGGGTCCCCCCCCTGGGCTGCTCCTCTGGGACAGGCTCCTGTTCTGCAGGGTCCCCCTCCCCGGGCTGCTCCTCTGGGACAGGCTCCGGTTCTGCAGGGTCCCCCCCGGGCTGCTCCTCTGGGACAGGCTCCTGTTCTGCAGGGTCCCCCTCCCCGGGCTGCTCCTCTGGGACAGGCTCCTGTTCTGCAGGGTCCCCCCCCCCGGGCTGCTCCTCTGGGACAGGCTCCTGTTCTGCAGGGTCCCCCTCCCCGGGCTGCTCCTCTGGGACAGGCTCCTGTTCTGCAGGGTCCCCCCCCCCGGCTGCTCCTCTGGGACAGGCACCTGTTCTGCGGGGTCCTCCCCGGGCTGCTCCTCTGGGACAGGCTCCTGTTCTGCAGGGTCCCCCCCCCCCGGCTGCTCCTCTGGGACAGGCACCTGTTCTGCGGGGTCCTCCCCGGGCTGCTCCTCTGGGACAGGCTCCTGTTCTGCAGGGTCCCCCCCCCCCCGGCTGCTCCTCTGGGACAGGCACCTGTTCTGCGGGGTCCTCCCCGGGCTGCTCCTCTGGGACAGGCTCCTGTTCTGCAGGGTCCCCCCCCGGGCTGCTCCTCTGGGACAGGCTCCTGTTCTGCAGGGTTCCCCCCCCCCCGGGCTGCTCCTCTGGGACAGGCTCCTGTTCTGCGGGGTCCTCCCGGGGCTCCTCCTGACCGTACCGAGTCAGTGCCTCCACGCGGTCCACCGTGGCCAGGCAGTGCCAACGATTCCTGGCTGGATACCAAGCTCCAGTCCCTTCAGGGGGTGAGGGACAGACATGGTGGATGCCTCCGTGCCTAACCGAGTCCAACGGGCTGCCCGGTAGTCACGGCTGGCACTGTTGCCCCTGCCCCCGTTTGCTCAACTCCACCTCCAACCATTCCCCTGGCACTTTGGCCTCCGCACGCCCCCCTGGCCCCATCAGTCCCTGGCACCCGTCCCTGCTGGCAGTGGTACCATTGGCTGGCATTACCATGGGGGGGGGGGGGGTAATTGTTCGGGGGGTTCCGGCGGGCGCCAGGTCCCGAAGGGAGACTGTATCTTGCCGGCCGTCAGGGAACGTCACTTAGGCGTACTGGGGGTTAGCGTGCAGCAGGTGGATCCTCTCGACCAACGGGTCCGACTTGTGCGCCCGCACGTGCTTCCGAAGCAGGACGGGTCCAGGTGTCGCTAGCCAGGTTGGGAGCGAGGTCCCGGAGGAGGACTTCCTGGGGAAAACAAGGAGACGTTCATGAGGTGTCTGATTGGTAGTTGTACAGAGCAGCGACCGGATGGCGTGGAGGGCCATCGGGAGGACTTCCTGCCAGCGGGAGACTGGGAGATTCCTGGACCATAGGGCCAGCAGGAGGGTCTTCCAGACCGTTCCGTTCTCCCTCTCTACCTGTCTGTTTCCCCGGGGGTTGTAACTGGTCGTCCTGCTCGAGGCGATGCCCTTGCTGAGCAGGAATTGACGCAGTTCGTCGCTCATAAAGGAGGACCCCCTGTCACTGTGTATGTACGCGGGGAAACCGAACAGTGTAAAGATACCCTGGAGGGCCTTGATGACGGTGGTTGTGGTCATGTCGGGGCAGGGGATGGCGAATGGGAACCGGGAGTACTCTTCAATCACGTTCAGGAAGTACGTGTTGCGGTCGGTGGAGGGGAGGGGGCCTTTGAAGTCCATACTGAGGCGTTCAAAGGGAAGGGAAGCCTTTATCAGATGCGCCCTCTCTGCCGGTAGAAGTGCGGTTTGCACTCCGCGCAGATTCGGCAGTCCCTGGTAACCGTCCTGACCTCCTCGATGGAGTAGGGCAGGTTGCGGGTCTTGACAAAATGGAAAAAGCGAGTGAACCCCGGGTGGCAGAGGTCCTCGTGGAGGGATCGGAGGCGGCCCACTTGTGCGGTGGCACAAGTGCCGCGTGTGGCGGGTTCCATTCTTGCTTTACTCCACCACTGGGCCGATATCTGGGGTTTGAGTATCTGTGTGTGTCTCTCTCCAGCTGGCACTGAAACTTCAGAGGCCAGGGGATGCCGCACTGGGACACCTCCGCGGGAGAGAGCACTGAATCAAGCCTGCCGTTTATCCCTAACCGGAAGCCTGAGGCTTATATCACACAGATATCCAGACCCCCACCAATGCCCAGGTGATTCTCTCTCTTGCCGGTGGTACAACACCCACCCGGTTCCTACTTCACTGGAGTAGCTTTCCCAAGAGAGAGAATAGGACACTGCTGTTTATTACCTAACCAGCAGCCTGTCCTGAGTGAATCGTTCAAGATGACCCTAGATTCTCAACCCCGGAATTAGGGTGAGGAGAGTTTTAAATATGACTTGGTCAGAGATTGTTGGTGAGAGATTGAAGAATTTAAACGACTCCAATTACAATCAAATCGAGGTTTATTGCAAAACCCAGGTCAAAATCATCAAACAGAAGAAAATACAATAAAACCTTAAACTCTAACAAACTATGTCGATCAGGAAGTACTATAACGGACACAACGTAAAATCTTATTGTTACACAATTTAGCAATGGCACAAAACACAAATCAAGTCCCCTGCCCCAAAGCCTCAACCACTATCAAAGTCCCGGGAGTTTCGCTCGCTGCTGCAGGGTACTTACAGTCCAAGGCTGCGGCTCGAGCGGGAGGTCAGGTCGAAGGTGGAGAGGTCAAGCCAAGAGACCCTCAATCGACACACAGCCCCTTTTATATTGTTTTACCTGGCTTTTTCCTGTGTTCGGCCAGCCCCTTTTGCATTGAATCGGTAAGGTTTAAAGGTCCCGCTGGTCCCGCCCCCTTTGAGCCGGTCAGAGCTGTCGACTTCCGGGTTTTCCTCGCAGGTCCGCTCCTTCCAGCCAGGCAGACCTGTCCCGATTTGAATTTGGCACCGACTCCGCCCCCTCCACCCAGTGAGTTCCTGCCGGTGGCTTCTGTCAAGATTGGAGTACCTCCCCCAGGTCCGCCTCCAACTTGGTTTTTTCTACCGTTTATCTTTCCGGGGCTTTTCCAGCGCAATATACTAAGCCCAGAAAGTCTGCCTTTTGGGATAACGAGGTTGAGCTCCCTTGTGAAGATTTTCAAAGTCTTCCATCTGCTCTGGAGATCGCTGCTATGTTGATGGGGTGTTGATTGGATTCTGCTCTGGTGGAGGCCAAGTCATTTACATCTGCATGGGGCTATGACCATCCCATTGTCCTGCTTGCAGGCAGGCCCCTCACAGCATTACCATGCCCCTTTGTCTCTGTGTTTAATCTTATCTCGTTGTCTGGCTCCTTCTTCCTTGTAGCTCCTGGGGGGGGTTTGTAAATACCTATGCCCCTACTCGGCTCAGCGGACCAAGCCTGCTGGGAAATCTGGTTACGTTCCTTTGGCTGAAAAGTGTCCAGTTTACAGTCTCTGGGTTTTATTCTTGAACAGTCCAAAAAGGGCCGAATTGCCCGAAAACCTTACACGCGGGACAGGGCGTCAGGAGGCTCGTTCAGCTTCCCGGGACGGTACAAGATCTCGTAATTGTAGGTGGAGAGCTCGATCCTCCACCGCAAGATCTTTTCGTTCTTAATCTTGCCCCGCTGAGCATTATCGAACATGAAGGCAACCGACCGTTGGTCGGTGAGGAGAGTGAATCTCCTGCCGGCCAGGTAATGCCTCCAATGTCGCACAGCTTCCACTATGGCCTGGGCCTCCTTTTCGACCGAGGAGTGGCGAATTTCGGAGGCGTGGAGGGTCCGGGAGAAGAAGGCCACGGGCCTGCCTGCTTGGTTGAGGGTGGCCGCCAGAGCTACGTCGGACGCATCGCTCTCGACCTGGAAGGGGAGGGACTCGTCGATGGCGCGCATCGTGGCTTTTGCAATGTCCGCTTTGATGCGGCAGAAGGCCTGGCGGGCCTCCGTCGACAGGGGGAAGGTTGTGGACTGGATCAGGGGTCAGGCTTTGACTGCGTAATTGGGGACCCATTGTGCATAGTCGCTGAAGAACCCGAGGCAGCGCTTCAGGGCCTTGGGGCAGTGAGGGAGGGGGAACTCCATGAGGGGGCGCATGTGCTCAGGGTCGGGGCCTATGACTCCACTTCGCACTACGTAGCCGAGAATGGTTAGATGGTCGGTGCTAAAGACGCATTTATCCTTATTGTATGTCACATTAAGGATTTTCGCTGTCTGGAGAAATTTTCTGAGGTTGGTGTCGTGGTCCTGCTGGTCATGGCCGCAGATGGTGACGTTATCAAGATACGGGAACGTTGCGCGTAAGCCGTACCGGTTAACCATTCGGTCCATCTCGTGTTGGAAGATCGAGACCCCATTAGTGACACCAAAGGGAACCCTTAAAAATTGATAGAGCCGCCCATCTGCTTTGAAGGCAGTGTACTTGCGGTCACTAGTGCGGAGGGGTAGCTGGTGGTAGGCGGACTTGAGATCCACCGTGGAGAAGACCTTGGATTGCGCGCTCCTGTTCACCAGGTCGGCTATACGGGGGAGAGGGTACGCGTCCATCTGCATAAACCTGTTGATGGTCTGACTGTAGTCGATGACCATCCTATGTTTCTCCCCGGTCTTTACCACCACGACTTGAGCTCTCCAGGGGCTGTTACTGGCTTCAATGACCCCTTCCCCCAGCAGCCTTTGGACCTCTGACCTGATGAAGGTCCGGTCCTGGGCGCTGTACCGTCTGCTCCTGGTGGCGACGGGTTTGCAATCCGGGGTGAGGTTCGCACACAGGGAAGGTGGGTCGACCTTAAGGATCGCGAGGCCACTTCCAGTTGCGGCGATGCATCGCTAAGCCGCACGTTTCGGCACCTCCCGTTTCAACGGACTTTTGGGCTCTTATCGGGAGCCCCAACGGGAACTTTTTTTGGCCAAACCCACTGTGAGGTGACAAAGGAAGCAGTCCCCCCGGGGGTGGATGGAAAGGAGCGGCAGTAGCGGCCAGATTACGGAGGATCCTTTGGAGCAGCGGCAGAGAAGAGAAGGGAGAAGCAAGATGGCGGCCGAGGGAGCCCAGATGGTATGGGGCCCGGAACAGCAGGAGTTCCTCCGACGATGTGTGGAGGAGCTCAAGAACGAGGTGCTGGCGCCGATGTTACTGGCAATCGAGGGACTAAAGGAAACACAAAAGGTCCAGGCGATGGAGCTCTGTGGAGTGAAGGCAAAGGCAGCCGAGAACGAAGACGAGATACAGGGCCTGGTGGTAAAAACGGAGACGCAAGAGGCACTACATAAGAGGTGCATAGAAAGGCTGGAAGCCCTGGAGAACAGCTCGAGGAGGAAGAACCTACGGATTTTAGGTCTCCCCGAAGGGACAGAGGGAGCTGATGCTGGGGCGTATGTGAGCACGATGCTCCATACTCTAATGGGAGCTGAGGCCCCAACGGGCCCCCTGGAAGTGGAGGGAGCGTACCGGGTCCTCGTGAGAAGACCAAAGGCAGGGGAAACACCAAGAGCAATGGTGGTGAAGTTCCATCGCTACAGGGACAGGGAGATGGTCCGGAGCTGGGCCAAGAAGGCACGGAGTAGCAAGTGGGAGAATGCGGTGATACGTGTGTATCAGGACTGGAGTGCGGAGGTGGCGAGAAGGAGGGCGAGTTTCAACCGGGCCAAGGCGGTGCTCCATAGGAAGAAAGTCAAATTTGGGATGCAGCCGGCGAGATTGTGGGTCACACATCAGGGCAAACACCACTACTTCGAGACGGCGGAGGAGGCATGGACATTTATTCAGGAAGAGAAATTGGACTAGACTTGAGAAATTGCCCGGAGAGATGTAGCGAGGTGGTGGCACAGAAATGTAAAGTGGGGAGAGGGGAGGGCTACTGTATAATAATGTTGGGCGGGGAATTTTTCTCCCCCCGATGTGGGGGACACGAAGAAATGTGGGCGCCGGTGGAAAAGGGGACAGGGAAGGGGAATGAGGGAACTGCGCCATTAGGGGGGGGGGGGGCCGAGAGGAAAGCGCGGGTATTTTCCCGCGCTATGGAAATTATAGCGGGAAAAGGGGCGCAGGAAGGAAGGGAGCCCCACACGCAGGGAGGTCAAAGAATGAAAGGGGGAAGCCGAGGTCAGCCAGAGTTAGCTGACTTCCGGAAGCAATATGGGGGGAGTAATCGAGCTAGAGGGGGATCTAGCGGGGGGGGGGGGGATTAACTGGGTTGCTGCTGCTGAGGGCAAGGGGGAGCTGATACGAGACGAGGTGGTCGGGGCGGGAGGGCGCTGTCTGGGGGACAGACGGGTGCGCGGGACCTGGGTGAGGAGATGGCTTAAAAAAGGGGATGGCTAGTTGACGAGGGGGGGGGGGGTAAATGGGCCCCCAATTCGGGTGATCACGTGGAATGAGAGAGGTTTAAATGGGCCGATTAAGAGGGCAAGGGTGTTTGCGCACAAAGAGACTGAAGGTGGACGTAGTCATGCTCCAGGAGACGCACCTGAAGGTGGCGGATCAGGTTAGACTAAGAAAAGGTTGGGTGGGACAGGTATTCCACTCAGGGTTGGACGCGAAAAACAGAGGGGTGGCAATACTGGTGGGGAAACGGGTATCGCTCGAGGCTAAGACCACAGTGGTGGACAGTGGGGGCAGATATGTGATGGTTAGTGGCAGATTGCAGGGAGAGGCGGTTGTGCTGGTGAACGTATATGCCCCGAACTGGGATGACGCGGGATTCATGAAGCGAATGCTGGGACGTATCCCGGACCTGGAGGTGGGAAACGTGTTAATGGGGGGAGGACTTTAACACAGTGCTGGATCCAGGGCTGGACCGGTCCAGATCCAGGACCGGGAGAAGGCCGGCAGCGGCCAAGGTGCTTAAGGGGGGGAGCAAATGGGGGGAGTGGATCCCTGGAGATTCGCCAGGCCGATGGGTAAAGAGGTTTCCTTTTTCTCCCACGTCCACAAGGTATATTCCCGGATAGACTTTTTTGTTTTGGGAAGGGCACTGATCCCGAGGGTGGCAGGAACGGAGTACTCGGCCATAGCCGTGTCAGATCACGCCCCGCATTGGGTGGATCTGGAACTAGGAGAGGAAAGGGACCAGCGCCCACTCTGGCGATTAGACATGGGACTACTGGCGGACGAGGGGGTATGCGGAAGGGTGAGGGGATGTATCGAAAGATACCTGGAGGTCAATGACGATGGGGAGGTCCAGGTGGGTGTAGTATGGGAAGCGCTGAAGGCGGTGGTTAGAGGAGAGCTGATCTCCACCAGGGCCCACAAGGGGAAACAAGAGGGTAAAGAAAGAGAGAGATTAGTGGGGAAAATTTTGAGGGTGGATAGGAAGTATGCAGAGGCCCCAGACGAAGGGCTATACAGGGAAAGACGAAGATTACAGACGGAGTTTGACCTGCTGACTACGGGAAAGGCAGAGACACAGTGGAGGAAGGCACAGGGGATACAATATGAATATGGGGAAAAGGCGAGCCGGCTGCTGGCCCAACAACTTCGGAAGAGGGGGGGGCGGCGAGAGAGATCGGGGGAGTTAGGGACGAAACGGGAAAGATGGAGCAGAGAGCAGGGAAAGTGAACGAGGTGTTCAAGACATTCTATGAGAGGCTGTACAAGTCCCAACCCCCGGAGGGGAAAGAAGGAATGATAAACTTTTTGGACCAGCTGGAGTTCCCGAGGGTGGAGGGGCAGGAGGTGGCAGGTCTGGGGGCGCAGATTGAGGTGGAGGAGGTGATCAAAGGAATAAGGAACATGCAAGCAGGGAAGGTCCCGGGACCAGACGGGTTCCCGATGGAATTTTACAGGAAGTATATGGACCTGCTGGCCCCGCTCTTGGCGAGAACCTTTAATGAGGCTAAGGAAAGGGGACATTACCCCCGACAATGTCGGAGGCGACGATATCGCTAATCCTGAAACGAGACAAAGACCCGCTGCAGTGCGGGTCATACAGGCCCATCTCCCTCCTAAACGTAGACGCCAAGCTGCTGGCCAAAGTGATGGCGACAAGGATAGAGGAGTGCGTCCCAGGGGTGGTACATGACGACCAGACAGGGTTTGTAAAGGGGAGACAATTGAATGCCAATGTACGAAGGCTGCTGGGGGTGATAATGATGCCCCCACCGGAGGGGGAGGCAGAGATAGTGGTGGCGATGGATGCAGAGAAGGCATTCGATAGGGTGGAGTGGGACTATCTGTGGGAGGTGCTGAAGAGATTTGGGTTCGGGGAGGGGTTCATTAGATGGGTTAGACTCTTGTACGCGGCCCCGGTGGCAAGCGTCGTTACAAACAGGCAAAGATCGGGATACTTTCTATTACATAGGGGCTAATAGGTACCCCCTGTCCCCGTTACTGTTCGCGTTGGCAATTGAACCATTGGCCATAGCGCTGAGGGACTCTAAGAGGTGGAGGGGGGTGCTTAGAGGGGGAGAGGAACATCGAGTGTCACTATATGCAGACGATTTGCTGCTATATGTGGCGGACCCGGTAGAGGGGATGCCAGAGGTAATGCAGATACTCAGGGAGTTTGGAGAATTCTCGGGTTACAAATTAAATATGGGAAAGAGCGAACTTTTTGTGATGCACCCCGGGGAACAGGGCAGGGGGATAGATGCTCTGCCACTGAGGAGAGTGGCAAGGAACTTTCGATACCTGGGGATTCAGGTGGCCAGGAACTGGAGAACCCTACATCAACTTAACCTGACGCGATTGGTAGAGCAGACGGTGGAGGACTTTAAGAGGTGGGATATGGTGCCCCTGTCATTGGCGGGCAGAGTACAGGCGGTTAAAATGGTGGTCCTCCCGAGGTTTCTTTTCGTGTTTCAGTGCCTCCCCATCCTGATTACAAAGGCCTTTTTCAAAAAAATAGACAGGAGCATTATGGGCTTTGTGTGGGCGGGAAAGACCCCGAGGGTAAAGAGGGGGTTCCTGCAGCGCAGTAGGGACAGAGAGGGATTGGCACTGCCGAGTCTGAGTGACTACTATTGGGCCGCCAATGTGTCGATGGTCCGTAAGTGGATGAGGGAAGAAGAAGGAGCAGCGTGGAAAAGGTTGGAGACGGCGTCCTGTAAGGGAACGAGCCTAAAAGCGCTGGCGACGGCGCCGCTACCATTCTCCCCGAAAAGGTACACCACAAACCCAGTGGTGGTGGCGACCTTGAAGATCTGGGGGCAGTGGAGACGACACAGGGGAGTGACGAGTGCCTCGGTGTGGTCCCCGATAAGGAATAACCACAGGTTCGTCCCGGGGAGGATAGATGGGGGATTTCAATGTTGGCAGCGAGCAGGAATTAGGAAGCTGAAGGACCTGTTTGTGGATGGGACGTTTGCGAGTTGCGAGGGGCTGTGGGCAGATGCCCTAAGTAGGGTAAATTCCCCGTCCTCGTGTGCCAGGCTTAGCCTGATTCAATTTAAGGTTCTACACAGAGCGCATATGACGGGAGCAAGACTGAGCAGGTTTTCCGGGGTCGAGGACAGGTGCGGGAGGTGCTCGGGAAGCTCGGCGAACCACACCCACATGTTCTGGTCGTGTCCGGCACTGCATGAGTTCTGGGAGGGTGTGGCAAGAGTGATTTCCAAGGTGGTGGGGGTCCGGGTCGAGCCAAGCTGGGGGTTGGCTATATTTGGGGTTGCAGAAGAGCCGGGAGTGCAGGAGGCGAGAGAGGCCGACGTCTTGGCCTTTGCGTCCCTAGTAGCCCGGCGTAGGTTCCTACTCATGTGGAAGGAAGCGAAGCCCCCGGGAGTGGAGGCCTGGGTAAACAACATGGCAGGGTTCAGAAGACTGGAACGAATAAAATATGCGTTGGAAGTCCAGCCCCAGGAGGGTAGCCGCGCAGAGGTGCGGCAGGATGTACAGGCGGAAATTGTTGGTTGAATTTCCTGCCTTGGACAGTGAGGTTCGCTAGCAGAACCCCTGTATCTCCACCGAGTGTGACCCGGAGGCCAGGGAGATCCTTTGATTTCCAAGGTGGGTAACAAGTGAACAGCGCCTTACCGTGTCGGGGTGAACAAAGCTTTCCGTGCTCCCAGAGTCAATCAGGCAAGACGTCTCGTGGCCGTTGATGAAGACCGTCGTTGTAGCTGTTGCGAGTGTCCGGGGTCGACTTCGGTCCAGTGTCCCCGAGGCCAGATGAAGCAATTGCGAGTTCTGATCGGGCAGCGTGTAGTCGGCCGTGCTGGGGGCCTGGGGCCCCATCCAAGATGGCGTCACCCATGGGTTGCACATGGTGTCCGGGGAGGAACAAGATGGCGGCGGCGATGGACAAAATGGCGGCGCCCACCCGTCCAGCGTGGTGTCCGGGGGGGAAAGATGGCCACGCCCGTGGGTCGCACGTGGCCCGAGGATAGGGGGTGGCGGTGAGCGCTGGCCAGTCGGGGCCTGAAGGGGGGGTTGCCGCGGCGGTCCGGAGTTGCCAGAGGCGCGGGCCCGGCAGACCCCCACAAAGTGGCCCTTCTTGCCACACCCTTTGCAGGCGGCGGTGCGGGCCGGGCAGCGCGGGCGGGGATGATTCGGCTGCCCGCAGAAGAAACAGCGGGGCCCAGCGGTGTTAGCGGGCCCCGGCGGTGTTAGCGGGCCGTCTCGTAGCGCAGGCCTGCGGGGTCAGGGGGAAGGTCTGTGGGGCTTCCGCTGCGGGGTGCCACGCAGCCCAGGGGGCTGCCGTGTGGTCGGGTGCATAGGACTGCGCGTTTCTGTAGGCAATGTCCATGGACCCTGCCAGGGCCCGTGCCTCTCTAAGTTCCAGAGTGTCCCTTTCTAGGAGTCTTCGGCGGATATCTGGGGAGCTCATACCTGCTACGAAAGCATCCCTGATTAAAAGTTCCATGTGCTCGTTCCCCGAAACTTGCGGGCAGCCAGTTTCGGCCCAGCACCAGTAGCGCCCGGTAGAAATCCTCCAACGATTCCCCGGGGCTTTGCGTCTAGTTGCAAGCAGGTGACGAGCGTAGACCTGAGTTACAGGGCAGATATAATGTCCTTCTAGCAGTTTGATCGCGGCATCATAGTCCTCCGCCTCCTCGATAAGGGGGTAGATCCCAGGGCTGACCCTTGAGCGCAGGAGGTGCATTTTCTGTCCTTCTGAGGGGGTGCCTCCGGCCGTCTCGAGGTAGCCTTTAAAGCACGCCAGCCAGTGTTTAAATATCGCAGCCGAGTTCTCCGCGTGGGGGCTGAGTTGAAGGCACTCCGGTTTGATTCGGAGATCCATCCTTCCAGCTTAAGTCTAGTCGATTAAATTGATGCGCGATCAATTACACTCAAGACGAAGTGATTTCATAACTGAAGGCTTTAATCTACTAGAACTTGTCCCCAGCAGCTTCGGTACAGAAAGTGAAGGCTGCTGGGGCGGCACCAGCTCTTATACTCCGCCTGTCAGGGCGGAGCTACGTAAAACAGCCAATGGTAGACTCCTGGGTCTAACCAATGGTCATCAGCCTCTCAGGTACCGCAATACCTGGTACTACCACAGCATGCTACTGTGCATGACGCATGGTCACACCGACACACGGTGTGCACTGGATTCACGCCGCTATCGAGGTGCCGGAAAATGGCGTTCCCGGCACCCAGCTCGATTTTCGCCCGGCCGCGATTCGTGATTCCGGCGTCAGCTGACGGGGAATCCTGCCCCAGGGAAATAACAGGACGGCTCTGGAAGCTGCGGAGTGATTTCTTCAGGTGGAGGACTTACCTCTGGTTTATTTAAAACAGCTTCGAAAAGGCAAGCTAGTCGAATTGGCAGAGGAATTACAAATAGAGATACCAGCTAGTGCTCGGAAGGTGGAGAGAACTGACATGATTGAACAAAGAACAGAGAAAAGTACAGCACAGGAACAGGCCCTTCGGCCCTCCAAGCCCTTGCCGACCATGCTGCCCGACTAAACTACAATCTTCGACACTTCCTGGGTCCGTATCCCTCTATTCCCATCCTATTCATGCATTTGTCAAGATGCCCCTTAAATGTCCCTATCGTCCCTGCTTCCACCACCTCCTCCGGTAGCGAGTTCCAGGCACCCACTACCCTCTGTGTAAAAAACTTGCCTCGTACATCTACTCTAAACCTTGCCCCTCTCACCTTAAACCTATGCCCCCTAGTAATTGACCCCTCTACCCTGGGGAAAAGCCTCTGACTATCCACTCTGTCTATGCCCCTCATAATTTTGTATACCTCTATCAGGTCGCCCCTCAACCTCCGTCGTTCCAGAGGGAACAATCCAAGTTTCTCCAATCCAGTTCAGTTGCAGTTTGAGCATGAGAGGGAATGAAAAAGAATAGAAAATGAAAGGAGATGGAAATGAGGAGATTGGAATGAGAGAGAGAGAGAGGGGGAAAAATCAAGAGAGAGAGAGCGAGAGTTCCAGATTAAGGTACTGGAAACTGGTTGAACAAATATTTCACATCTGTCTTCACCCAAGAGAATGAGGAGATAGTTATAGAACTCTGGGAGAGAGATTGTGAGGCTCGTGAGCAAATTGGCAGAGTGACAAGGTATTGGCGGGCTTAAAAGTGGACAAGTCTCCAGGTCCGGATGAATTGTGTCCCAGGATGCTGTGGGAGGTGAGGGGGGAGATTGCTGGGGCTCTGACCCGAATTTTTAATTCCTCTCTGGCCACTGGGGAGGTGCCAGAGGACTGGAGAACAGCTAATGTGGTCCCACTAGTTAAGAAAGGTTGTAGAGACAAGCCAGAGAACTACAGGCCAGTGAGTCTCACGTCAGTGGTGGGGAAACTACTGGAGAAGATTCTGAAGGAGAGAATCTCCACTGGGACAGGCAGGGTTTGATCAGGAATAGTCAGCATGGCTTTGTCAGAGGGAGGTCACGCCTAACACATTTGATTGCATTTTTTGAGCATGTGACCAAGTGTGTAGATGAGGGTAGTGTAGTTGATGTAGTTCACATGGATTTCAGCAAAGCCTTTGACAAGGTCCCACATGGGAGGCTTACAAAGGCAAATTTACATGGGATACAGGGGAACTTGATAAGGTGGATTCAAAATTGGCTGAGCTGTAGGAGACAGAGGGCGATGACAGACTTTCGTGTCTGGAAGACAGTGTCCAGTGACGTACCACAGGGATCCAGCAGGGCTCCGTATAATACTAATAATCTTACTGACACAAGTAGGCTTACACTAACACTGCAATGCGGTTACTGTGAAAATCCCCTCGTCGCCACATTCCGGCGCCTGTTCGGGTCACAGAGGGAGAATTCAGAATGTCCAATTCACCAACAGCACATCTTTCGGGACTTGTGGGAGGAAACCGGAGCACCCGGAGGAAACCCACGCAGACACGGGGAGAACGTGCAGACTCCGCACAGACAGTGACCCAAGACGGGAATCGAAACTGGCACCCTGGCGCTGTGAAGCAACAGTGCTAACCACTGTGCTACCGTGCAGCCCTATTGTTTATCATTTATACAAATGACACAGATGACTATGTGGGGGTAGGATCAGTAAGTTTGCGGATGACACAAAGACTGGCCGGGTGGTTAACAGTGAGGTTGAGTGTCTTGGGTACAGGAAGATATCGACGGGATCGTCAAATAGGCGGATTAGTCCAGATGGAATTTAACCCTGAAAAGTGTGAGGTGACACACTTTGGAAGGAGTAATTTAACAAGGAATTATACTGTGGAAGATCCGCCACTGGGATGTCCCGAAGAACAAAGGGACCTTGGTGTGTTTGTCCAGAGATCTCTGAAGGGAGAGGGCAGGTTAATAGGGGGGTGGAAAAGGCAAATGGGACACTGGCTTTTCTCAATCGGGACAGAGATTACAACAGCAGGGAGGTGATGTTGGAGTTGTACAGAACATTGGTGAGGACACAGCTGGAGTACTGTGTGTAATTCTGGGCACCACATTATAGGAAGGAGGGGGTGCTGGAGGGGGTGCAGAGGAGATTCACCAGGATGGTGCCTGGGACGGAACATTTCAGTTATGAAGAGAGGTTGGGGCTTGGGCTGTTTTCGCTGGAGCAGAGAAGACTGAGGGGCGATCTGATCGAGGTGGACAAGATTATGAGGGGGGTGGACGGGTGGATAGGGAGCAGCTGGTCCCCTTAGTTGAAGGATCGGTTACGAGGGGGACACAAGTTCAAGGTGAGGGGTGGGAGGTTCTGGGTGGATTAGAGGGAACTGATGGGAACTAGAGAGGAGATTAACCCAATGGTGATATGTTAAAATCACCACTGGGAAGGAGGTAGAAACTTTTTTAGGGCTTTTGAGAAAATAGCAACTCAAACGGATCGGCCCAGAGCAAGGTGGATATTACCCACACAGAGCAAACTGAGGGGGCGGGCACAGGAGGTTTATCGGCCCAGAGCAACGTGGATGTTACCCACTCAGAGCAAACTGAGGGGGCGGGCACAGGAGGTTTATGCTTCTCTGTCAGAGCGGAAGTCTGAGGATTATAAATTGCTTCCTGAAGCATATGGGCAAAAGTTTGGGAACTTGAGGAGACAGACGGGACAGACTATGCCGAATTCGAAAGGGTTAACAGCACAATTTCAGTAGGTGGGTATGAGCATTGGGAGTTCAGACTGTCTATACGGCTGTGAGGGAGGTCATTCTCTTAGAGGAATTTACGAATTCCCTATCTTCTCTGGTAAGAGCCCATGTTTCGACAAGGTTTTGAGATGGATAGAAAGCTGGTCAGCAGACAGGAAGCAAAAAGTTGGAACAAATGGGTCTTTTTCTGATTGTCAGGCAGTGACTAGTGGGGTATCGCAGGGATCTGTGCTCAGACCCCAACTGTTCACATTATAGATTAATGATTCGGACAAGAGAAAACATTTAGAGATAAAACATTTACAGCTGATAATTAGTTACAGGGGGGGAGAGTGAGCTGTGAGGAGGATACAGAGATGCTTCAGCGGGATTTGGACAGGCTGAGTGAGTGGGCACATGCACGGCAGATGCAGTATAATGTGGATAAATGTGAGATTATCCGCTTCGGGAGCAAAAATAGGAAGGTAGATTATTATTTGAATGGGTGTAAATTGAGAGAGGTGGATACTCAGCGAGACCTTGCTGTCCTCGTGCATCAGTCGCTGAAAGTAAGCGCGCAGGTACAGCAGGCAGGAAAGAAGGCAAATGGTATGTTGGCCTTCATAGCGAGAGGATTTGAGTCTAGGAATAGAGATGTTTTACTGCAATTGTATCGGGCATTGGTGAGGCCACACCTGGAGTATTGTGCCCAGTTTTGGTGTCCTGATCTGAGGAAGGATGTTCTTGCTGTGGAGGGAGAGCAGCGAAGGTTAACCAGGCTGATTCCTGGGATGGCGGGACTGTCATATGAGGAGAGACTAAGTCGGTTAGGATTATATTCATTAGAGTTTAGAGAATGAGGGGGTCTCATAGAAACTTACACAATTCTACCAGGATTAGACAGATTCAGAAAGAACGTTCCCGATGGTGGGGGAGTCCAGAACGAGGGGTCATAGTTTGAGGATAAGGGGTAAACCTTTTAGGACTGAGGTGAGGAGAGATTTCTCCACCCAGAGAGCGGTGAATCTGTGGAATTCACTCCCACAAAAAGTAGTTGAGGCCAAAACATTGTGCAATTTGAAGAAGGAATTAGGTACGCCTCTTGGGCAAAGGGATCGAGGTGTTGTATCTGCTAAATCTCAGATAATTCAACCAGTATATCAATCAAAGTTTTACCCAGGTGTCCTTAGTTGCAAGATGAACAAAGGACAAACACAAGTAAAGGTTCAATAAGTTTATTAATAATAATACTATTTACCCTTAAATTACCCACATAAAACAAGGGGAGACACCAGATCAAGTATACTACCCGAGGTGGCTTGGTTGAACTGCAGGCCGATTGTCTGAGTCCCTCTGGTCCGTCGATGGCAGCTTCTTCCTTCTCTGGTAGGTCTTCCAGATGGTCACGGCCACCTCCCGCGTCGAGTCTTCGCTGCTGGCGCGTCGGAGCTGTGCACCTTTATCCCCTCTCTCCTCACCTTTCCAGAAACTTCTCTGGCTTCCGGCCAATGAGTCTCAGGAGGGGGGTCCTAACACCCAGCGGGTTCCTTGATAGGACGCCGGGGCCCCTGTCCCCAGGTGTCATCTCCACCTCGTGTTGCTTACATGTGACCTGTGCCATATAAGGTAACGGCAGGAACTCTAGGTAACAGAACGTCTGACCCGATCTGGGCTTCTAACAGAAGGCCGGTGCATTTCAATGGGGTGCGATGATCTTCTGCTGCGTCTCAGTCGAGTGCGATGATCTTTGGTGGGTGATTGATGGGACAGGCCCAGACATGTTCCTGCGTCTTTGCATATTTGACCTTAGTCAAGTCTGCCTGAGGTTTGACTGCGTTTGATTTTAATACCAGGGGCTGGTTTAGTACAGGGGCTTGCACTGCAGAATAAGGCCAGCAGCACGGTTCAATTCCTGTAACGGCCTCCCCGAACAGGCGCCGGAATGTGGTGACTAGGGGCTTTTCACAGTAACTTCATTGAAGCCTACTTGTGACAATAAGCGATTATTATTGTTATTAATATGCCCAATTCTTTAATTTAGGATATCCGTTTTAATCAGCCTTAAAACTAGACCCTGATTATATTACCACAAAGGGATATGGGGGAAGGTGGGATCAGGACATTGAACTTGATGATCGGCCATGATCACAATGAATGGCGGAGCGGGCTCGAAGGGCCGAATGGCCTCCTCCTGCTTCTAGTTTCTACGTTGAGGACCAGAGGCTCGGCAGGCAGCAATTATGGAGGATGATTCCGAGCTAATGATTCCGAGGGCAGCACGGTGGCGCAGTGGGTTAGACCTGCTGCCTCACGGCGCCAAGGTCCCAGGTTCGATCCCGGCTCTGGGTCAGTCCGTGTGGAGTTTGCACATTCTCCCCGTGTCTGTGTGGGTCTCACCCCCACAACCCAAAAGATGTGCAGGGTAGGTGGATTGGCCACGCTGAATTGCCCCTTAATTGGAAAAAAAAATGAATTGGGTACTCTGTACACTTGTGATCCCAGGGCTATGGGGCAGTGATGAAAAAGGGATTAGAATAATTAGGTGATTGTTTTAGGGCAGCACGGTAGCACAGTGGTTAGCACAATTGCTTCACAGCTCCAGGGTCGATTCCCGGCTTGGGTCACTGTCTGTGCGGAGTCTGCACATCCTCCCCGTGTGTGCGTGGGTTTCCTCCGGGTGCTCCGGTTTCCTCCCACAGTCCAAAGATGTGCGGGTTAGGTGGATTGGCCATGATAAAGTGCCCTTAGTGTCCAAAATTGCCCTTAGTGTTGGGTGGGGTTACTGGGTTATGGGGATAGGGTGGAGGTGTGTACCTTGGGTAGGGTGCTCTTTCCAAGAGCCGGTGCAGACTCGATGGGCCGAATGGCCTCCTTCTGCACTGTAAATACTATGATTCTAATGTAGACCGTTGTTCCATCACCAACATTTTGGGAGAATGAGAGGAAGGCTGGTAGCCAAGGTAAAGGACGGCTGGGAATGCTCCCAGATCTCCTCCTCAGACCAGGAAGGTAGCGAGGATGGAGGTGACACTTGGAAGCCTAGCTCTTACCATTGTAACTAGGTGGGACATGTTCATTCACTGGGAGGACTCTGAGAAAGTAGAGAATACTCTAGGGCAGACTGTAGCTTTAACTGGACTTAGGAGGCCTGAGATAAACACAGCTGTGGGTGCAGGAGTGGAGAATGATGTAGATGAGAGATTGTTTCAGTCCGTATTACTCACTGGAGATAAGAACATTAAAACTAGGAGCAGGAGTCGGCCATCTGGCCCCTCGAGCCTGCTCCGACATTCAATGAGATCATGGCTGATCTTTTGTGGACTCAGCTCCACTTTCCGGCCCGAACACCATAACCCTTAATCCCTTTATTCTTCAAAAACTATCTATCTTTATCTTAAAAACATTTAATGAAGGAGCCTCTACTGCTTCACTGGGCAAGGAATTCCATAGATTCACAACCCTTTGGGTGAAGAAGTTCCTCCTAAACTCAGTCCTAAATCTACTTCCCCTTATTTTGAGGCTATGCCCCCTAGTTCTGCTTTCACCCACCAGTGGAAACAACCTGCCCGCATCTATCCTATCTATTCCCTTCATAATTTTATGTTTCTATAAGATCCCCCCTCATCCTTCTAAATTCCAACGAGTACAGTCCCAGTCTACTCAACCTCTCCTCGTAATCCAACCCCTTCAGCTCTGGGATTAACCTAGTGAATCTCCTCTGCACACCCTCCAGTGCCAGTACGTCCTTTCTCAGGTAAGGAGACCAAAACGGAACTGGCTGTGATTACGAAGACTCCGATGAGGAGGTAAGGTGCCATGTTCCCCCTGGTGCCATGTTCCCCCTGGTGCCATGTTCCCCCTGGTGCCATGCTCCCCCTGGTGCCATGTGGGACTGGGCCTTCCCCAGGTATCCATAAGACAATAAGACATAGGAGCAGAATTAGGCCACTCGGCCCATCGAGTCTGCTCCGCCATTCAATCATGGCTGCTATTTTTCTCATCCCCATTTTCCTGCCTTCGCCCCATAACCCCGATCCTCTTATTGATCAAGAACCTATCTATCTCTGTCTTAAACACACTGTGATTTGGCCTCCACAGCCTTCTGCGGCAAAGTGTTCCACAGATTCACCACCCTCCGGCTGAAGAAATTCCTCCTCAACACGGTTTTAAAGGATCGTCCCTTCAGCCGAACATGGTGTCCTCTGGTTCTAGTTTTTCCTACAAGTGGAAACATCCTCTCCACGTCCACTCTATCCAGGCCTCGCAGTATCCTGTAAGTTTCAATAAGATCCCCCTCATCCTTCTAAACTCCAACGAGTACAGGCCCAGAGTCCTCAACCATTCCTCATACGACAAGCTCTTCATTCCAGGGATCATTCTTGTGAACCTCCTCTGGACCATTTCCAAGGCCAGCACATCCTTCCTTAGATACGGGGCCCAAAACTGCTCACAATACTCCAAATGGGGTCTGACCAGAGCCTTATACAGCCTCAGAAGTACATCCCTGGTCTTGTATTCTCGCCCTCTCGACATGAATGCTAACATTGCATTTGCCTTCCTAACTGCCGACTGAACCTGCACGTTAACCTTTCGAGAATTGTGAACAAGGACTCCCAAGTCCCTTTGTGGTTCTGATTTCCGAAGCATTTCCCCATTTAGAAAATAGTCTGGCTAAATTCCTCCTTCCAAAGTGCACAACCTCACACTTTTCCACATAGTATTCCATCTGCCACTTCATTGCCCGCTCTCCTAGCCTGTCCAAGTCCTTCTGCAGCCCCCTTGCTTCCTCAATACTACCTGTCCCTCGACAGATCTTTGTATCATCTGCAAACTTAGCAACAGAGCCTTCAGTTCCTTCTTCCAGATCATTCATGTCATAGAATTTACAGTGCAGAAGGAGGCCATTCGGCCCATCGAGTCTGCACCGGCTCTTGGAAAGAGCACCCGACCCAAGGTCAACACCTCCACCCTATCCCCATAACCCAGTAACCCCACCCAACACTAAGGGCAATTTTGGATACTAAGGGCAATTTATCCTGGCCAATCCACCTAACCTGCACATCTTTGGACTGTGGGAGGAAACCGGAGCACCCGGAGGAAACCCACACACACACGGGGAGGATGTGCAGACTCCGCACAGACAGTGACCCAAGCCGGAATCGAACCTGGAACCCTGGAGCTGTGAAGCAATTGTGCTATCCACAATGCTACCGTGCTGCCCCTGAAAAGTTGTGGTCCCAGCACAGACCCCTGAGGCACACCACTAGTCACCAGCTGCCATCCTGAAAAAGACCCCTTTATCCCCACTCTCTGCCTTCTGCCAGTCAGCCAATCCTCTGTCCATGCCAGTACCTTGCCCCTAACACCATGGGCCTTACCTTATTTTGCAGCCTCCTGTACTTCACCTTTTCGAAGGCCTTCTCCCAGTGTCTCCGTGGGTTTCCTGCGGGTGCTCCGGTTTCCTCCCAGTCCAAAGCTGTGTGGGTTAGGTGGATTGGTGATGTCAAATTTCCCTGTAGTGTCCAAACATGTGGGGTTGCTGGGTTACACGGACAGGGTGAAGATATGGGCTTAAGTAGGGTGCTCTTTCCAAGGGCTGGTGTAGACTCGATGGGCCGAATGGCCTGCTTCCGCACGGTAAATTCTATGATTCTGGAAATCTAAATAAATCACGTCCACTGGTTCTCCTTTGTCTAACTTCCTTGTTACTTCCTCAAAGAACTCTAACAGATTTGTCAGACACGACCTTCCTTTGACGAAGCCGTGCTGACTCAGTCCTATTTTACCGTGCACGTCCAAGTACTCCGCGATCTCATCATTAATAACAGACTCTAAAATCTTACCAATGGCCGAAGTCAGGCTAACCGGCCTATAATTTCCTGTCTTCTGCCTCCCTCCCTTCTGAAACACGGTGTTACATTAGCTACTTTCCAGTCCTCTGGGACCCTTCCTGCTCCACAATCTCCTCAGCTATCTCGTTTAGAACCCTGGGGTGTAGACCATCCGGGCCAGCTGACTTATCCACCTTCAGATCTTCCAGTTTCCCCACAACCTTCTCCTTAGTAATGGTCACTGCACTCACCTCTCCCCCCTGGTTCTGGAGCTCTGACATCCCACTGGTGTCTTCCACCGTGAAGACTGATGCAAAGTAACTATTCAGTTCCTCTGCCATTTCTTTGTTTCCTATTATTACTTCTCCAGCCACGTTTTCCAGTGGCCCAATGTCTATTATTGCCTCTCTCTTACCTTTTATGTATTGAAAAAAACTCTTCCCATCTTCTTTCATAATACTAGCTAACTTGCACTCATATTTCATCTTCTCCCCCCTTATTGCTTTTTTAGTGACCATGGCGGCACGGTAGCACAGTGGTTCGCACTGTTGCTTTATAGCAGCAGGGACCCGGGTTTGATTCCCAGCTTGGGTCGCTGTCTGTGCAGAGTCTGCACGTTCTCCCTGTGTCTGTGTGGGTTTCGTCCGGGTGCTCCGGTTTCCTCCCACAAGTCCCGAAAGACGTGCTGTTAGGTGATTTGGACATTCTGAATTCTCCCTCTTGTGACCCGAACAGGCGCCGGAATGTGGCGACTAGGGGCTTTTCACAGTAACTTAATTGCAGTGTTAATGTAAGCCTACTTGTGACAATAAAGATTATTATAGTTGCCCTCTGCTTGCTTTTAAAGGCTTCCCCATAATACTCGCCACTTTGTCTGCTTTTTCTTTAGCTTTTATGCTGTCCTCGACTTCCCTCGTCAGCCATGGATGCCTTGTCCTCCCCTGAGCATGTTTCTCCTGAATAAACCCCAAAAACTCCTGCCATTGTTGTTCCACTGTCTTCCCTGCTAGGCTCCTTTTCCAATCAACTCTGGCCAGCTCCTCCCTCATGTCTTTGTAGTTACCCTTATTTAATTGTAATCCCGTTACATCTGATTGCAGCTTCTCCCTCTCAAACTGCAGGGTGAATTATTTCCATCAGGGTCTTTTTTCCTTTCCAATTTCTGAACTCTACCCAGATTCGACCCCTTTCGACTATATCGCTCCTTGCTAGCGATTTAACTTCATTCCTTACTGACAATGCAACCCCGCCCCCTTTGCCAATCTGCCTGTCCTTTCGATAGGACACATATCCTTGGATATTTAGATCCCAGCCCTGATCCCCTTGCAGCCACGTCTCTGTGACTCCCACAACATCGTACCGGCCAATTTCAATGTGCAACAAGCTCATTTACCTTGTTCCGTATACTGCGCGCATTAAGTTGGATTCTTGCCGCTTTCTATGCTCTCTGTCCTATTACTTGCTCTGGAAACTTCATGAATTTCTCCTGGGCCCTCGGCGCTTTAACGAGTTTAAAGTCCTCATCATTAACCTGCACTTCTACCCTCCACTTTAAGTTTGGGTTTGTAACTTTCCAGTATTTTAAATGGGTAGGAGAGGGGACTGTTTTAATAGTGAAGCTGTTGAGACAGATTAAATCTTCTGTCTTACGGATAACGAGCATCGACACTCTGTGTTGAGAGAGAGATATGTAGGTTTCAGTCAGGAACATTCAGAGTCTGGAATAACATTTTCCTTTTATTAAATTATTTATAAGTTACACAGATGGAGTCAGGCTCCTGAGTGGAAACAATAACTTCAGCAGACACCGAGCCGGGACTGCTGTGGAATCGGCAGCCAGGCCCCGGCCTGGGTGGTCGGACCTGGAACCCTGCGTGACACCGGATAACATCCGGACAATCCCCAACTCAGCCCAGAGTCTCCCGGAACCCAGGAACACCCGCTCTCTGCACTGACAGCCCAACTCATGCTGTTAAACCCTTCCCTTCGAGTCACATACAGCCGGCAAGCAAAGACGAGCTGGCACTCGGCATTTTACAAACAGCAAGGAAATATACTTAAAAAATTAAATAAAAGCTGAGCATTGCAAAACGCCTTTTCCCCTAAGGTAAGTAGATAGTGGGAGTTAAAAGCACCGTCTAGAATGAGAGACACACTCTCGGGTCTCTCAATTTACAACACAAAGCTAGACTTAATGCTAAAGTGACACTGTACATGAGAGAGAAATGACTTTTTAAAATTAAAAGTATTCTTTTTCTTTCGGAAAGAGAATGGAAAGTATCCATGAAGGAGTTTCTCCTCAGGAGGTATCAGAGGGAACGTGCTCTTCGAAACCCTCACTCTCACGCACCAAAGCTCGCTCCAGGATCACGCGGCCCTCCTTGTACCGCTGACTGTCCTCGGTCGCAAACTCGTAAATCCAGCCCAGTTTACTGTTGCAGTTCTTGCAACTAACGTCTCGTACCATGTGACGGCCGGTCAGCATCACCCGATCTTGTACCTCGCTGTACTGTAGATTCACCACCTGGGAAAGAGACAGACATTAATCTCACCCACACCTCACTGGGCAGAGACTCTCGGCCCGACAGGAAATGTTGGGTCGATACGTTTGATTCCGGAGGATTGCAGAGCTGGGGTGGCAGTGATTGGAGATTTTGTCGCCAGCTCGCTCCTGTCACAACTCACCTTGTTAAAGAGGAAGGCCCTCCCTGTAGCTCCTGTGAAACGTGTGGAAATCAGCTCAGATCGGTTGGTCAGGATGGTGTCACAGTTCGCACAGGAGAACAGACGGGTGCCGCCAATGTGGTCAAGGAAAATTCTGCCCATGATTCCCAGCCTTCCAATTGTACTCAGGTAAGATCTACGGAAAAGAGGTTACAATATTACAGGAGAAGGCCTATTTACATCATGTCAATTAACTGCAGAGTAATCGGCTCAGTCCCACTCCCCTGCAGAGAAATCAACTCAGTCCCGCTCCCCTGCTTCACTGCAGAGTAATCAACTCAGTCCCACTCCCCTGCTTCACTGCAGAGTAATCAACTCAGTCCCACTCCCCTGCTTCACTGCAGAGTAATCGGCTCAGTCCTACTCCCCCGCTTCACTGCAGAGTAATCGGCTCAGTCCCACTCCCCTGCTTCACTGCAGAATAATCGGCTCAGTCCCACTCCCCTGCAGAGTAATCGACTCAGTCCCACTCCCCTGTTTCAATGCAGAGTAATCGACTCAGCCCCACTCCCCTGCTTCACTGCAGAGTAATCGACTCAGTCCCACTACCCTGCTTCACTGCAGAGTAATCGACTCAGTCCAACTCCACTGCTTCACTGCAGAGTAATCGACTCAGTCGCACTCCCCTGCTTCACTGCAGAGTAATCGACTCAGCCATACTCCCCTGCAGAGTAATCAGCTGAGTCCCACTCCCTTGCAGAGTAAGCAACTCAATCCCACTCCCCTGCAGAGTAATCGACTCAGTCCCACTCGCCTGAAGAGTAATCAACTCAGTCCCACTCCCCTGCTTCACTGCAGAGTAATCGCCTCAGTCCCACTCCCCTGCTTCACTGCAGATTAATCGACTCAGTCCCACTCCCCTGCTTCACTGCAGAGTAATCGACTCAGCCCCACTCCCCTGCTTCACTGCAGAGTAATCGGCTCAGTCCCACTGCCCTGCTTCACTGCAGAGTAATCGACTCAGTCCCACTCCCCAGCTTCACTGCAGAGTAATCGGATCAGTCCCACTCCCCAGCTTCACTGCAGAGTAATCGGCTCAGTCCCACTCCCCTGCTTCACTGCAGAGTAATCGACTCAATCCCACTCCCCTGCTTCACTGCAGAGTAATCGGCTCAGTCCCACTGCCCTGCTTCACTGCAGAGTAATCGACTCAGTCCCACTCCCCAGCTTCACTGCAGAGTAATCGGATCAGTCCCACTCCCCTGCAGAGTAATCGGCCGAGTCCCACTCCCCTGCTTCACTGCAGAGTAATCGACTCAGCCTTACTCCCCTGCAGAGTAATCAACTCAGTCCCACTCCGCTGCTTCACTGCAGAGTAATCGGCTCAGTCCCACTCCCCTGCTTCACTGCAGAGTAATCGCCTCAGTCCCACTCCCCTGCTTCACTGCAGAGTAATCGGCTCAGTCCCACTCCCCTGCTTCACTGCAGAGTAATCGACTCAGTCCCACTCCCCTGCTTCACTGCAGAGTAATCGACTCAGTCCCACTCTCCTGCTTCACTGCAGAGTAATCGACTCAGTCCCACTCCCCTGCAGAGTAATCGGCTGAGTCCCACTCCCCTGCAGAGTAATCGGCTGAGTCCCACTCCCTTGCAGAGGAAGCAACTCAATACCACTCCCCTGCAGAGTAATCGACTCAGTCCCAATCGCCTGCAGAGTAATCGACTCAGCCCCACTCCCCTGCTTCACTGCAGAGTAATCGGCTCAGTCCCACTCCCCTGCTTCACTGCAGAGTAATCGACTCAATCCCACTCCCCTGCTTCACTGCAGAGTAATCGGCTCAGTCCCACTGCCCTGCTTCACTGCAGAGTAATCGACTCAGTCCCACTCCCCTGCTTCACTGCAGAGTAATCGACTCAGCCTTACTCCCCTGCAGAGTAATCAACTCAGTCCCACTCCGCTGCTTCACTGCAGAGTAATCGGCTCAGTCCCACTCCCCTGCTTCACTGCAGAGTAATCGCCTCAGTCCCACTCCCCTGCTTCACTGCAGAGTAATCGGCTCAGTCCCACTCCCCTGCTTCACTGCAGAGTAATCGACTCAGTCCCACTCCCCTGCAGAGTAATCGGCTGAGTCCCACTCCCTTGCAGAGTAAGCAACTCAATCCCACTCACCTGCAGAGTAATCGACTCAGTCCCACTCGCCTGAAGAGTAATCAACTCAGTCCCACTCCCCTGCTTCACTGCAGAGTGATCGGCTCAGTCCCACTCCCCTGCTTCACTGCAGAGTAATCGGCTCAGTCCCACTCCCCTGCTTCACTGCAGAGTAATATACTCAGCCCCACTCCCCTGCTTCACTGCAGAGTAATCGACTCAGTCCCACTCCCCTGCAGAGTAATCGGCCGAGTCCCACTCCCCTGCAGAGTAATCGGCTCAGTCCCACTGCCCTGCAGAGTAATCGACTCAGTCCCACTCCCCTGCTTCACTGCAGAGTAATCGACTCAGTCCCACTCCCCTGCAGAGTAATCGACTCAGTCCCACTCGCCTGCAGAGTAATCAACTCAGTCCCACTCCCCTGCTTCACTGCAGAGTAATCGGCTCAGTCCCACTCCCCTGCTTCACTGTAGAGTAATCAACTCAGTCCCACTCCCCTGCTTCACTGCAGAGTAATCAACTCATTCCCACTCCCCTGCTTCACTGCAGAGTAATCGACTCAGTCCCACTCCAATGCTTCACTGCAGAGTAATCGGCTCAGTCCCAATCCTCTGCTTCACTGCAGAGTAATCGGCTCAGTCCCACTCCCCTGCTTCACTGCAGAGTAATCGACTCAGTCCCACTCCCCTGCAGAGTAATCGGCTGAGTCCCACTCCCTTGCAGAGTAAGCAACTCAATACCACTCCCCTGCAGAGTAATCGACTCAGTCCCAATCGCCTGCAGAGTAATTGACTCAGCCCCACTCCCCTGCTTCACTGCAGAGTAATCGGCTCAGTCCCACTCCCCTGCTTCACTGCAGAGTAATCGACTCAATCCTACTCCCCTGCTTCACTGCAGAGTAATCGGCTCAGTCCCACTGCCCTGCTTCACTGCAGAGTAATCGACTCAGTCCCACTCCCCTGCTTCACTGCAGAGTAATCGGCTCAGTCCCACTCCCCTGCAGAGTAATCGACTCAGTCCCACTCCCCTGTTTCAATGCAGAGTAATCGACTCAGCCCCACTCCCCTGCTTCACTGCAGAGTAATCGACTCAGTCCCACTACCCTGCTTCACTGCAGAGTAATCGACTCAGTCCAACTCCACTGCTTCACTGCAGAGTAATCGACTCAGTCGCACTCCCCTGCTTCACTGCAGAGTAATCGACTCAGCCATACTCCCCTGCAGAGTAATCAGCTGAGTCCCACTCCCTTGCAGAGTAAGCAACTCAATCCCACTCCCCTGCAGAGTAATCGACTCAGTCCCACTCGCCTGAAGAGTAATCAACTCAGTCCCACTCCCCTGCTTCACTGCAGAGTAATCGCCTCAGTCCCACTCCCCTGCTTCACTGCAGATTAATCGACTCAGTCCCACTCCCCTGCTTCACTGCAGAGTAATCGACTCAGCCCCACTCCCCTGCTTCACTGCAGAGTAATCGGCTCAGTCCCACTGCCCTGCTTCACTGCAGAGTAATCGACTCAGTCCCACTCCCCAGCTTCACTGCAGAGTAATCGGATCAGTCCCACTCCCCAGCTTCACTGCAGAGTAATCGGCTCAGTCCCACTCCCCTGCTTCACTGCAGAGTAATCGACTCAATCCCACTCCCCTGCTTCACTGCAGAGTAATCGGCTCAGTCCCACTGCCCTGCTTCACTGCAGAGTAATCGACTCAGTCCCACTCCCCAGCTTCACTGCAGAGTAATCGGATCAGTCCCACTCCCCTGCAGAGTAATCGGCCGAGTCCCACTCCCCTGCTTCACTGCAGAGTAATCGACTCAGCCTTACTCCCCTGCAGAGTAATCAACTCAGTCCCACTCCGCTGCTTCACTGCAGAGTAATCGGCTCAGTCCCACTCCCCTGCTTCACTGCAGAGTAATCGCCTCAGTCCCACTCCCCTGCTTCACTGCAGAGTAATCGGCTCAGTCCCACTCCCCTGCTTCACTGCAGAGTAATCGACTCAGTCCCACTCCCCTGCTTCACTGCAGAGTAATCGACTCAGTCCCACTCTCCTGCTTCACTGCAGAGTAATCGACTCAGTCCCACTCCCCTGCAGAGTAATCGGCTGAGTCCCACTCCCCTGCAGAGTAATCGGCTGAGTCCCACTCCCTTGCAGAGGAAGCAACTCAATACCACTCCCCTGCAGAGTAATCGACTCAGTCCCAATCGCCTGCAGAGTAATCGACTCAGCCCCACTCCCCTGCTTCACTGCAGAGTAATCGGCTCAGTCCCACTCCCCTGCTTCACTGCAGAGTAATCGACTCAATCCCACTCCCCTGCTTCACTGCAGAGTAATCGGCTCAGTCCCACTGCCCTGCTTCACTGCAGAGTAATCGACTCAGTCCCACTCCCCTGCTTCACTGCAGAGTAATCGACTCAGCCTTACTCCCCTGCAGAGTAATCAACTCAGTCCCACTCCGCTGCTTCACTGCAGAGTAATCGGCTCAGTCCCACTCCCCTGCTTCACTGCAGAGTAATCGCCTCAGTCCCACTCCCCTGCTTCACTGCAGAGTAATCGGCTCAGTCCCACTCCCCTGCTTCACTGCAGAGTAATCGACTCAGTCCCACTCCCCTGCAGAGTAATCGGCTGAGTCCCACTCCCTTGCAGAGTAAGCAACTCAATCCCACTCACCTGCAGAGTAATCGACTCAGTCCCACTCGCCTGAAGAGTAATCAACTCAGTCCCACTCCCCTGCTTCACTGCAGAGTGATCGGCTCAGTCCCACTCCCCTGCTTCACTGCAGAGTAATCGGCTCAGTCCCACTCCCCTGCTTCACTGCAGAGTAATATACTCAGCCCCACTCCCCTGCTTCACTGCAGAGTAATCGACTCAGTCCCACTCCCCTGCAGAGTAATCGGCCGAGTCCCACTCCCCTGCAGAGTAATCGGCTCAGTCCCACTGCCCTGCAGAGTAATCGACTCAGTCCCACTCCCCTGCTTCACTGCAGAGTAATCGACTCAGTCCCACTCCCCTGCAGAGTAATCGACTCAGTCCCACTCGCCTGCAGAGTAATCAACTCAGTCCCACTCCCCTGCTTCACTGCAGAGTAATCGGCTCAGTCCCACTCCCCTGCTTCACTGTAGAGTAATCAACTCAGTCCCACTCCCCTGCTTCACTGCAGAGTAATCAACTCATTCCCACTCCCCTGCTTCACTGCAGAGTAATCGACTCAGTCCCACTCCAATGCTTCACTGCAGAGTAATCGGCTCAGTCCCAATCCTCTGCTTCACTGCAGAGTAATCGGCTCAGTCCCACTCCCCTGCTTCACTGCAGAGTAATCGACTCAGTCCCACTCCCCTGCAGAGTAATCGGCTGAGTCCCACTCCCTTGCAGAGTAAGCAACTCAATACCACTCCCCTGCAGAGTAATCGACTCAGTCCCAATCGCCTGCAGAGTAATTGACTCAGCCCCACTCCCCTGCTTCACTGCAGAGTAATCGGCTCAGTCCCACTCCCCTGCTTCACTGCAGAGTAATCGACTCAATCCTACTCCCCTGCTTCACTGCAGAGTAATCGGCTCAGTCCCACTGCCCTGCTTCACTGCAGAGTAATCGACTCAGTCCCACTCCCCTGCTTCACTGCAGAGTAATCGGCTCAGTCCCACTCCCCTGCAGAGTAATCGACTCAGTCCCACTCCCCTGTTTCAATGCAGAGTAATCGACTCAGCCCCACTCCCCTGCTTCACTGCAGAGTAATCGACTCAGTCCCACTACCCTGCTTCACTGCAGAGTAATCGACTCAGTCCAACTCCACTGCTTCACTGCAGAGTAATCGACTCAGTCGCACTCCCCTGCTTCACTGCAGAGTAATCGACTCAGCCATACTCCCCTGCAGAGTAATCAGCTGAGTCCCACTCCCTTGCAGAGTAAGCAACTCAATCCCACTCCCCTGCAGAGTAATCGACTCAGTCCCACTCGCCTGAAGAGTAATCAACTCAGTCCCACTCCCCTGCTTCACTGCAGAGTAATCGCCTCAGTCCCACTCCCCTGCTTCACTGCAGATTAATCGACTCAGTCCCACTCCCCTGCTTCACTGCAGAGTAATCGACTCAGCCCCACTCCCCTGCTTCACTGCAGAGTAATCGGCTCAGTCCCACTGCCCTGCTTCACTGCAGAGTAATCGACTCAGTCCCACTCCCCAGCTTCACTGCAGAGTAATCGGATCAGTCCCACTCCCCAGCTTCACTGCAGAGTAATCGGCTCAGTCCCACTCCCCTGCTTCACTGCAGAGTAATCGACTCAATCCCACTCCCCTGCTTCACTGCAGAGTAATCGGCTCAGTCCCACTGCCCTGCTTCACTGCAGAGTAATCGACTCAGTCCCACTCCCCAGCTTCACTGCAGAGTAATCGGATCAGTCCCACTCCCCTGCAGAGTAATCGGCCGAGTCCCACTCCCCTGCTTCACTGCAGAGTAATCGACTCAGCCTTACTCCCCTGCAGAGTAATCAACTCAGTCCCACTCCGCTGCTTCACTGCAGAGTAATCGGCTCAGTCCCACTCCCCTGCTTCACTGCAGAGTAATCGCCTCAGTCCCACTCCCCTGCTTCACTGCAGAGTAATCGGCTCAGTCCCACTCCCCTGCTTCACTGCAGAGTAATCGACTCAGTCCCACTCCCCTGCTTCACTGCAGAGTAATCGACTCAGTCCCACTCTCCTGCTTCACTGCAGAGTAATCGACTCAGTCCCACTCCCCTGCAGAGTAATCGGCTGAGTCCCACTCCCCTGCAGAGTAATCGGCTGAGTCCCACTCCCTTGCAGAGGAAGCAACTCAATACCACTCCCCTGCAGAGTAATCGACTCAGTCCCAATCGCCTGCAGAGTAATCGACTCAGCCCCACTCCCCTGCTTCACTGCAGAGTAATCGGCTCAGTCCCACTCCCCTGCTTCACTGCAGAGTAATCGACTCAATCCCACTCCCCTGCTTCACTGCAGAGTAATCGGCTCAGTCCCACTGCCCTGCTTCACTGCAGAGTAATCGACTCAGTCCCACTCCCCTGCTTCACTGCAGAGTAATCGACTCAGCCTTACTCCCCTGCAGAGTAATCAACTCAGTCCCACTCCGCTGCTTCACTGCAGAGTAATCGGCTCAGTCCCACTCCCCTGCTTCACTGCAGAGTAATCGCCTCAGTCCCACTCCCCTGCTTCACTGCAGAGTAATCGGCTCAGTCCCACTCCCCTGCTTCACTGCAGAGTAATCGACTCAGTCCCACTCCCCTGCAGAGTAATCGGCTGAGTCCCACTCCCTTGCAGAGTAAGCAACTCAATCCCACTCACCTGCAGAGTAATCGACTCAGTCCCACTCGCCTGAAGAGTAATCAACTCAGTCCCACTCCCCTGCTTCACTGCAGAGTGATCGGCTCAGTCCCACTCCCCTGCTTCACTGCAGAGTAATCGGCTCAGTCCCACTCCCCTGCTTCACTGCAGAGTAATATACTCAGCCCCACTCCCCTGCTTCACTGCAGAGTAATCGACTCAGTCCCACTCCCCTGCAGAGTAATCGGCCGAGTCCCACTCCCCTGCAGAGTAATCGGCTCAGTCCCACTGCCCTGCAGAGTAATCGACTCAGTCCCACTCCCCTGCTTCACTGCAGAGTAATCGACTCAGTCCCACTCCCCTGCAGAGTAATCGACTCAGTCCCACTCGCCTGCAGAGTAATCAACTCAGTCCCACTCCCCTGCTTCACTGCAGAGTAATCGGCTCAGTCCCACTCCCCTGCTTCACTGTAGAGTAATCAACTCAGTCCCACTCCCCTGCTTCACTGCAGAGTAATCAACTCATTCCCACTCCCCTGCTTCACTGCAGAGTAATCGACTCAGTCCCACTCCAATGCTTCACTGCAGAGTAATCGGCTCAGTCCCAATCCTCTGCTTCACTGCAGAGTAATCGGCTCAGTCCCACTCCCCTGCTTCACTGCAGAGTAATCGACTCAGTCCCACTCCCCTGCAGAGTAATCGGCTGAGTCCCACTCCCTTGCAGAGTAAGCAACTCAATACCACTCCCCTGCAGAGTAATCGACTCAGTCCCAATCGCCTGCAGAGTAATTGACTCAGCCCCACTCCCCTGCTTCACTGCAGAGTAATCGGCTCAGTCCCACTCCCCTGCTTCACTGCAGAGTAATCGACTCAATCCTACTCCCCTGCTTCACTGCAGAGTAATCGGCTCAGTCCCACTGCCCTGCTTCACTGCAGAGTAATCGACTCAGTCCCACTCCCCTGCTTCACTGCAGAGTAATCGGCTCAGTCCCACTCCCCTGCAGAGTAATCGGCCGAGTCCCACTCCCCTGCTTCACTGCAGAGTAATCGACTCAGCCATACTCCCCTGCAGAGTAATCAACTCAGTCCCACTCGCCTGCTTCACTGCAGAGTAATCGACTCAGTCCCACTCCCCTGCTTCACTGCAGAGTAATCGACTCAGTCCCACTCCCCTGCTTCACTGCAGAGTAATCGACTCAGTCCCACTCCCCTGCTTCACTGCAGAGTAATCGACTCAGCCCTACTCCCCTGCTTCACTGCAGAGTAATCGGCTCAGTCCCACTCCCCTACTTCACTGCAGAGTAATCGGCTCAGTCCCACTCCCCGACTTCACTGCAGAGTAATCGGCTCAGTACCACTCCCCTGCTTCACTGCAGAGTAATCGACTCAGTCCCACTCCGCTGCTTCACTGCAGAGTAATCGGCTCAGTCCCACTCCCCTGCTTCACTGCAGAGTAATCGCCTCAGTCCCACTCCTCTGCTTCACTGCAGAGTAATCGGCTCAGTCCCACTCTCCTGCTTCACTGCAGAGTAATCGACTCAGCCCCACTCCCCTGCTTCACTGCAGAGTAATCGGCTCAGTCCCACTCCCCTGCTTCACTGCAGAGTAATCGACTCAATCCTACTCCCCTGCTTCACTGCAGAGTAATCGGCTCAGTCCCACTGCCCTGCTTCACTGCAGAGTAATCGACTCAGTCCCACTCCCCTGCTTCACTGCAGAGTAATCGGCTCAGTCCCACTCCCCTGCAGAGTAATCGGCCGAGTCCCACTCCCCTGCTTCACTGCAGAGTAATCGACTCAGCCATACTCCCCTGCAGAGTAATCAACTCAGTCCCACTCGCCTGCTTCACTGCAGAGTAATCGACTCAGTCCCACTCCCCTGCTTCACTGCAGAGTAATCGACTCAGTCCCACTCCCCTGCTTCACTGCAGAGTAATCGACTCAGCCCCACTCCCCTGCATCACTGCAGAGTAATCGACTCAGTCCCACTCCCCTGCTTCACTGCAGAGTAATCGACTCAGCCCCACTCCCCTGCTTCACTGCAGAGCAATCGGCTCAGTCCCACTCCCCAACTTCACTGCAGAGTAATCGGCTCAGTCCCACTCCCCGACTTCACTGCAGAGTAATCAGCTCAGTACCACTCCCCTGCTTCACTGCAGAGTAATCGACTCAGTCCCACTCCGCTGCTTCACTGCAGAGTAATCGGCTCAGTCCCACTCCCCTGCTTCACTGCAGAGTAATCGCCTCAGTCCCACTCCTCTGCTTCACTGCAGAGTAATCGGCTCAGTCCCACTCCCCTGCTTCACTGCAGAGTAATCGACTCAGTCCCACTCCCCTGCTTCACTGCAGAGTAATCGGCTCAGTCCCACTCCTCTGCTTCACTGCAGAGTAATCGGCTCAGTCCTACTCCCCTGCTTCACTGCAGAGTAATCGCCTCAGTCCCACTCCTCTGCTTCACTGCAGAGTAATCGGCTCAGTCCCACTCCCCTGCTTCACTGCAGAGTAATCGGCTCAGTCCCACTCCTCTGCTTCACTGCAGAGTAATCGGCTCAGTCCCACTCCCCTGCTTCACTGCAGAGTAATCGACTCAGTCCCACTCCCCTGCAGAGTAATCGGCTGAGTCCCACTCCCTTGCAGAGTAAGCAACTCAATCCCACTCCCCTGCAGAGTAATCGACTCAGTCCCACTCGCCTGAAGAGTAATCAACTCAGTCCCACTCCCCTGCTTCACTGCAGAGTAATCGACTCAGTCCCACTCCCCTGCAGAGTAATCGGCCGAGTCCCACTCCCCTGCAGAGTAATCGGCTCAGTCCCACTGCCCTGCAGAGTAATCGACTCAGTCCCACTCCCTTGCTTCACTGCAGAGTAATCGACTCAGTCCCACTCCCCTGCAGAGTAATCGACTCAGTCCCACTCGCCTGCAGAGTAATCAACTCAGTCCCACTCCCCTGCTTCACTGCAGAGTAATCGGCTCAGTCCCACTCCCCTGCTTCACTGTAGAGTAATCAACTCAGTCCCACTCCCCTGCTTCACTGCAGAGTAATCAACTCAGTCCCACTCCCCTGCTTCACTGCAGAGTTATCGACTCAGTCCCACTCCAATGCTTCACTGCAGAGTAATCGGCTCAGTCCCACTCCTCTGCTTCACTGCAGAGTAATCGGCTCAGTCCCACTCCCCTGCTTCACTGCAGAGTAATCGACTCAGTCCCACTCCCCTGCAGAGTAATCGGCTGAGTCCCACTCCCTTGCAGAGTAAGCAACTCAATACCACTCCCCTGCAGAGTAATCGACTCAGTCCCAATCGCCTGCAGAGTAATCGACTCAGCCCCACTCCCCTGCTTCACTGCAGAGTAATCGGCTCAGTCCCACTCCCCTGCTTCACTGCAGAGTAATCGACTCAATCCTACTCCCCTGCTTCACTGCAGAGTAATCGGCTCAGTCCCACTGCCCTGCTTCACTGCAGAGTAATCGACTCAGTCCCACTCCCCTGCTTCACTGCAGAGTAATCGGCTCAGTCCCACTCCCCTGCAGAGTAATCGGCCGAGTCCCACTCCCCTGCTTCACTGCAGAGTAATCGACTCAGCCATACTCCCCTGCAGAGTAATCAACTCAGTCCCACTCCCCTGCTTCACTGCAGAGTAATCGACTCAGCCCCACTCCCCTGCTTCACTGCAGAGTAATCGACTCAGCCCCACTCCCCTGCATCACTGCAGAGTAATCGACTCAGTCCCACTCCCCTGCTTCACTGCAGAGTAATCGACTCAGCCCCACTCCCCTGCTTCACTGCAGAGTAATCGCCTCAGTCCCACTCCCCTGCTTCACTGCAGAGTAATCGGCTCACTCCCACTCCCCTGCTTCACTGCAGAGTAATCGACTCAGTCCCACTCCCCTGCTTCACTGCAGAGTAATCGGCTCAGTCCCACTCCCCTGTTTCAATGCAGAGTAATCGACTCAGCCCCACTCCCCTGCTTCACTGCAGAGTAATCGACTCAGTCCCACTACCCTGCTTCACTGCAGAGTAATCGGCTCAGTCCCACTCCCCTGCTTCACTGCAGAGTAATCGGCTCAGTCCCAGTCCCCTGCTTCACTGCAGAGTAATCGGCTCAGTCCCACTCCCCTGTTTCAATGCAGAGTAATCGACTCAGCCCCACTCCCCTGCTTCACTGCAGAGTAATCGACTCAGTCCCACTACCCTGCTTCACTGCAGAGTAATCGACTCAGTCCCACTCCCCTGCTTCACTGCAGAGTAATCGACTCAGTCCAACTCCCCTACTTCACTGCAGAGTAATCGACTCAGCCCCACTCCCCTGCATCACTGCAGAGTAATCGACTCAGTCCCACTCCCCTGCTTCACTGCAGAGTAATCGACTCAGCCATACTCCCCTGCAGAGTAATCGGCTGAGTCCCACTCCCTTGCAGAGTAAGCAACTCAATCCCACTCCCCTGCAGAGTAATCGACTCAGTCCCACTCCCCTGCTTCACTGCAGAGTAATCGGCTCAGTCCCAGTCCCCTGCTTCACTGCAGAGTAATCGGCTCAGTCCCACTCCCCTGTTTCAATGCAGAGTAATCGACTCAGCCCCACTCCCCTGCTTCACTGCAGAGTAATCGGCTCAGTCCCACTCCCCTGTTTCAATGCAGAGTAATCGACTCAGTCCCACTACCCTGCTTCACTGCAGAGTAATCGACTCAGTCCCACTCCCCTGCTTCACTGCAGATGTAATCGGCTCCGTCCCAGTCGACTGCTTCACTGCAGAGTAATCGACTCAGCCCCACTCCCCTGCTTCACTGCAGAGTAATCGGCTCAGTCCCACTCCCCTGTTTCAATGCAGAGTAATCGACTCAGCCCCACTCCCCTGCTTCACTGCAGAGTAATCGACTCAGTCCCACTCCCCTGCTTCACTGCAGCGTAATCGACTCAGTCCCACTCCCCTGCTTCACTGCAGAGTGATCGGCTCTGTCCCACTCTCCTGCTTCACTGCAGAGTAATCGCCTCAGTCCCACTCCCATGCTTCACTGCAGAGTAATCGGCTCAGCCCCACTCCCCTGCTTCACTGCAGAGTAATCGACTCAGTCCCACTCCCCTGCTTCACTGCAGAGTAATCGGCTCAGTCCCACTCCCCTGCTTCACTGCAGAGTAATCGACTCAGCCCCACTCCCCTCCTTCACTGCAGAGTAATCGAATCAGTCCCACTCCCCTGCAGAGTAATCGGCAGAGTCCCACTCCCCTGCAGAGTAATCGACTCAGTCCCACTCCCCTGCTTCACTGCAGAGTAATCGGCTCAGCCCCACTCCCCTGCTTCACTGCAGAGTAATCGGCTCAGTCCCACTCCCCTGCTTCACTGCAGAGTAATCGACTCAGCCCCACTCCCCTGCTTCACTGCAGAGTAATCGAATCGGTCCCACTCCCCTGCAGAGTAATCGGCCGAGTCCCACTCCCCTGCAGAGTAATCGACTCAGTCCCACTCCCCTGCTTCACTGCAGAGTAATCGACTCAGTCCCACTCCCGTGCAGAGTAATCGACTGAGTCCCACTCCCTTGCAGAGTAATCGACTCAGTCCCACTCGCCTGCAGAGTAATCAACTCAGCCCTACTCCCCTGCCTCACTGCAGAGTAATCGATTCAGTCCCACTGCCCTGCTTCACTGCAGAGTAATCGGCTCAGTCCCACTCCCCTGCTTCACTGCAGAGTAATCGACTCAGTCCCACTCCCCTGCTTCACTGCAGAGTAATCAACTCAGTCCAACTCCCCTGCTTCACTGCAGAGTAATCGGCTCAGCCCTACTCCCCTGCCTCACTGGAGAGTAATCGATTCAGTCCCACTGCCCTGCTACACTGCAGAGTAATCGGCTCAGTCCCACTCCCCTGCTTCACTGCAGAGTAATCGGCTCAGTCCCACTCCCCTGCTTCACTGCAGAGTAATAGATTCAGCCCCACTCCGCTGCTTCACTGCAGAGTAATCGACTCAGTCCCACTCCCCTGCAGAGTAATCGGCCGAGTCGCACTCCCATGCAGAGTAATCGGCTCAGTCACACTGCCCTGCAGAGTAATCGACTCAGTCCCACTCCCCTGCTTCACTGCAGAGTAATCGACTCAGTCCCACTCCCCTGCTTCACTGCAGAGTAATCGACTCAGTCCCACTCCCCTGCTTCACTGCAGAGTAATCGACTCAGTCCCACTCCCCTGCTTCACTGCAGAGTAATCGACTCAGCCCCACTCCCCTGCATCACTGCAGAGTAATCGACTCAGTCCCACTCCCCTGCTTCACTGCAGAGTAATCGACTCAGCCCCACTCCCCTGCTTCACTGCAGAGTAATCGGCTCAGTCCCACTCCCCTACTTCACTGCAGAGTAATCGGCTCAGTCCCACTCCCCGACTTCACTGCAGAGTAATCGGCTCAGTCCCACTCCCCTGCTTCACTGCAGAGTAATCGACTCAGTCCCACTCCGCCGCTTCACTGCAGAGTAATCGGCTCAGTCCCACTCCCCTGCTTCACTACAGAGTAATCGCCTCAGTCCCACTCCCCTGCTTCACTGCAGAGTAATCGGCTCAGTCCCACTCCCCTGCTTCACTGCAGAGTAATCAACTCAGTCCCACTCCCCTGCTTCACTGCAGAGTAATCGGCTCAGTCCCACTCCCCTGTTTCAATGCAGAGTAATCGACTCAGCCCCACTCCCCTGCTTCACTGCAGAGTAATCGACTCAGTCCCACTACCCTGCTTCACTGCAGAGTAATCGACTCAGTCCCACTCCCCTGCTTCACTGCAGAGTAATCGGCACAGTCCCAGTCCCCTGCTTCACTGCAGAGTAATCGGCTAAGTCCCACTCCCCTGTTTCAATGCAGAGTAATCGACTCAGCCCCACTCCCCTGCTTCACTGCAGAGTAATCGACTCAGTCCCACTACCCTGCTTCACTCCAGAGTAATCGACTCAGTCCCACTCCCCTGCTTCACTGCAGAGTAATCGACTCAGTCCAACTCCCCTGCTTCACTGCAGAGTAATCGACTCAGCCCCACTCCCCTGCATCACTGCAGAGTAATCGACTCAGTCCCACTCCCCTGCTTCAGTGCAGACTAATCGACTCAGCCATACTCCCCTGCAGAGTAATCGGCTGAGTCCCACTCCCTTGCAGAGTAAGCAACTCAATCCCACTCCCCTGCAGAGTAATCGACTCAGTCCCACTCGCCTGAAGAGTAATCTACTCAGTCCCACTCCCCTGCTTCACTGCAGAGTAATCGACTCAGTCCCACTCCCCTGCAGAGTAATCGACTCAGTCCCACTCCCCTGCTTCACTGCAGAGTAATCGACTCAGCCCCACTCCCCTGCATCACTGCAGAGTAATCGACTCAGTCCCACTCCCCTGCTTCACTGCAGAGTAATCGGCTCAGTCCCACTCCCCTGCTTCACTGCAGAGTAATCGGCTCAGTCCCACTCCCCTGCTTCACTGCGGAGTAATCGGCTCAGCCCTACTCCCCTGCAGAGTAATCGGCTCAGTCCCACTCCCCTGCTTCACTGCAGAGTAATCGACTTAGTCCCACTCCCCTGCTTCACTGCAGAGTAATCGGCTCAGTCCCACTCCCCTGCTTCACTGCAGAGTAATCGGCTCAGTCCCACTCCCCTGCTTCACTGCAGAGTAATCGGCTGAGCCCTACTCCCCTGCTTCACTGCAGAGTAATCGACTCAGTCCCACTCCCCTGCTTCACTGCAGAGTAATCGCCTCAATCCCACTCCCCTGCTTCACTGCAGAGTAATCGGCTCAGTCCCACTCCCCTGCTTCATAGACTCATAGAACATACAGTGCAGAAGGAGGCCATTCGGCCCATCGAGTCTGCACCGACCCACATTAATCCCTCACTTCCACCTTATCCCCGCAACCCAATAACCCCTCCCAACCCTTATGGACACTACGGGTAATTTAGCATGGCCAATCCACCTAACCTGCACGTCTTTGGACTGTGGGAGGAAACCGGAGCACCCGGAGGAAACCCACGCGGACACGGGGAGAACTTGCAAACTCCGCACAGACAGTGACCCAGCGGGGAATCGAACCTGGGACCCTGGCGCTGTGAAGCCACAGTGCTAATCACTTGTGCTACCGTGCTGCCCACTGCAGACTAATCGACTCAGTCCCACTCCCCTGCTTCACTGCTGAGTAATCGGCTCAGTTCCACTCCCCTGCAGAGTAATCAACACAATCCCACTCCCCTGCAGAGTAATCAAGTCAGTCCCACTCCCCTGCTTCACTGCAGAGTAATCGACTCAGTCCCACTCCCCTGCTTCTCTGCAGCGTAATCGGCTCAGTCCCACTCCCCTGCTTCACTGCAGACTAATCGACACAGTCCCACTCCCCTGCTTCACTGCAGAGTAATCGGCTCAGCCCTACTCCCCTGCTTCACTGCAGAGTAATCGCCTCAGTCCCACTCCCCTGCTTCACTGCAGAGTAATCGGCTCAGTCCCACTCCCCTGCTTCACTGCAGAGTAATCGCCTCAGTCCCACTCCTCTGCTTCACTGCAGAGTAATCGGCTCAGTCCCACTCCCCTGCTTCACTGCAGAGTAATCAACTCAGTCCCACTCCCCTGCTTCACTGCAGAGTAATCGACTCAGTCCCACTCCCCTGCTTCACTGCAGAGTAATCGGCTCAGTCCCACTCCCATGCTTCACTGCAGAGTAATCGACTCAGTCCCACTCCCCTGCTTCACTGCAGAGTAATCGCCTCAGTCGCACTCCCCTGCTTCACTGCAGAGTAATCGACTCAGTCCCACTCCCCTGCTTCACTGCAGAGTAATTGCCTCAATCCCACTCCCCTCCTTCACTGCAGAGTAATCGACTCAGCCCCACTCCCCTGCTTCACTGCAGAGTAATCGACTCAGCCCCACTCCCCTGCATCACTGCAGAGTAATCGACTCAGTCCCACTCCCCTGCTTCACTGCAGAGTAATCGGCTCAGTCCCACTCCCCTGCTTCACTGCAGAGTAATCGGCTCAGTCCCACTCCCCTGCTTCACTGCAGAGTAATCGGCTCAGCCCTACTCCCCTGCTTCACTGCATAGTAATCGGCTCAGTCCCACTCCCCTGCATCACTGCAGAGTAATCGACTCAGTCCCACTCCCCTGCTTGACTGCAGAGTAATCGGCTCAGTCCCACTCCCCTGCTTCACTGCAGAGTAATCGGCTCAGTCCCACTCCCCTGCTTCACTGCAGAGTAATCGGCTGAGCCCTACTCCCCTGCTTCACTGCAGAGTAATCGACTCAGTCCCACTCCCCTGCTTCACTGCAGAGTAATCGCCTCAATCCCACTCCCCTGCCTCACGGCAGAGTAATCGACTCAGTCCCACTCCCCTGCTTCACTGCAGACTAATCGACTCAGTCCCACTCCCCTGCTTCACTGCTGAGTAATCGGCTCAGTTCCACTCCCCTGCAGAGTAATCAACACAATCCCACTCCCCTGCAGAGTAATCAACTCAGTCCCACTCCCCTGCTTCACTGCAGAGTAATCGACTCAGTCCCACTCCCCTGCTTCTCTGCAGAGTAATCGGCTCAGTCCCACTCCCCTGCTTCACTGCAGACTAATCGACTCAGTCCCACTCCCCTGCTTCACTGCAGAGTAATCGGCTCAGCCCTACTCCCCTGCTTCACTGCAGAGTAATCGCCTCAGTCCCACTCCCCTGCTTCACTGCAGAGTAATCGGCTTAGTCCCACTCCCCTGCTTCACTGCAGAGTAATCGGCTCAGTCCCACTCCCCTGCTTCACAGCAGAGTAATCAGCTCAGTCCCACTCCCCTGCTTCGCTGCAGAGTAATCGCCTCAGTCCCACTCCTCTGCTTCACTGCAGAGTAATCGGCTCAGTCCCACTCGCCTGCTTCACTGCAGAGTAATCGACTCAGTCCCACTCCCCTGCTTCACTGCAGAGTAATCGACTGAGTCCCACTCCCCTGCTTCACTGCAGAGTAATCGGCTCAGTCCCACTCCCCTGCTTCACTGCAGAGTAATCGACTCAGTCCCACTCCCCTGCTTCACTGCAGAGTAATCGACTCAGTCGCAGTCCCCTGCTTCACTGCAGAGTAATCGACTCAGTCCCACTCCCCTGCTTCACTGCAGAGTAATTGCCTCAATCCCACTCCCCTGCTTCACTGCAGAGTAATCGACTCAGCCCCACTCCCCTGCTTCACTGCAGAGTAATCGACTTAGCCCTACTCCCCTACATCACTGCAGAGTAATCGACTCAGTCCCACTCCCCTGCTTCACTGCAGAGTAATCGACTCAGCCCCACTCCCCTGCATCACTGTAGAGTAATATACTCAGCCCTACTCCCCAGCTTCACTGCAGAGTAATCGGCTCAGTCCAACTCCCCTGCTTCACTGCAGACTAATCAACTCATTCCCACTCCCATGCTTCACTGCAGAGTAATCGACTCAGTCCCACTCCCCTGCTTCACTGCAGAGTAATCTACTCAGTCCCACTACCCTGCTTCACTGCAGAGTAATCGACTCAGTCCCACTCCCCTGCTTCACTGCAGAGTAATCGGCTCAGTCCCACTCCCCTGCTTCACTGCAGAGTAATCGACTCAGTCCCACTCCCCTGCTTCACTGCAGAGTAATCGGCTCAGTCCCACTCCCCTGCTTCACTGCAGAGTAATAGACTCAGCCCCACTGCCCTGCTTCACTGCAGAGTAATTGACTCAGTCCCACTCCCCTGCAGAGTAATCGGCTGAGTCCCACTCCCCTGCAGAGTAATCGGCTCAGTCCCACTGCCTTGCAGAGTAATCGACTCAGTCCCACTCCCCTGCTTCACTGCAGAGTAATCGACTCAGTCCCACTCCCCTGCAGAGTAATCGGCTGAGTCCCACTCCCTTCCAGCGTAATCTACTCAGTCCCACTCCCCTGCAGAGTAATCGACTCAGTCCCACTCCCCTGCAGAGTAATCAACTCAGTCCCACTCCCCTGCTTCACTGCAGAGTAATTGGCTCAGTCCCACTCCCCTGCTTCACTGCAGAGTAATCAACTCAGTCCCACTCCCCTGCTTCACTGCAGAGTAATCGGCTCAGTCCCACTCCCGTGCTTCACTGCAGAGTAATCGGCTCAGCCCCACTCCCCTGCTTCACTGCAGAGTAATCGGCTGAGTCACACTCCCCTGCTTCACTGCAAAGTAATCAACTCAGTCCCACTCCCCTGCTTCACTGCAGAGTAATCGACTCAGTCCCACTCCACTGCTTCACTGCAGAGTAATCGACTCAGCCCCACTCCCCTGCATCACTGCAGAGTAATCGACTCAGTCCCACTCCCCTGCTTCACTGCAGAGTAATCGGCTCAGTCCCACTCCCCTGCTTCACTGCAGAGTAATCGGCTCAGTCCCACTCCCCTGCTTCACTGCAGAGTAATCGACTCAGTCCCATTCCCCTTCTTCACTGCAGAGTAATCGACTCAGTCCCACTCCCCTGCTTCACTGCAGAGGAATCGGCTCAGTCCCACGCCCCAGCTTCACTGCAGAGTAATTGCCTCAATCCCACTCCCCTGCTTCACTGCAGAGTAATCAGCTCAGTCCCACTCCCCTGCTTCACTGCAGAGTAATCGACTCAGTCCCACTCCCCTGCTTCATTGCCGAGTAATCGGCTCAGTCCCACTCCCCTGCTTCACTGCAGAGTAATCGCCTCAGTCCCACTCCCCTGCTTCACTGCAGAGTAATCGACTCAGTCCCACTCCCCTGCTTCACTGCAGAGGAATCGACTCTTGTTGGAGGCAGAGGCGGCGTTGTTGGCGGAGGAGCGAAAGGTGTTAAAGGTGAAGGAGGCGATCGGGTTGTCTTGTTGGAGGTGGAGGCGGCGTTGATGGCGGAGGAGCGAAAGGTGTTAAAGGTGAAGGAGACGATCGGGTTGTCTCGGAGGCGGAGTTGTTGGCGGAGGAGCGAAAGGTGTTAAAGGTGAAGGAGGCGATCGGGTTGTCTCGGAGGTGGAGGCGTCGTTGTTGGCGGAGGAGCGAAAGGTGTTAAAGGTGAAGGAGGCGATCGGGTTGTCTCGGAGGCGGAGGCGGCGTTGTTGGCGGAGGAGCGAAAGGTGTTAAAGGTGAAGGAGGCGATCGGGTTGTCTTGTTGGAGGCGGAGGCGGCGTTGTTGGCGCAGGAGCGAAAAGTGTTAAAGGTGAAGGAGGCGATCGGGTTGTCTCGGAGGCGGAGGTGGCGTTGTTGGCGGAGGAGCGAAAGGTGTTAAAGGTGAAGGAGGTGATCGGGTTGTCTTGTTGGAGGCGGAGGTGGCGTTGTTGGCGGAGGAGCGAAAGGTGTTAAAGGTGAAGGAGGCGATCAGGTTGTCTCGGAGGCGGAGGCGTCGTTGTTGGCGGAGGAGCGAAAGGTGTTAAAGGTGAAGGAGGCGATCGGGTTGTCTCGGAGGCGGAGTTGTTGGTGGAGGAGCGAAAGGTGTTAAAGGTGAAGGAGGCGATCAGATTGTCTCGGAGGCGGAGGCGTCGTTGTTGGCGGAGGAGCGAAAGGTGTTAAAGGTGAAGGAGGCGATCAGATTGTCTCGGAGGCGGAGGCGTCGTTGTTGGCGGAGGAGCGAAAGGTGTTAAAGGTGAAGGAGGCGATCAGGTTGTCTCGGAGGAGGAGGCGTCGTTGTTGGCGGAGGAGCGAAAGGTGTTAAAGGTGAAGGAGGCGATCAGATTGTCTCGGAGGCGGAGGCGGAGTTGTTGGCGGAGGAGCGAAAGGTGTTAAAGGTGAAGGAGGCGATCGGGTTGTCTCGGAGGCGGAGGCGGCGTTGTTGGCGGAGGAGCGAAAGGTGTTAAAGGTGAAGGAGGCGATCGGATTGTCTCGGAGGCGGAGGCGGCGTTGTTGGCGGAGGAGCGAAAGGTGTTCAAGGTGAAGGAGGCGATCAGGTTGTCTTGTTGGAGGCGGAGGCGGTGTTGTTGGCGGAGGAGCGAAAGGTGTTAAAGGTGAAGGAGGCGATCGGGTTGTCTTGTTGGAGGCGGTGTTGTTGGCGGAGGAGCGAAAGGAGTTCAAGGTGAAGGAGGCGATCGGGTTGTCTTGTTGGAGGCGGAGGCGGAGTTGTTGGCGGAGGAGCGAAAGGTGTTAAAGGTGAAGGAGGCGATCGGGTTGTCTTGTTGGAGGCGGAGGCCGTGTTGTTGGCGGAGGAGCGAAAGGTGTTAAAGGTGAAGGAGGCGATCGGGTTGTCTTGTTGGAGACGAGGTGGCGTTGTTGGCGGAGGAGCGAAAGGTGTTAAAGGTGAAGGAGGCGATCGGGTTGTCTTGTTGGAGACGAGGTGGCGTTGTTGGCGGAGGAGCGAAAGGTGTTAAAGGTGAAGGAGGCGATCGGGTTGTCTCGGAGGCGGAGGCGGCGTTGTTGGCGGAGGAGCGAAAGGTGTTAAAGGTGAAGGAGGCGATCGGGTTGTCTTGTTGGAGGTGGAGGTGGCGTTGTTGGCGGAGGAGCGAAAGGTGTTAAAGGTGAAGGAGGCGATCGGGTTGTCTCGGAGGCGGAGGCGGCGTTGGTGGCGGAGGAGCGAAAGGTGTTAAAGGTGAAGGAGGCGATCGGGTTGTCTTGTTGGAGGCGGAGGCGGTGTTGTTGGCGGAGGAGCGAAAGGTGTTAAAGGTGAAGGAGGCGATCGGGTTGTCTTGTTGGAGGCGGAGGCGGTGTTGTTGGCGGAGGAGCGAAAGGTGTTAAAGGTGAAGGAGGCGATCGGGTTGTCTTGTTGGAGACGAGGTGGCGATGTTGGCGGAGGAGCGAAAGGTGTTAAAGGTGAAGGAGACGATCGGGTTGTCTCGGAGGCGGAGGTGGCGTTGATGGCGGAGGAGCGAATGGTGTTAAAGGTGAAGGAGGTGATCGGGTTGTCTCGGAGGCGGAGGTGGCGTTGATGGCGGAGGAGCGAAAGGTGTTAAAGGTGAAGGAGGCGATCGGGTTGTCTCGGAGGCGGAGGCGGCGTTGATGGCGGAGGAGCGAATGGTGTTAAAGGTGAAGGAGGCGATCGGGTTGTCTTGTTGGAGGCGGAGGCGGCGTTGTTGGCGGAGGAGCGAAAGGTGTTAAAGGTGAAGGAGGCGATCGGGTTGTCTCGGAGGCGGAGGCGGCGTTGTTGGCGGAGGAGCGAAAGGTGTTAAAGGTGAAGGAGGCGATCGGGTTGTCTTGTTGGAGGCGGAGGCGGCGTTGTTGGCGGAGGAGCGAAAGGTGTTAAAGGTGAAGGAGGCGATCGGGTTGTCTTGTTGGAGGCGGAGGCGGTGTTGTTGGCGGAGGAGCGAAAGGTGTTAAAGGTGAAGGAGGCGATCGGGTTGTCTTGTTGGAGGCGGAGGCGGTGTTGTTGGCGGAGGAGCGAAAGGTGTTAAAGGTGAAGGAGGCGATCGGGTTGTTTTGTTGGAGGCGGAGGCGGCGTTGTTGGCGGAGGAGCGAAAGGTGTTAAAGGTGAAGGAGGCGATCGGGTTGTCTTGTTGGAGGCGGAGGCAGCGTTGTTGGCGGAGGAGCGAAAGGTGTTAAAGGTGAAGGAGGCGATCGGGTTGTCTCGGAGGCGGAGGTGGCGTTGTAGGCGGAGGAGCGAAAGGTGTTAAAGGTGAAGGAGGCGATCGGGTTGTCTCGGAGGCGGTCTTGTTGGCGGAGGAGCGAAAGGTGTTAAAGGTGAAGGAGACGATCGGGTTGTCTCGGAGGCGGAGGCGGCGTTGTTGGCGGAGGAGCGAAAGGTGTTAAAGGTGAAGGAGGCGATCGGGTTGTCTCGGAGGCGGTGTTGTTGGCGGAGGAGCGAAAGGTGTTAAAGGTGAAGGAGGCGATCGGATTGTCTCGGAGGCGGAGGCGGCGTTGTTGCCGGAGGAGCGAAAGGTGTTCAAGGTGAAGGAGGCGATCAGGTTGTCTTGTTGGAGGCGGAGGCGGTGTTGTTGGCGGAGGAGCGAAAGGTGTTAAAGGTGAAGGAGGCGATCGGGTTGTCTCGGAGGCGGAGGCGGTGTTGTTGGCGGAGGAGCGAATGGTGTTAAAGGTGAAGGAGGCGATCGGATTGTCTTGTTGGAGGCGGAGGCAGCGTTGTTGGCGGAGGAGCGAAAGGTGTTAAAGGTGAAGGAGGCGATCGGGTTGTCTTGTTGGAGGTGGAGGCGGCGTTGTTGGCGGAGGAGCGAAAGGTGTTAAAGGTGAAGGAGGCGATCGGGTTGTCTCGGAGGCGGAGGCGGCGTTGTTGGCGGAGGAGCGAAAGGTGTTAAAGGTGAAGGAGACGATCGGGTTGTCTCGGAGGCGGAGGTGGTGTTGTTGGCGGAGGAGCGAAAGGTGTTAAAGGTGAAGGAGGCGATCGGGTTGTCTTGTTGGAGGCGGAGGTGGCGTTGTTGGCGGAGGAGCGAAAGGTGTTAAAGGTGAAGGAGGCGATCAGATTGTCTCGGAGGCGGAGGCGTCGTTGTTGGCGGAGGAGCGAAAGGTGTTAAAGGTGAAGGACGCGATCGGGTTGTCTTGTTGGAGGCGGAGGCGGCGTTGTTGGCGGAGGAGCGAAAGGTGTGAAAGGTGAAGGAGGTGATCGGGTTGTCTTGTTGGAGGCGGAGGCGGAGTTGTTGGCACAGGAGCGAAAGGTGTTCAAGGTGAAGGAGGCGATCGGGTTGTCTTGTTGGAGGCGGAGGCGGAGTTGTTGGCGGAGGAGCGAAAGGTGTTAAAGGTGAAGGAGGCGATCGGGTTGTCTTGTTGGAGGCGGAGGCGGCGTTGTTGGCGGAGGAGCGAAAGGTGTTAAAGGTGAAGGAGGCGATCGGGTTGTCTCGGAGGCGGAGGCGGTGTTGTTGGCGGAGGAGCGAAAGGTGTTAAAGGTGAAGGAGGCGATCGGGTTGTCTTGTTGGAGGTGGAGGCGGCGTTGTTGGCGGAGGAGCGAAAGGTGTTAAAGGTGAAGGAGGCGATCGGGTTGTCTTGTTGGAGGCGGAGGCGGCGTTGTTGGCGGAGGAGCGAAAGGTGTTAAAGGTGAAGGAGGCGATCGGGTTGTCTTGTTGGAGGCGGAGGCGGCGTTGTTGGCGGAGGAGCGAAAGGTGTTAAAGGTGAAGGAGGCGATCGGGTTGTCTTGTTGGAGACGAGGTGGCGATGTTGGCGGAGGAGCGAAAGGTGTTAAAGGTGAAGGAGACGATCGGGTTGTCTCGGAGGCGGAGGTGGCGTTGATGGCGGAGGAGCGAAAGGTGTTAAAGGTGAAGGAGGCGATCGGGTTGTCTCGGAGGTGGAGGCGGTGTTGTTGGCGGAGGAGCGAAAGGTGTTAAAGGTGAAGGAGGCGATCGGGTTGTCTCGGAGGCGGAGGTGGCGTTGATGGCGGAGGAGCGAATGGTGTTAAAGGTGAAGGAGGTGATCGGGTTGTCTTGTTGGAGGCGGAGGTGGCGTTGTTGGCGGAGGAGCGAAAGGTGTTAAAGGTGAAGGAGGCGATCGGGTTGTCTCGGAGGCGGAGGTGGCGTTGATGGCGGAGGAGCGAATGGTGTTAAAGGTGAAGGAGGCGATCGGGTTGTCTCGGAGGCGGAGGCGGCGTTGTTGGCGGAGGAGCGAAAGGTGTTAAAGGTGAAGGAGGCGATCGGGTTGTCTCGGAGGCGGAGGCGGAGTTGTTGGCGGAGGAGCGAAAGGTGTTAAAGGTGAAGGAGGCGATCGGGTTGTCTTGTTGGAGGCGGAGGCGGTGTTGTTGGCGGAGGAGCGAAAGGTGTTAAAGGTGAAGGAGACGATCGGGTTGTCTTGTTGGAGGCGGAGGTGGCGTTGTTGGCGGAGGAGCGAAAGGTGTTAAAGGTGAAGGAGGCGATCGGATTGTCTCGGAGGCGGAGGCGGCGTTGTTGGAGGAGGAGCGAAAGGTGTTAAAGGTGAAGGAGGCGATCGGGTTGTCTCGGAGGCGGAGGCGGTGTTGATGCCGCAGGAGCGAAAGGTGTTGAAGGTGAAGGAGGCGATCGGGTTGTCTTGTTGGAGGCGGAGGCAGCGTTGTTGGCGGAGGAGCGAAAGGTGTTAAAGGTGAAGGAGGCTATCGGGTTGTTTTGTTGGAGGCGGAGGCAGCGTTGTTGGCGGAGGAGCGAAAGGTGTTAAAGGTGAAGGAGGCGATCGGGTTGTCTCGGAGGCGGAGGCGGTGTTGATGCCGCAGGAGCGAAAGGTGTTGAAGGTGAAGGAGGCGATCGGGTTGTCTTGTTGGAGGCGGAGGCGGCGTTGTTGGCGGAGGAGCGAAAGGTGTTAAAGGTGAAGGAGGCGATCGGGTTGTCTCGGAGGCGGAGGTGGCGTTGTTGGCGGAGGAGCGAAAGGTGTTAAAGGTGAAGGAGGCGATCAGATTGTCTCGGAGGCGGAGGCGGCGTTGTTGGCGGAGGAGCGAAAGGTGTTAAAGGTGAAGGAGGCGATCGGGTTGTCTTGTTGGAGGTGGAGGCGGCGTTGTTGGCGGAGGAGCGAAAGGTGTTAAAGGTGAAGGAGGCGATCGGGTTGTCTTGTTGGAGGTGGAGGCGGCGTTGTTGGCGGAGGAGCGAAAGGTGTTAAAGGTGAAGGAGGCGATCGGGTTGTCTTGTTGGAGGTGGAGGCGGCGTTGTTGCCGGAGGAGCGAAAGGTGTTAAAGGTGAAGGAGGCGATCAGGTTGTCTTGTTGGAGGCGGAGGCGGTGTTGTTGGCGGAGGAGCAAAAGGTGTTAAAGGTGAAGGAGGCGATCGGGTTGTCTCGGAGGCGGAGTTGTTGGTGGAGGAGCGAAAGGTGTTAAAGGTGAAGGAGGCGATCGGGTTGTCTTGTTGGAGGCGGAGGCGGAGTTGTTGGCACAGGAGCGAAAGGTGTTCAAGGTGAAGGAGGCGATCGGGTTGTCTTGTTGGAGGCGGAGGCGGAGTTGTTGGCGGAGGAGCGAAAGGTGTTCAAGGTGAAGGAGACGATCGGGTTGTCTTGCTGGAGGCGGAGTTGTTGGCGGAGGAGCGAAAGGTGTTCAAGGTGAAGGAGGCGATCGGGTTGTCTTGTTGGAGGCGGAGGCGGAGTTGTTGGCGGAGGAGCGAAAGGTGTTAAAGGTGAAGGAGGCGATCGGGTTGTCTTGTTGGAGACGAGGTGGCGATGTTGGCGGAGGAGCGAAAGGTGTTAAAGGTGAAGGAGGCGATCGGGTTGTCTCGGAGGCGGAGGTGGCGTTGATGGCGGAGGAGCGAAAGGTGTTAAAGGTGAAGGAGGCGATCGGGTTGTCTCGGAGGTGGAGGCGGTGTTGTTGGCGGAGGAGCGAAAGGTGTTAAACGTGAAGGAGGCGATCGGGTTGTCTCGGAGGCGGAGGTGGCGTTGATGGCGGAGGAGCGAATGGTGTTAAAGGTGAAGGAGGTGATCAGGTTGTCTTGTTGGAGGCGGAGGTGGCGTTGTTGGCGGAGGAGCGAAAGGTGTTAAAGGTGAAGGAGGCGATCGGGTTGTCTCGGAGGCGGAGGCGGCGTTGTTGGCGGAGGAGCGAATGGTGTTAAAGGTGAAGGAGGCGATCGGGTTGTCTTGTTGGAGGCGGAGGCGGTGTTGTTGGCGGAGGAGCGAAAGGTGTTAAAGGTGAAGGAGGCGATCGGGTTGTCTTGTTGGAGGCGGAGGCGGTGTTGTTGGCGGAGGAGCGAAAGGTGTTAAAGGTGAAGGAGGCGATCGGGTTGTCTTGTTGGAGGCGGAGGCGGTGTTCTTGGCGGAGGAGCGAAAGGTGTTAAAGGTGAAGGAGGCGATCGGGTTGTTTTGTTGGAGGCGGTGTTGTTGGTGGAGGAGCGAAAGGTGTTAAAGGTGAAGGAGGCGATCGGGTTGTCTCGGAGGCGGAGGCGGCGTTGTTGGCGGAGGAGCGAAAGGTGTTAAAGGTGAAGGAGGCGATCGGGTTGTCTCGGAGGCGGAGGTGGCGTTGATGGCGGAGGAGCGAAAGGTGTTAAAGGTGAAGGAGGCGATCGGGTTGTCTCGGAGGTGGAGGCGGTGTTGTTGGCGGAGGAGCGAAAGGTGTTAAAGGTGGGAGGCGATCGGGTTGTCTTGTTGGAGGCGGAGGCGGCGTTGTTGGCGGAGGAGCGAAAGGTGTTAAAGGTGAAGGAGGCGATCGGGTTGTCTCGGAGGCGGAGGTGGCGTTGATGGCGGAGGAGCGAATGGTGTTAAAGGTGAAGGAGGTGATCGGGTTGTCTTGTTGGAGGCGGAGGTGGCGTTGTTGGCGGAGGAGCGAAAGGTGTTAAAGGTGAAGGAGGCGATCGGGTTGTCTCGGAGGCGGAGGCGGCGTTGTTGGCGGAGGAGCGAATGGTGTTAAAGGTGAAGGAGGCGATCGGGTTGTCTTGTTGGAGGCGGAGGCGGTGTTGTTGGCGGAGGAGCGAAAGGTGTTAAAGGTGAAGGAGGTGATCGGGTTGTCTTGTTGGAGGCGGAGGCGGTGTTCTTGGCGGAGGAGCGAAAGGTGTTAAAGGTGAAGGAGGCGATCGGGTTGTTTTGTTGGAGGCGGTGTTGTTGGTGGAGGAGCGAAAGGTGTTAAAGGTGAAGGAGGCGATCGGGTTGTCTTGTTGGAGGCGGAGGCGGTGTTCTTGGCGGAGGAGCGAAAGGTGTTAAAGGTGAAGGAGGCGATCGGGTTGTCTCGGAGGCGGAGGCGGCGTTGTTGGCGGAGGAGCGAAAGGTGTTAAAGGTGAAGGAGGCGATCGGGTTGTCTCGGAGGCGGAGGCAGCGTTGTTGGCGGAGGAGCGAAAGGTGTTAAAGGTGAAGGAGGCGATCGGGTTGTTTTGTTGGAGGCGGAGGCGGTGTTGTTGGCGGAGGAGCGAAAGGTGTTAAAGGTGAAGGAGGCTATCGGGTTGTCTTGTTGGAGGCGGAGGCGGCGTTGTTGGCGGAGGAGCGAAAGGTGTTAAAGGTGAAGGAGGCGATCGGGTTGTCTCGGAGGCGGAGTTGTTGGTGGAGGAGCGAAAGGTGTTAAAGGTGAAGGAGGCGATCGGGTTGTCTTGTTGGAGGCGGAGGCGGAGTTGTTGGCGGAGGAGCGAAAGGTGTTCAAGGTGAAGGAGGCGATCGGATTGTCTCGGAGGCGGAGGCGGCGTTGTTGGCGGAGGAGCGAAAGGTGTTAAAGGTGAAGGAGGCGATCGGGTTGTCTCGGAGGTGGAGGCGGTGTTGTTGGCGGAGGAGCGAAAGGTGTTAAAGGTGAAGGAGGCGATCGGGTTGTCTCGGAGGCGGAGGTGGCGTTGATGGCGGAGGAGCAAATGGTGTTAAAGGTGAAGGAGGTGATCGGGTTGTCTTGTTGGAGGCGGAGGTGGCGTTGTTGGCGGAGGAGCGAAAGGTGTTAAAGGTGAAGGAGGCGATCGGGTTGTCTCGGAGGCGGAGGTGGCGTTGATGGCGGAGGAGCGAAAGGTGTTAAAGGTGAAGGAGGCGATCGGGTTGTCTCGGAGGCGGAGGCGTCGTTGTTGGCGGAGGAGCGAATGGTGTTAAAGGTGAAGGAGGCGATCTGGTTGTCTCGGAGGCGGAGGCGGCGTTGTTGGCGGAGGAGCGAATGGTGTTAAAGGTGAAGGAGGCGATCGGGTTGTCTTGTTGGAGGCGGAGGCGGCGTTGTTGGTGGAGGTGCGAAAGGTGTTAAAGGTGAAGGAGGCGATCTGGTTGTCTCGGAGGCGGAGGCGGCGTTGTTGGCGGAGGAGCGAATGGTGTTAAAGGTGAAGGAGGCGATCGGGTTGTCTTGTTGGAGGCAGAGGCGGTGTTGTTGGCGGAGGAGCGAAAGGTGTTAAAGGTGAAGGAGGCGATCGGGTTGTCTTGTTGGAGGCGGAGGCGGTGTTGTTGGCGGAGGAGCGAAAGGTGTTAAAGGTGAAGGAGGCGATCGGGTTGTCTCGGAGGCGGAGGCGGCGTTGTTGGCGGAGGAGCAAAAGGTGTTAAAGGTGAAGGAGGCGATCGGGTTGTCTCGGAGGCGGAGGCAGCGTTGTTGGCGGAGGAGCGAAAGGTGTTAAAGGTGAAGGAGGCGATCGGGTTGTTTTGTCGGAGGCGGAGGCAGCGTTGTTGGCGGAGGAGCGAAAGGTGTTAAAGGTGAAGGGGGCGATCGGGATGTTTTGTTGGAGGCGGAGGCAGCGTTGTTGGCGGAGGAACGAAAGGTGTTAAAGGTGAAGGAGGCGATCGGGTTGTTTTGTTGGAGGCGGAGGCAGCGTTGTTGGCGGAGGAGCGAAAGGTGTTAAATGTGAAGGAGGCGATCAGATTGTCTCGGAGGCGGAGGCGGCATTGTTGGCGGAGGAGCGAAAGGTGTTGAAGGTGAAGGAGGCGATCGGGTTGTCTCGGAGGCGGAGGCGGCGTTGTTGGCGGAGGAGCGAAAGGTGTTAAAGGTGAAGGAGGCGATCGGATTGTCTTGTTGGAGGCGGAGGTGGTGTTGTTGGCGGAGGAGCGAAAGGTGTTAAAGGTGAAGGAGGCGATCTGGTTGTCTTGTTGGAGGCGGAGGTGGCGTTGTTGGCGGAGGAGCGAAAGGTGTTAAAGGTGAAGGAGGCGATCGGGTTGTCTTGTTGGAGGCGGAGGCAGCGTTGTTGGCGGAGGAGCGAAAGGTGTTAAAGGTGAAGGAGGCGATCGGGTTGTCTCGGAGGCGGAGGGGTCGTTGTTGGCGGAGGAGCGAAAGGTGTTAAAGGTGAAGGAGACGATCGGGTTGTCTCGGAGGCGGAGGCGTCGTTGTTGGAGGAGGAGCGAAAGGTGTTAAAGGTGAAGGAGGCGATCGGGTTGTCTCGGAGGCGGAGGTGGTGTTGTTGGCGGAGGAGCGAAAGGTGTTAAAGGTGAACGAGGCGATCAGATTGTCTCGGAGGCGGAGGCGGCGTTGTTGGCGGAGGAGCGAAAGGTGTTAAAGGTGAAGGAGGCGATCGGGTTGTCTTGTTGGAGGTGGAGGCGGCGTTGTTGGCGGAGGAGCGAAAGGTGTTCAAGGTGAAGGAGGCGATCGGGTTGTCTCGGAGGCGGAGGTGGCGTTGTCGGCGGAGGAGCGAAAGGTGTTAAAGGTGAAGGAGGCGATCGGGTTGTCTTGTTGGAGGCGGAGGCGGTGTTGTTGGCGGAGGAGCGAAAGGTGTTAAAGGCGAAGGAGGCGATCGGGTTGTCTCGGAGGCGGAGTTGTTGGTGGAGGAGCGAAAGGTGTTAAAGGTGAAGGAGGCGATCGGGTTGTCTTGTTGGAGGCGGAGGCGGCGTTGTTGGCGGAGGAGCGAAAGGTGTTAAAGGTGAAGGAGGCGATCGGGTTGTCTCGGAGGCGGAGGCGGCGTTGTTGGTGGAGGAGCGAAAGGTGTTAAAGGTGAAGGAGGCGATCGGGTTGTCTTGTTGGAGACGAGGTGGCGATGTTGGCGGAGGAGCGAAAGGTGTTAAAGGTGAAGGAGACGATCGGGTTGTCTCGGAGGCGGAGGTGGCGTTGATGGCGGAGGAGCGAATGATGTTAAAGGTGAAGGAGGCGATCGGGTTGTCTTGTTGGAGGCGGAGGTGGCGTTGATGGCGGAGGAGCGAATGGTGTTAAAGGTGAAGGAGGTGATCGGATTGACTTGTTGGAGGCGGAGGCGGTGTTGTTGGCGGAGGAGCGAAAGGTGTTAAAGGTGAAGGAGGCGATCGGGTTGTCTCGGAGGCGGAGGTGGCGTTGATGGCGGAGGAGCGAATGGTGTTAAAGGCGAAGGAGGCGATCGGATTGTCTTGTTGGAGGCGGAGGCGGCGTTGTTGGTGGAGGAGCGAAAGGTGTTAAAGGTGAAGGAGACGATCGGGTTGTCTTGTTGGAGGCGGAGGCGGCGTTGTTGGTGGAGGAGCGAAAGGTGTTAAAGGTGAAGGAGGCGATCGGGTTGTCTCGGAGGCGGAGGTGTTGGCGGAGGAGCGAAAGGTGTTAAAGGTGAAGGAGACGATCGGGTTGTCTCGGAGGCGGAGGTGGCGTTGTTGGCGGAGGAGCGAAAGGTGTTAAAGGTGCAGGAGGCGATCAGATTGTCTCGGAGGCGGAGGCGGCGTTGTTGGCGGAGGAGCGAAAGGTGTTAAAGGTGAAGGAGGCGATCGGGTTGTCTTGTTGGAGGCGGAGGCGGCGTTGTTGGCGGAGGAGCGAAAGGTGTTAAAGGTGAAGGAGGCGATCGGGTTGTCTCGGAGGCGGAGGTGGTGTTGTTGGCGGAGGAGCGAAAGGTGTTAAAGGTGAAGGAGGCGATCGGGTTGTCTTGTTGGAGGCGGAGGCAGCGTTGTTGGCGGAGGAGCGAAAGGTGTTAAAGGTGAAGGAGGCGATCAGATTGTCTCGGAGGCGGAGGCGGCGTTGTTGGCGGAGGAGCGAAAGGTGTTAAAGGTGAAGGAGGCGATCGGGTTTTCTCGGAGGCGGAGGCGGTGTTGTTGGCGGAGGAGCGAAAGGTGTTAAAGGTGAAGGAGGCGATCGGGTTGTCTTGTTGGAGGCGGAGGTGGTGTTGTTGGCGGAGGAGCGAAAGGTGTTAAAGGTGAAGGAGGCGATCGGGTTGTCTCGGAGGCGGAGTTGTTGGTGGAGGAGCGAAAGGTGTTAAAGGTGAAGGAGGTGATCGGGTTGTCTCGGAGGTGGAGGCGGTGTTGTTGGCGGAGGAGCGAAAGGTGTTAAAGGTGAAGGAGGCGATCGGGTTGTCTTGTTGGAGGCGGAGGTGGCGTTGTTGGCGGAGGAGCGAAAGGTGTTAAAGGTGAAGGAGGCGATCGGGTTGTCTTGTTGGAGGCGGAGGCGGCGTTGTTGGCGGAGGAGCGAAAGGTGTTAAAGGTGAAGGAGACGATCGGGTTGTCTTGTTGGAGGCGGAGGTGGCGTTGATGGCGGAGGAGCGAAAGGTGTTAAAGGTGAAGGAGGCGATCAGGTTGTCTTGTTGGAGGCGGAGGCGGAGTTGTTGGCGTAGGAGCGAAAGGTGTTAAAGGTGAAGGAGGCGATCGGGTTGTCTTGTTGGAGGCGGAGGCAGCGTTGTTGGCGGAGGAGCGAAAGGTGTTAAAGGTGAAGGAGGCGATCGGGTTGGCTTGTTGGAGGCGGAGGCGGCGTTGTTGGTGGAGGAGCGAAAGGTGTTAAAGGTGAAGGAGGCGATCGGGTTGTCTCGGAGGCGGAGGCGGCGTTGTTGGCGGAGGAGCGAAAGGTGTTAAAGGTGAAGGAGACGATCGGGTTGTCTTGTTGGAGGCGGAGGCGGCGTTGTTGGAGGAGGAGCGAAAGGTGTTAAAGGTGAAGGAGGCGATCGGGTTGTCTCGGAGGCGGAGGCGACGTTGTTGGTGGAGGAGCGAAAGGTGTTAAAGGTGAAGGAGGCGATCGGGTTGTCTTGTTGGAGGCGGAGGCGGTGTTGTTGGCGGAGGAGCGAAAGGTGTTAAAGGTGAAGGAGGCGATCGGGTTGTCTCGGAGGCGGAGGCGGCGTTGTTGGCGGAGGAGCGAAAGGTGTTAAAGGTGAAGGAGGCGATCGGGTTGTCTTGTTAGAGGCGGAGGCGGCGTTGTTGGCGGAGGAGCGAAAGGTGTTCAAGGTGAAGGAGGTGGTCAGGTTGTCTCGGAGGCGGAGTTGTTGGCGGAAGAGCGAAAGGTGTTTAAGGTGAAGGAGGCGATCGGGTTGTCTTGGAGGCGGAGGTGGTGTTGTTGGCGGAGGAGCGAAAGGTGTTAAAGGTGAAGGAGGCGATCGGGTTGTCTCGGAGGCGGAGGCGGCGTTGTTGGCGGAGGAGCGAAAGGTGTTAAAGGTGAAGGAGGCGATCGGGTTGTCTTGTTAGAGGCGGAGGCGGAGTTGTTGGCGGAAGAGCGAAAGGTGTTAAAGGTGAAGGAGGTGATCGGGTTGTCTTGTTGGAGGCGGAGGTGGTGTTGTTGGCGGAGGAGCGAAAGGTGTTCAAGGTGAAGGAGGTGATCGGGTTGTCTTGTTAGAGGCGGAGGCGGTGTTCTTGGCGGAGGAGCGAAAGGTGTTAAAGGTGAAGTAGGCGATCGGGTTGTCTTGTTAGAGGCGGAGGCGGAGTTGTTGGCGGAAGAGCGAAAGGTGTTAAAGGTGAAGGAGGCGATCGGGTTGTCTTGTTGGAGGCGGAGGCGGCGTTGTTGGCGCAGGAGCGAAAAGTGTTAAAGGTGAAGGAGGCGATCGGGTTGTCTCGGAGGTGGCGTTCTTGGCGGAGGAGCGAAAGGTGTTAAAGGTGAAGGAGGCGATCGGGTTGTTTTGTTGGAGGCGGAGGTGGCGTTGTTGGCGGAGGAGTGAAAGGTGTTAAAGGTGAAGGAGGTGATCGGGTTGTCTTGTTGGAGGCGGAGGCGGCGTTGTTGGCGGAGGAGCGAAAGGTGTTAAAGGTGAAGGAGGCGATCGGGTTGTCTCGGAGGTGGCGTTCTTGGCGGAGGAGCGAAAGGTGTTAAAGGTGAAGGAGGCGATCGGGTTGTCTCGGAGGTGGAGGCGGCGTTGTTGGCGGAGGAGCGAAAGGTGTTAAAGGTGAAGGAGGCGATCGGATTGTCTTGTTGGAGGCAGAGGCATCGTTGTTGGCGGAGGAGCGAAAGGTGTTAAAGGTGAAGGAGGCGATCGGGTTGTCTTGTTGGAGGCGGAGGCGGTGTTGTTGGCGGAGGAGCAAAAGGTGTTAAAGGTGAAGGAGGCGATCGGGTTGTCTTGTTGGAGGCGGAGGTGGCGTTGTTGGCGGAGGAGTGAAAGGTGTTAAAGGTGAAGGAGGCGATCGGGTTGTCTTGTTGGAGGCGGAGGCGGTGTTGTTGGCGGAGGAGCGAAAGGTGTTAAAGGTGAAGGAGACGATCGGGTTGTCTTGTTGGAGGCGGAGGTGGCGTTGTTGTGGGAGGAGCGAAAGGTGTTAAAGGTGAAGGAGGCGATCGGGTTGTCTCGGAGGTGGAGGCGGCGTTGATGGCGGAGGAGCGAAAGGTGTTAAAGGTGAAGGAGGCGATCGGGTTGTCTTGGAGGCGGAGGCGGCGTTGTTGGCGGAGGAGCGAAAGGTGTTAAAGGTGAAGGAGGCGATCGGGTTGTCTTGTTGGAGGCGGAGGTGGCGTTGTTGGCGGAGGAGCGAAAGGTGTTAAAGGAGAAGGAGACGATCGGGTTGTCTTGGAGGCGGAGGCGGCGTTGTTGGCGGAGGAGCGAAAGGTGTTAAAGGTGAAGGAGGCGATCGGGTTGTCTCGGAGGCGGAGGCGGCGTTGTTGGCGGAGGAGCGAAAGGTGTTAAAGGTGAAGGAGGCGATCGGGTTGTCTTGTTGGAGGCGGAGGCGGCGTTGTTGGCGGAGGAGCGAAAGGTGTTAAAGGTGAAGGAGGCGATCGGGTTGTCTCGGAGGCGGAGGCGGCGTTGTTGGTGGAGGAGCGAAAGATGTTAAAGGTGAAGGAGGCGATCGGGTTGTCTCGGAGGCGGAGGCGGCGTTGTTGGCGGAGGAGCGAATGGTGTTAAAGGTGAAGGAGGTGATCGGATTGTCTCGGAGGCGGAGGTGGCGATGTTGGCGGAGGAGCGAAAGCTGTTAAAGGTGAAGGAGGCGATCGGGTTGTCTCGGAGGCGGAGGCGGCGTTGTTGGCGGAGGAGCGAAAGGTGTTAAAGGTGAAGGAGGCGATCGGGTTGTCTCGGAGGCGGAGGCGGTGTTGTTGGCGGAGGAGCGAAAGGTGTTAAAGGTGAAGGAGGTGATCGGGTTGTCTTGTTGGAGGCGGAGGCAGCGTTGTTGGCGGAGGAGCGAATGGTGTTAAAGGTGAAGGAGGCGATCGGGTTGTCTCGGAGGCGGAGGTGGCGTTGTTGGCGGAGGAGCGAAAGGTGTTAAAGGTGAAGGAGGCGATCGGGTTGTCTCGGAGGCGGAGGTGGCGTTGTTGGCGGAGGAGCGAAAGGTGTTAAAGGTGAACGAGGCGATCGGGTTGTCTCGGAGGCGGAGGCGGTGTTGTTGGCGGAGGAGCGAAAGGTGTTAAAGGTGAAGGAGGTGATCGGGTTGTCTTGTTGGAGGCGGAGGCGGTGTTGTTGGCGGAGGAGCGAAAGGTGTTAAAGGTGAAGGAGGTGATCGGGTTGTCTCGGAGGCGGAGGTGGCGTTGTTGGCGGAGGAGCGAAAGGTGTTAAAGGTGAAGGAGGCGATCGGGTTGTCTTGTTGGAGGCGGAGGCGGCGTTGTTGGCGGAGGAGCGAAAGGTGTTAAAGGTGAAGGAGGCGATCGGGTTGTCTTGTTGGAGGCGGAGGCAGCGTTGTTGGCGGAGGAGCGAAAGGTGTTAAAGGTGAAGGAGGCGATCGGGTTGTCTTGTTGGAGGCGGAGGCAGCGTTGTTAGCGGAGGAGCGAAAGGTGTTAAAGGTGAAGGAGACGATCGGGTTGTCTCGGAGGCGGAGGCGGCGTTGTTGGCGGAGGAGCGAAAGGTGTTAAAGGTGAAGGAGGCGATCGGGTTGTCTTGTTGGAGGCGGAGGCAGCGTTGTTGGCGGAGGAGCGAAAGGTGTTAAAGGTGAAGGAGGCGATCGGGTTGTCTTGTTGGAGGCGGAGGCGGCGTTGATATCGGAGGAGCGAAAGCTGTTAAAGGTGAAGGAGGCGATCGGGTTGTCTCGGAGGCGGAGTTGTTGGCGGAGGAGCGAAAGGTGTTAAAGGTGAAGGAGGCCATCGGGTTGTCTTGGAGGCGGAGGCGGCGTTGTTGGCGGAGGAGCGAAAGGTGTAAAAGGTGAAGGAGACGATCGGGTTGTCTCGGAGGCGGAGGCGGCGTTGTTGGAGGAGGAGCGAAAGGTGTTAAAGGTGAAGGAGGCGATCGGGTTGTCTTGTTGGAGGCGGAGGCGGCGTTGTTGGAGGAGGAGCGAAAGGTGTAAAAGGTGAAGGAGGCGATCGGGTTGTCTTGTTGGAGGCGGAGGCGGCGTTGTTGGAGGAGGAGCGAAAGGTGTTAAAGGTGAAGGAGGCGATCGGGTTGTCTCGGAGGCGGAGGCAGCGTTGTTGGCGGAGGAGCGAAAGGTGTTCAAGGTGAAGGAGGCGATCGGGTTGTCTTGTTGGAGGCGGAGGTGGCGTTGTTGGCGGAGGAGGGAAAGGTGTTTAAGGTGAAGGAGGCGATCGGGTTGTCTTGGAGGCGGAGGCGGTGTTCTTGGCGGAGGAGCGAAAGGTGTAAAAGGTGAAGGAGACGATCGGGTTGTCTTGGAGGCGGAGGCGGCGTTGTTGGCGGAGGAGCGAAAGGTGTTGAAGGTGAAGGAGGCGATCGGGTTGTCTTGTTGGAGGCGGAGGCGGCGTTGTTGGCGGAGGAGCGAAAGGTGTTAAAGGTGAAGGAGGCGATCGGGTTGTCTTGGAGGCGGAGGCGGCGTTGTTGGCGGAGGAGCGAAAGGTGTTAAATGTGAAGGAGGCGATCAGATTGTCTCGGAGGCGGAGGCGGCGTTGTTGGCGGAGGAGCGAAAGGTGTTGAAGGTGAAGGAGGCGATCGGGTTGTCTCGGAGGCGGAGGCGGCGTTGTTGGCGGAGGAGCGAAAGGTGTTAAAGGTGAAGGAGGCGATCGGATTGTCTTGTTGGAGGCGGAGGTGGTGTTGTTGGCGGAGGAGCGAAAGGTGTTAAAGGTGAAGGAGGCGATCTGGTTGTCTTGTTGGAGGCGGAGGTGGCGTTGTTGGCGGAGGAGCGAAAGGTGTTAAAGGTGAAGGAGGCGATCGGGTTGTCTTGTTGGAGGCGGAGGCAGCGTTGTTGGCGGAGGAGCGAAAGGTGTTAAAGGTGAAGGAGGCGATCGGGTTGTCTCGGAGGCGGAGGCGTCGTTGTTGGCGGAGGAGCGAAAGGCGTTAAAGGTGAAGGAGGCGATCGGGTTGTCTTGTTGGAGGCGGAGGCGTCGTTGTTGGAGGAGGAGCGAAAGGTGTTAAAGGTGAAGGAGGCGATCGGGTTGTCTCGGAGGCGGAGGTGGTGTTGTTGGCGGAGGAGCGAAAGGTGTTAAAGGTGAAGGAGGCGATCGGGTTGTCTTGTTGGAGGCGGAGGCAGCGTTGTTGGCGGAGGAGGGAAAGGTGTTAAAGGTGAAGGAGGCGATCAGATTGTCTCGGAGGCGGAGGCGGCGTTGTTGGCGGAGGAGCGAAAGGTGTTAAAGGTGAAGGAGGCGATCGGGTTGTCTTGTTGGAGGTGGAGGCGGCGTTGTTGGCGGAGGAGCGAAAGGTGTTCAAGGTGAAGGAGGCGATCGGGTTGTCTCGGAGGCGGAGGTGGCGTTGTTGGCGGAGGAGCGAAAGGTGTTAAAGGTGAAGGAGGCGATCGGGTTGTCTTGTTGGAGGCGGAGGCGGCGTTGTTGGCGGAGGAGCGAAAGGTGTTAAAGGTGAAGGAGGCGATCGGGTTGTCTTGGAGGCGGAGGCGGTGTTGTTGGCGGAGGAGCGAAAGGTGTTAAAGGTGAAGGAGGCGATCGGGTTGTCTCGGAGGCGGAGTTGTTGGTGGAGGAGCGAAAGGTGTTAAAGGTGAAGGAGGCGATCGGGTTGTCTTGTTGGAGGCGGAGGCGGCGTTGTTGGCGGAGGAGCGAAAGGTGTTAAAGGTGACGGAGGCGATCGGGTTGTCTCGGAGGCGGAGGCGGCGTTGTTGGTGGAGGAGCGAAAGGTGTTAAAGGTGAAGGAGGCGATCGGGTTGTCTTGTTGGAGACGAGGTGGCGATGTTGGCGGAGGAGCGAAAGGTGTTAAAGGTGAAGGAGACGATCGGGTTGTCTCGGAGGCGGAGGTGGCGTTGATGGCGGATGAGCGAATGATGTTAAAGGTGAAGGAGGCGATCGGGTTGTCTTGTTGGAGGCGGAGGTGGCGTTGATGGCGGAGGAGCGAATGGTGTTAAAGGTGAAGGAGGTGATCGGGTTGACTTGTTGGAGGCGGAGGCGGTGTTGTTGGCGGAGGAGCGAAAGGTGTAAAAGGTGAAGGAGGCGATCGGGTTGTCTCGGAGGCGGAGGTGGCGTTGATGGCGGAGGAGCGAATGGTGTTAAAGGTGAAGGAGGCGATCGGATTGTCTTGTTGGAGGCGGAGGCGGCGTTGTTGGTGGAGGAGCGAAAGGTGTTAAAGGTGAAGGAGGCGATCGGGTTGTCTCGGAGGCGGAGGTGGCGTTGTTGGCGGAGGAGCGAAAGGTGTTAAAGGTGAAGGAGGCGATCAGATTGTCTCGGAGGCGGAGGCGGCGTTGTTGGCGGAGGAGCGAAAGGTGTTAAAGGTGAAGGAGGCGATCGGGTTGTCTTGTTGGAGGCGGAGGCGGCGTTGTTGGCGGAGGAGCGAAAGGTGTTAAAGGTGAAGGAGGCGATCGGGTTGTCTCGGAGGCGGAGGTGGTGTTGTTGGCGGAGGAGCGAAAGGTGTTAAAGGTGAAGGAGGCGATCGGGTTGTCTTGTTGGAGGCGGAGGCAGCGTTGTTGGCGGAGGAGCGAAAGGTGTTAAAGGTGAAGGAGGCGATCAGATTGTCTCGGAGGCGGAGGCGGCGTTGTTGGCGGAGGAGCGAAAGTAGTTAAAGGTGAAGGAGGCGATCGGGTTTTCTCGGAGGCGGAGGCGGTGTTGTTGGCGGAGGAGCGAAAGGTGTTAAAGGTGAAGGAGGCGATCGGGTTGTCTTGTTGGAGGCGGAGGTGGTGTTGTTGGCGGAGGAGCGAAAGGTGTTAAAGGTGAAGGAGGCGATCGGGTTGTCTCGGAGGCGGAGTTGTTGGTGGAGGAGCGAAAGGTGTTAAAGGTGAAGGAGGCGATCGGGTTGTCTCGGAGGCGGAGGCAGCGTTGTTGGCGGAGGAGCGAAAGGTGTTAAAGGTGAAGGAGGTGATCGGGTTGTCTTGTTGGAGGCGGAGGCGGCGTTGTTGGCGGAGGAGCGAAAGGTGTTAAAGGTGAAGGAGGTGATCGGGTTGTCTCGGAGGCGGAGGCGGTGTTGTTGGCGGAGGAGCGAATGGTGTTAAAGGTGAAGGAGGCGATCGGGTTGTCTCGGAGGCGGAGGTGGCGTTGTTGGCGGAGGAGCGAAAGGTGTTAAAGGTGAAGGAGGCGATCGGGTTGTCTTGTTGGAGGCGGAGGCGGCGTTGTTGGCGGAGGAGCGAAAGGTGTTAAAGGTGAAGGAGACGATCGGGTTGTCTTGTTGGAGGCGGAGGTGGCGTTGATGGCGGAGGAGCGAAAGGTGTTAAAGGTGAAGGAGGCGATCGGGTTGTCTTGTTGGAGGCGGAGGCGGAGTTGTTGGCGGAGGAGCGAAAGGTGTTAAAGGTGAAGGAGGCGATCGGGTTGTCTTGTTGGAGGCGGAGGCAGCGTTGTTGGCGGAGGAGCGAAAGGTGTTAAAGGTGAAGGAGGCGATCGGGTTGTCTTGTTGGAGGCGGAGGCGGCGTTGTTGGTGGAGGAGCGAAAGGTGTTAAAGGTGAAGGAGGCGATCGGGTTGTCTCGGAGGCGGAGGCGGCGTTGTTGGCGGAGGAGCGAAAGGTGTTAAAGGTGAAGGAGACGATCGGGTTGTCTTGTTGGAGGCGGAGGCGGCGTTGTTGGAGGAGGAGCGAAAGGTGTTAAAGGTGAAGGAGGCGATCGGGTTGTCTCGGAGGCGGAGGCGGCGTTGTTGGTGGAGGAGCGAAAGGTGTTAAAGGTGAAGGAGGCGATCGGGTTGTCTTGTTGGAGGCGGAGGCGGTGTTGTTGGCGGAGGAGCGAAAGGTGTTAAAGGTGAAGGAGGCGATCGGGTTGTCTCGGAGGCGGAGGCGGCGTTGTTGGCGGAGGAGCGAAAGGTGTTAAAGGTGAAGGAGGCGATCGGGTTGTCTTGTTAGAGGCGGAGGCGGCGTTGTTGGCGGAGGAGCGAAAGGTGTTCAAGGTGAAGGAGGTGATCGGGTTGTCTCGGAGGCGGAGTTGTTGGCGGAGGAGCGAAAGGTGTTTAAGGTGAAGGAGGCGATCGGGTTGTCTTGGAGGCAGCGTTGTTGGCGGAGGAGCGAAAGGTGTTCAAGGTGAAGGAGGTGGTCAGGTTGTCTCGGAGGCGGAGTTGTTGGCGGAGGAGCGAAAGGTGTTTAAGGTGAAGGAGGCGATCGGGTTGTCTCGGAGGCGGAGGTGGTGTTGTTGGCGGAGGAGCGAAAGGTGTTAAAGGTGAAGGGGGCGATCGGGTTGTCTCGGAGGCGGAGGCGGCGTTGTTGGCGGAGGAGCGAAAGGTGTTAAAGGTGAAGGAGGCGATCGGGTTGTCTTGTTGGAGGCGGAGGCGGTGTTGTTGGCGGAGGAGCGAAAGGTGTTAAAGGTGAAGGAGGCGATCGGGTTGTCTCGGAGGCGGAGGCGGCGTTGTTGGCGGAGGAGCGAAAGGTGTTAAAGGTGAAGGAGGCGATCGGGTTGTCTTGTTAGAGGCGGAGGCGGCGTTGTTGGCGGAGGAGCGAAAGGTGTTCAAGGTGAAGGAGGTGATCGGGTTGTCTCGGAGGCGGAGTTGTTGGCGGAGGAGCGAAAGGTGTTTAAGGTGAAGGAGGCGATCGGGTTGTCTTGGAGGCAGCGTTGTTGGCGGAGGAGCGAAAGGTGTTCAAGGTGAAGGAGGTGGTCAGGTTGTCTCGGAGGCGGAGTTGTTGGCGGAGGAGCGAAAGGTGTTTAAGGTGAAGGAGGCGATCGGGTTGTCTTGGAGGCGGAGGTGGTGTTGTTGGCGGAGGAGCGAAAGGTGTTAAAGGTGAAGGGGGCGATCGGGTTGTCTCGGAGGCGGAGGCGGCGTTGTTGGCGGAGGAGCGAAAGGTGTTAAAGGTGAAGGAGGCGATCGGGTTGTCTTGTTAGAGGCGGAGGCGGAGTTGTTGGCGGAAGAGCGAAAGGTGTTAAAGGTGAAGGAGGTGATCGGGTTGTCTTGTTGGAGGCGGAGGTGGTGTTGTTGGCGGAGGAGCGAAAGGTGTTCAAGGTGAAGGAGGTGATCGGGTTGTCTTGTTAGAGGCGGAGGCGGTGTTCTTGGCGGAGGAGCGAAAGGTGTTAAAGGTGAAGTAGGCGATCGGGTTGTCTTGTTAGAGGCGGAGGCGGAGTTGTTGGCGGAAGAGCGAAAGGTGTTAAAGGTGAAGGAGGTGATCGGGTTGTCTTGTTGGAGGTGGAGGTGGCGTTGTTGGCGGAGAAGCGAAAGGTGTTGAAGGTGAAGGAGGTGATCGGGTTGTCTTGTTGGAGGCGGAGGCGGCGTTCTTGGCGGAGGAGCGAAAGGTGTTAAAGGTGAAGGAGGCGATCAGGTTGTCTTGTTGGAGGCGGAGGCGGCGTTGATATCGGAGGAGCGAAAGGTGTTAAAGGTGAAGGAGGCGATCGGGTTGTCTTGTTGGAGGCGGAGGTGGCGTTGTTGGCGGAGGAGCGAAAGGTGTTAAAGGTGAAGGAGGCGATCGGGTTGTCTTGTTGGAGGCGGAGGCAGCGTTGTTGGCGGAGGTGCGAAAGGTGTTAAAGGTGAAGGAGGCGATCGGGTTGTCTCGGAGGCGGAGGCGGCGTTGTTGGCGGAGGAGCGAAAGGTGTTAAAGGTGAAGGAGGCGATCGGGTTGTCTTGTTGGAGGCGGATGTGGCGTTGTTGGCGGAGGAGCGAAAGGTGTTAAAGGTGAAGGAGGCGATCGGGTTGTCTCGGAGGTGGAGGCGGCGTTGTTGGTGGAGGAGCGAAAGATGTTAAAGGTGAAGGAGGCGATCGGGTTGTCTCGGAGGCGGAGGCGGCGTTGTTGGCGGAGGAGCGAAAGGTGTTAAAGGTGAAGGAGGCGATCGGGTTGTCTTGTTGGAGGCGGAGGCGGCGTTGTTGGTGGAGGAGCGAAAGGTGTTAAAGGTGAAGGAGGCGATCGGGTTGTCTCGGAGGTGGAGGCGGCGTTGTTGGTGGAGGAGCGAAAGATGTTAAAGGTGAAGGAGGCGATCGGGTTGTCTCGGAGGCGGAGGCGGCGTTGTTGGCGGAGGAGCGAAAGGTGTTAAAGGTGAAGGAGGCGATCGGATTGTCTTGTTGGAGGCAGAGGCGTCGTTGTTGGCGGAGGAGCGAAAGGTGTTAAAGGTGAAGGAGGCGATCGGGTTGTCTTGTTGGAGACGGAGGCGGCGTTGTTGGCGGAGGAGCGAAAGGTGTTAAAGGTGAAGGAGGCGATCGGGTTGTTTTGTTGGAGGCGGAGGCGGCGTTGTTGGCGGAGGAGCGAAAGGTGTTAAAGGTGAAGGAGGCGATCGGGTTGTCTTGTTGGAGGCGGAGGCGGCGTTGTTGGCGCAGGAGCGAAAAGTGTTAAAGGTGAAGGAGGCGATCGGGTTGTCTCGGAGGTGGAGGCGGCGTTGTTGGCGGAGGAGCGAAAGGTGTTAAAGGTGAAGGAGGCGATCGGATTGTCTTGTTGGAGGCAGAGGCATCGTTGTTGGCGGAGGAGCGAAAGGTGTTAAAGGTGAAGGAGGCGATCGGGTTGTCTTGTTGGAGGCGGAGGCGGTGTTGTTGGCGGAGGAGCGAAAGGTGTTAAAGGTGAAGGAGGCGATCGGGTTGTCTTGTTGGAGGCGGAGGTGGCGTTGTTGGCGGAGGAGTGAAAGGTGTTAAAGGTGAAGGAGGCGATCGGGTTGTCTTGTTGGAGGCGGAGGCGGTGTTGTTGGCGGAGGAGCGAAAGGTGTTAAAGGTGAAGGAGACGATCGGGTTGTCTTGTTGGAGGCGGAGGTGGCGTTGTTGTGGGAGGAGCGAAAGGTGTTAAAGGTGAAGGAGGCGATCGGGTTGTCTCGGAGGTGGAGGCGGCGTTGATGGCGGAGGAGCGAAAGGTGTTAACGGTGAAGGAGGCGATCGGGTTGTATTGGAGGCGGAGGCGGCGTTGTTGGCGGAGGAGCGAAAGGTGTTAAAGGTGAAGGAGGCGATCGGGTTGTCTTGGAGGCGGAGGCGGTGTTGTTGGCGGAGGAGCGAAAGATGTTAAAGGTGAAGGAGACGATCGGGTTGTCTTGGAGGCGGAGGCGGCGTTGTTGGCGGAGGAGCGAAAGGTGTTAAAGGTGAAGGAGGCGATCGGGTTGTCTTGGAGGCGGAGGCGGCGTTGTTGGCGGAGGAGCGAAAGGTGTTAAAGGTGAAGGAGGCGATCGGGTTGTCTTGTTGGAGGCGGAGGCGGCGTTGTTGGCGGAGGAGCGAAAGGTGTTAAAGGTGAAGGAGGCGATCGGGTTGTCTCGGAGGCGGAGGCGGCGTTGTTGGTGGAGGAGCGAAAGCTGTTAAAGGTGAAGGAGGCGATCGGGTTGTCTCGGAGGCGGAGGCGGCGTTGTTGGCGGAGGAGCGAATGGTGTTAAAGGTGAAGGAGGTGATCGGATTGTCTCGGAGGCGGAGGTGGCGATGTTGGCGGAGGAGCGAAAGCTGTTAAAGGTGAAGGAGGCGATCGGGTTGTCTCGGAGGCGGAGGCGGCGTTGTTGGCGGAGGAGCGAAAGGTGTTAAAGGTGAAGGAGACGATCGGGTTGTCTCGGAGGCGGAGGCGGCGTTGTTGGCGGAGGAGCGAAAGGTGTTAAAGGTGAAGGAGGCGATCGGGTTGTCTCGGAGGCGGAGGCGGTGTTGTTGGCGGAGGAGCGAAAGGTGTTAAAGGTGAAGGAGGTGATCGGGTTGTCTTGTTGGAGGCGGAGGCAGCGTTGTTGGCGGAGGAGCGAATGGTGTTAAAGGTGAAGGAGGCGATCGGGTTGTCTCGGAGGCGGAGGCGACGTTGTTGGCGGAGGAGCGAAAGGTGTTAAAGGTGAAGGAGGCGATCTGGTTGTCTCGGAGGCGGAGGCGGCGTTGTTGGCGGAGGAGCGAAAGGTGTTAAAGGTGAAGGAGGCGATCGGGTTGTCTTGTTGGAGGCGGAGTCGGTGTTGTTGGCGGAGGAGCGAAAGGTGTTAAAGGTGAAGGAGGCGATCGGGTTGTCTCGGAGGCGGAGGTGGCGTTGTTGGCGGAGGAGCGAAAGGTGTTAAAGGTGAAGGAGGCGATCGGGTTGTCTCGGAGGCGGAGGTGGCGTTGTTGGGGGAGGAGTGAAAGGTGTTAAAGGTGAACGAGGCGATCGGGTTGTCTCGGAGGCGGAGGCGGTGTTGTTGGCGGAGGAGCGAAAGGTGTTAAAGGTGAAGGAGGTGATCGGGTTGTCTTGTTGGAGGCGGAGGCGGTGTTGTTGGCGGAGGAGCGAAAGGTGTTCAACGTGAAGGAGGTGATCGGGTTGTCTCGGAGGCGGAGGTGGCGTTGTTGGTGGAAGAGCGAAAGGTGTTCAAGGTGAAGGAGGCGTCGGGTTGTCTCGGAGGCGGAGGCGGCGTTGTTGGCGGAGGAGCGAAAGGTGTTAAAGGTGAAGGAGGCGATCGGGTTGTCTTGTTGGAGGCGGAGGCAGCGTTGTTGGCGGAGGAGCGAAAGGTGTTAAAGGTGAAGGAGGCGATCGGGTTGTCTTGTTGGAGGCGGAGGCAGCGTTGTTAGCGGAGGAGCGAAAGGTGTTAAAGGTGAAGGAGACGATCGGGTTGTCTCGGAGGCGGAGGCGGCGTTGTTGGCGGAGGAGCGAAAGGTGTTAAAGGTGAAGGAGGCGATCGGGTTGTCTTGTTGGAGGCGGAGGCAGCGTTGTTGGCGGAGGAGCGAAAGGTGTTAAAGGTGAAGGAGGCGATCGGGTTGTCTTGTTGGAGGCGGAGGCGGCGTTGATATCGGAGGAGCGAAAGCTGTTAAAGGTGAAGGAGGCGATCGGGTTCTCTCGGAGGCGGAGTTGTTGGCGGAGGAGCGAAAGGTGTTAAAGGTGAAGGAGGCGATCGGGTTGTCTCGGAGGCGGAGGCGGCGTTGTTGGCGGAGGAGCGAAAGGTGTTAAAGGTGAAGGAGACGATCGGGTTGTCTCGGAGGCGGAGGCGGCGTTGTTGGCGGAGGAGCGAAAGGTGTTAAAGGTGAAGGAGGCGATCGGGTTGTCTCGGAGGCGGAGGCGGTGTTGTTGGCGGAGGAGCGAAAGGTGTTAAAGGTGAAGGAGGTGATCGGGTTGTCTTGTTGGAGGCGGAGGCAGCGTTGTTGGCGGAGGAGCGAATGGTGTTAAAGGTGAAGGAGGCGATCGGGTTGTCTCGGAGGCGGAGGCGACGTTGTTGGCGGAGGAGCGAAAGGTGTTAAAGGTGAAGGAGGCGATCTGGTTGTCTCGGAGGCGGAGGCGGCGTTGTTGGCGGAGGAGCGAAAGGTGTTAAAGGTGAAGGAGGCGATCGGGTTGTCTTGTTGGAGGCGGAGTCGGTGTTGTTGGCGGAGGAGCGAAAGGTGTTAAAGGTGAAGGAGGCGATCGGGTTGTCTCGGAGGCGGAGGTGGCGTTGTTGGCGGAGGAGCGAAAGGTGTTAAAGGTGAAGGAGGCGATCGGGTTGTCTCGGAGGCGGAGGTGGCGTTGTTGGGGGAGGAGTGAAAGGTGTTAAAGGTGAACGAGGCGATCGGGTTGTCTCGGAGGCGGAGGCGGTGTTGTTGGCGGAGGAGCGAAAGGTGTTAAAGGTGAAGGAGGTGATCGGGTTGTCTTGTTGGAGGCGGAGGCGGTGTTGTTGGCGGAGGAGCGAAAGGTGTTCAACGTGAAGGAGGTGATCGGGTTGTCTCGGAGGCGGAGGTGGCGTTGTTGGTGGAAGAGCGAAAGGTGTTCAAGGTGAAGGAGGCGTCGGGTTGTCTCGGAGGCGGAGGCGGCGTTGTTGGCGGAGGAGCGAAAGGTGTTAAAGGTGAAGGAGGCGATCGGGTTGTCTTGTTGGAGGCGGAGGCAGCGTTGTTGGCGGAGGAGCGAAAGGTGTTAAAGGTGAAGGAGGCGATCGGGTTGTCTTGTTGGAGGCGGAGGCAGCGTTGTTAGCGGAGGAGCGAAAGGTGTTAAAGGTGAAGGAGACGATCGGGTTGTCTCGGAGGCGGAGGCGGCGTTGTTGGCGGAGGAGCGAAAGGTGTTAAAGGTGAAGGAGGCGATCGGGTTGTCTTGTTGGAGGCGGAGGCAGCGTTGTTGGCGGAGGAGCGAAAGGTGTTAAAGGTGAAGGAGGCGATCGGGTTGTCTTGTTGGAGGCGGAGGCGGCGTTGATATCGGAGGAGCGAAAGCTGTTAAAGGTGAAGGAGGCGATCGGGTTCTCTCGGAGGCGGAGTTGTTGGCGGAGGAGCGAAAGGTGTTAAAGGTGAAGGAGGCGATCGGGTTGTCTTGGAGGCGGAGGCGGCGTTGTTGGAGGAGGAGCGAAAGGTGTTAAAGGTGAAGGAGGCGATCGGGTTGTCTTGTTGGAGGCGGAGGCGGCGTTGTTGGAGGAGGAGCGAAAGGTGTAAAAGGTGAAGGAGGCGATCGGGTTGTCTTGTTGGAGGCGGAGGCGGCGTTGTTGGAGGAGGAGCGAAAGGTGTTAAAGGTGAAGGAGGCGATCGGGTTGTCTCGGAGGCGGAGGCAGCGTTGTTGGCGGAGGAGCGAAAGGTGTTCAAGGTGAAGGAGGCGATCGGGTTGTCTTGTTGGAGGCGGAGGTGGCGTTGTTGGCGGAGGAGCGAAAGGTGTTTAAGGTGAAGGAGGCGATCGGGTTGTCTTGGAGGCGGAGGCGGTGTTCTTGGCGGAGGAGCGAAAGGTGTAAAAGGTGAAGGAGACGATCGGGTTGTCTTGGAGGCGGAGGCGGCGTTGTTGGCGGAGGAGCGAAAGGTGTTAAAGGTGAAGGAGGCGATCGGGTTGTCTTGTTGGAGGCGGAGGTGGCGTTGTTGGCGGAGGAGCGAAAGGTGTTAAAGGTGAAGGAGGCGATCGGGTTGTCTTGTTGGAGGCGGAGGCGGCGTTGTTGGCGGAGGAGCGAAAGGTGTTAAAGGTGAAGGAGGCGATCGGGTTGTCTCGGAGGCGGAGGCGGCGTTGTTGGCGGAGGAGCGAAAGGTGTTAAAGGTGAAGGAGGCGATCGGGTTGTCTTGTTAGAGGCGGAGGCGGAGTTGTTGGCGGAAGAGCGAAAGGTGTTAAAGGTGAAGGAGGTGATCGGGTTGTCTTGTTGGAGGCGGAGGTGGTGTTGTTGGCGGAGGAGCGAAAGGTGTTCAAGGTGAAGGAGGTGATCGGGTTGTCTTGTTAGAGGCGGAGGCGGTGTTCTTGGCGGAGGAGCGAAAGGTGTTAAAGGTGAAGTAGGCGATCGGGTTGTCTTGTTAGAGGCGGAGGCGGAGTTGTTGGCGGAAGAGCGAAAGGTGTTAAAGGTGAAGGAGGTGATCGGGTTGTCTTGTTGGAGGTGGAGGTGGCGTTGTTGGCGGAGAAGCGAAAGGTGTTGAAGGTGAAGGAGGTGATCGGGTTGTCTTGTTGGAGGCGGAGGCGGCGTTCTTGGCGGAGGAGCGAAAGGTGTTAAAGGTGAAGGAGGCGATCAGGTTGTCTTGTTGGAGGCGGAGGCGGCGTTGATATCGGAGGAGCGAAAGGTGTTAAAGGTGAAGGAGGCGATCGGGTTGTCTTGTTGGAGGCGGAGGTGGCGTTGTTGGCGGAGGAGCGAAAGGTGTTAAAGGTGAAGGAGGCGATCGGGTTGTCTTGTTGGAGGCGGAGGCAGCGTTGTTGGCGGAGGTGCGAAAGGTGTTAAAGGTGAAGGAGGCGATCGGGTTGTCTCGGAGGCGGAGGCGGCGTTGTTGGCGGAGGAGCGAAAGGTGTTAAAGGTGAAGGAGGCGATCGGGTTGTCTTGTTGGAGGCGGAGGTGGCGTTGTTGGCGGAGGAGCGAAAGGTGTTAAAGGTGAAGGAGGCGATCGGGTTGTCTCGGAGGTGGAGGCGGCGTTGTTGGTGGAGGAGCGAAAGATGTTAAAGGTGAAGGAGGCGATCGGGTTGTCTCGGAGGCGGAGGCGGCGTTGTTGGTGGAGGAGCGAAAGGTGTTAAAGGTGAAGGAGGCGATCGGGTTGTCTCGGAGGTGGAGGCGGCGTTGTTGGTGGAGGAGCGAAAGGTGTTAAAGGTGAAGGAGGCGATTGGATTGTCTTGTTGGAGGCAGAGGCGTCGTTGTTGGCGGAGGAGCGAAAGGTGTTAAAGGTGAAGGAGGCGATCGGGTTGTCTTGTTGGAGACGGAGGCGGCGTTGTTGGCGGAGGAGCGAAAGGTGTTAAAGGTGAAGGAGGCGATCGGGTTGTTTTGTTGGAGGCGGAGGCGGCGTTGTTGGCGGAGGAGCGAAAGGTGTTAAAGGTGAAGGAGGCGATCGGGTTGTCTTGTTGGAGGCGGAGGCGGCGTTGTTGGCGCAGGAGCGAAAAGTGTTAAAGGTGAAGGAGGCGATCGGGTTGTCTCGGAGGTGGAGGCGGCGTTGTTGGCGGAGGAGCGAAAGGTGTTAAAGGTGAAGGAGGCGATCGGGTTGTCTCGGAGGTGGCGTTCTTGGCGGAGGAGCGAAAGGTGTAAAAGGTGAAGGAGGCGATCGGGTTGTCTCGGAGGTGGAGGCGGCGTTGTTGGCGGAGGAGCGAAAGGTGTTAAAGGTGAAGGAGGCGATCGGATTGTCTTGTTGGAGGCAGAGGCATCGTTGTTGGCGGAGGAGCGAAAGGTGTTAAAGGTGAAGGAGGCGATCGGGTTGTCTTGTTGGAGGCGGAGGCGGCGTTGTTGGAGGAGGAGCGAAAGGTGTTAAAGGTGAAGGAGGCGATCGGGTTGTCTCGGAGGCGGAGGCGGCGTTGTTGGTGGAGGAGCGAAAGGTGTTAAAGGTGAAGGAGGCGATCGGGTTGTCTTGTTGGAGGCGGAGGCGGTGTTGTTGGCGGAGGAGCGAAAGGTGTTAAAGGTGAAGGAGGCGATCGGGTTGTCTCGGAGGCGGAGGCGGCGTTGTTGGCGGAGGAGCGAAAGGTGTTAAAGGTGAAGGAGGCGATCGGGTTGTCTTGTTAGAGGCGGAGGCGGCGTTGTTGGCGGAGGAGCGAAAGGTGTTCAAGGTGAAGGAGGTGATCGGGTTGTCTCGGAGGCGGAGTTGTTGGCGGAGGAGCGAAAGGTGTTTAAGGTGAAGGAGGCGATCGGGTTGTCTTGGAGGCAGCGTTGTTGGCGGAGGAGCGAAAGGTGTTCAAGGTGAAGGAGGTGGTCAGGTTGTCTCGGAGGCGGAGTTGTTGGCGGAGGAGCGAAAGGTGTTTAAGGTGAAGGAGGCGATCGGGTTGTCTTGGAGGCGGAGGTGGTGTTGTTGGCGGAGGAGCGAAAGGTGTTAAAGGTGAAGGGGGCGATCGGGTTGTCTCGGAGGCGGAGGCGGCGTTGTTGGCGGAGGAGCGAAAGGTGTTAAAGGTGAAGGAGGCGATCGGGTTGTCTTGTTGGAGGCGGAGGCGGTGTTGTTGGCGGAGGAGCGAAAGGTGTTAAAGGTGAAGGAGGCGATCGGGTTGTCTCGGAGGCGGAGGCGGCGTTGTTGGCGGAGGAGCGAAAGGTGTTAAAGGTGAAGGAGGCGATCGGGTTGTCTTGTTAGAGGCGGAGGCGGCGTTGTTGGCGGAGGAGCGAAAGGTGTTCAAGGTGAAGGAGGTGATCGGGTTGTCTCGGAGGCGGAGTTGTTGGCGGAGGAGCGAAAGGTGTTTAAGGTGAAGGAGGCGATCGGGTTGTCTTGGAGGCAGCGTTGTTGGCGGAGGAGCGAAAGGTGTTCAAGGTGAAGGAGGTGGTCAGGTTGTCTCGGAGGCGGAGTTGTTGGCGGAGGAGCGAAAGGTGTTTAAGGTGAAGGAGGCGATCGGGTTGTCTTGGAGGCGGAGGTGGTGTTGTTGGCGGAGGAGCGAAAGGTGTTAAAGGTGAAGGGGGCGATCGGGTTGTCTCGGAGGCGGAGGCGGCGTTGTTGGCGGAGGAGCGAAAGGTGTTAAAGGTGAAGGAGGCGATCGGGTTGTCTTGTTAGAGGCGGAGGCGGAGTTGTTGGCGGAAGAGCGAAAGGTGTTAAAGGTGAAGGAGGTGATCGGGTTGTCTTGTTGGAGGTGGAGGTGGCGTTGTTGGCGGAGAAGCGAAAGGTGTTGAAGGTGAAGGAGGCGATCGGGTTGTCTTGTTGGAGGCGGAGGTGGCGTTGTTGGCGGAGGAGCGAAAGGTGTTAAAGGTGAAGGAGGCGATCGGGTTGTCTTGTTGGAGGCGGAGGCAGCGTTGTTGGCGGAGGTGCGAAAGGTGTTAAAGGTGAAGGAGGCGATCGGGTTGTCTCGGAGGCGGAGGCGGCGTTGTTGGCGGAGGAGCGAAAGGTGTTAAAGGTGAAGGAGGCGATCGGGTTGTCTTGTTGGAGGCGGAGGTGGCGTTGTTGGCGGAGGAGCGAAAGGTGTTAAAGGTGAAGGAGGCGATCGGGTTGTCTCGGAGGTGGAGGCGGCGTTGTTGGTGGAGGAGCGAAAGATGTTAAAGGTGAAGGAGGCGATCGGGTTGTCTCGGAGGCGGAGGCGGCGTTGTTGGTGGAGGAGCGAAAGGTGTTAAAGGTGAAGGAGGCGATCGGGTTGTCTCGGAGGTGGAGGCGGCGTTGTTGGTGGAGGAGCGAAAGGTGTTAAAGGTGAAGGAGGCGATTGGATTGTCTTGTTGGAGGCAGAGGCGTCGTTGTTGGCGGAGGAGCGAAAGGTGTTAAAGGTGAAGGAGGCGATCGGGTTGTCTTGTTGGAGACGGAGGCGGCATTGTTGGCGGAGGAGCGAAAGGTGTTAAAGGTGAAGGAGGCGATCGGGTTGTTTTGTTGGAGGCGGAGGCGGCGTTGTTGGCGGAGGAGCGAAAGGTGTTAAAGGTGAAGGAGGCGATCGGGTTGTCTTGTTGGAGGCGGAGGCGGCGTTGTTGGCGCAGGAGCGAAAAGTGTTAAAGGTGAAGGAGGCGATCGGGTTGTCTCGGAGGTGGAGGCGGCGTTGTTGGCGGAGGAGCGAAAGGTGTTAAAGGTGAAGGAGGCGATCGGGTTGTCTCGGAGGTGGCGTTCTTGGCGGAGGAGCGAAAGGTGTAAAAGGTGAAGGAGGCGATCGGGTTGTCTCGGAGGTGGAGGCGGCGTTGTTGGCGGAGGAGCGAAAGGTGTTAAAGGTGAAGGAGGCGATCGGATTGTCTTGTTGGAGGCAGAGGCATCGTTGTTGGCGGAGGAGCGAAAGGTGTTAAAGGTGAAGGAGGCGATCGGGTTGTCTTGTTGGAGGCGGAGGCGGTGTTGTTGGCGGAGGAGCGAAAGGTGTTAAAGGTGAAGGAGGCGATCGGGTTGACTTGTTGGAGGCGGAGGTGGCGTTGTTGGCGGAGGAGTGAAAGGTGTTAAAGGTGAAGGAGGCGATCGGGTTGTCTTGTTGGAGGCGGAGGCGGTGTTGTTGGCGGAGGAGCGAAAGGTGTTAAAGGTGAAGGAGACGATCGGGTTGTCTTGTTGGAGGCGGAGGTGGCGTTGTTGTGGGAGGAGCGAAAGGTGTTAAAGGTGAAGGAGGCGATCGGGTTGTCTCGGAGGTGGAGGCGGCGTTGATGGCGGAGGAGCGAAAGGTGTTAAAGGTGAAGGAGGCGATCGGGTTGTCTTGGAGGCGGAGGCGGCGTTGTTGGCGGAGGAGCGAAAGGTGTTAAAGGTGAAGGAGACGATCGGGTTGTCTTGGAGGCGGAGGCGGCGTTGTTGGCGGAGGAGCGAAAGGTGTTAAAGGTGAAGGAGGCGATCGGGTTGTCTTGGAGGCGGAGGCGGCGTTGTTGGCGGAGGAGCGAAAGGTGTTAAAGGTGAAGGAGGCGATCGGGTTGTCTCGGAGGCGGAGGCGGCGTTGTTGGCGGAGGAGCGAAAGGTGTTAAAGGTGAAGGAGGCGATCGGGTTGTCTTGTTGGAGGCGGAGGCGGCGTTGTTGGCGGAGGAGCGAAAGGTGTTAAAGGTGAAGGAGGCGATCGGGTTGTCTCGGAGGCGGAGGCGGCGTTGTTGGCGGAGGAGCGAAAGGTGTTAAAGGTGAAGGAGGCGATCGGGTTGTCTTGTTGGAGGCGGAGGCGGCGTTGTTGGCGGAGGAGCGAAAGGTGTTAAAGGTGAAGGAGGTGATCGGATTGTCTCGGAGGCGGAGGTGGCGATGTTGGCGGAGGAGCGAAAGCTGTTAAATGTGAAGGAGGCGATCGGGTTGTCTCGGAGGCGGAGGCGGCGTTGTTGGCGGAGGAGCGAAAGGTGTTAAAGGTGAAGGAGACGATCGGGTTGTCTCGGAGGCGGAGGCGGCGTTGTTGGCGGAGGAGCGAAAGGTGTTAAAGGTGAAGGAGGCGATCGGGTTGTCTCGGAGGCGGAGGCGGTGTTGTTGGCGGAGGAGCGAAAGGTGTTAAAGGTGAAGGAGGTGATCGGGTTGTCTTGTTGGAGGCGGAGGCAGCGTTGTTGGCGGAGGAGCGAATGGTGTTAAAGGTGAAGGAGGCGATCGGGTTGTCTCGGAGGCGGAGGCGACGTTATTGGCGGAGGAGCGAAAGGTGTTAAAGGTGAAGGAGGCGATCTGGTTGTCTCGGAGGCGGAGGCGGCGTTGTTGGCGGAGGAGCGAAAGGTGTTAAAGGTGAAGGAGGCGATCGGGTTGTCTTGTTGGAGGCGGTGTTTTTGGCGGAGGAGCGAAAGGTGTTAAAGGTGAAGGAGGCGATCGGGTTGTCTCGGAGGCGGAGGTGGCGTTGTTGGCGGAGGAGCGAAAGGTGTTAAAGGTGAAGGAGGCGATCGGGTTGTCTCGGAGGCGGAGGTGGCGTTGTTGGCGGAGGAGCGAAAGGTGTTAAAGGTGAACGAGGCGATCGGGTTGCCTCGGAGGCGGAGGCGGTGTTGTTGGCGGAGGAGCGAAAGGTGTTAAAGGTGAAGGAGGTGATCGGGTTGTCTTGTTGGAGGCGGAGGTGGTGTTGTTGGCGGAGGAGCGAAAGGTGTTAAAGGTGAAGGAGGTGATCGGGTTGTCTCGGAGGCGGAGGTGGCGTTGTTGGCGGAAGAGCGAAAGGTGTTCAAGGTGAAGGAGGCGTCGGGTTGTCTCGGAGGCGGAGGCGGCGTTGTTGGCGGAGGAGCGAAAGGTGTTAAAGGTGAAGGAGGCGATCGGGTTGTCTTGTTGGAGGCGGAGGCAGCGTTGTTGGCGGAGGAGCGAAAGGTGTTAAAGGTGAAGGAGGCGATCGGGTTGTCTTGTTGGAGGCGGAGGCGGCGTTGTTGGAGGAGGAGCGAAAGGTGTTAAAGGTGAAGGAGGCGATCGGGTTGTCTTGTTGGAGGCGGAGGCGGCGTTGATATCGGAGGAGCGAAAGCTGTTAAAGGTGAAGGAGGCGATCGGGTTGTCTCGGAGGCGGAGTTGTTGGCGGAGGAGCGAAAGGTGTAAAAGGTGAAGGAGACGATCGGGTTGTCTCGGAGGCGGAGGCGGCGTTGTTGGAGGAGGAGCGAAAGGTGTTAAAGGTGAAGGAGGCGATCGGGTTGTCTTGTTGGAGGCGGAGGCGGCGTTGTTGGAGGAGGAGCGAAAGGTGTAAAAGGTGAAGGAGGCGATCGGGTTGTCTTGTTGGAGGCGGAGGCGGCGTTGTTGGAGGAGGAGCGAAAGGTGTTAAAGGTGAAGGAGGCGATCGGGTTGTCTCGGAGGCGGAGGCAGCGTTGTTGGCGGAGGAGCGAAAGGTGTTCAAGGTGAAGGAGGCGATCGGGTTGTCTTGTTGGAGGCGGAGGTGGCGTTGTTGGCGGAGGAGCGAAAGGTGTTTAAGGTGAAGGAGGCGATCGGGTTGTCTTGGAGGCGGAGGCGGTGTTCTTGGCGGAGGAGCGAAAGGTGTAAAAGGTGAAGGAGACGATCGGGTTGTCTTGGAGGCGGAGGCGGCGTTGTTGGCAGAGGAGCGAAAGGTGTTAAAGGTGAAGGAGGCGATCGGGTTGTCTTGTTGGAGGCGGAGGTGGCGTTGTTGGCGGAGGAGCGAAAGGTGTTAAAGGTGAAGGAGGCGATCGGGTTGTCTTGTTGGAGGCGGAGGCGGCGTTGTTGGCGGAGGAGCGAAAGGTGTTAAAGGTGAAGGAGGCGATCGGGTTGTCTTGTTGGAGGCGGAGGCGGCGTTGTTGGCGGAGGAGCGAAAGGTGTTAAAGGTGAAGGAGGCGATCGGGTTGTCTTGTTGGAGGCGGAGGCGGCGTTGTTGGCGGAGGAGCGAAAGGTGTTAAAGGTGAAGAAGGCGATCAGGTTGTCTTGTTGGAGGCGGAGGCGGCGTTGATATCGGAGGAGCGAAAGGTGTTAAAGGTGAAGGAGGCGATCGGGTTGTCTTGTTGGAGGCGGAGGTGGCGTTGTTGGCGGAGGAGCGAAAGGTGTTAAAGGTGAAGGAGGCGATCGGGTTGTTTTGTTGGAGGCGGAGGCGGCGTTGTTGGCGGAGGAGCGAAAGGTGTTAAAGGTGAAGGAGGCGATCGGGTTGTCTTGTTGGAGGCGGAGGCAGTGTTGTTGGCGGAGGAGCGAAAGGTGTGAAAGGTGAAGGAGGCGATCGGGTTGTCTTGTTGGAGGCGGAGGCGGAGTTGTTGGTGGAGGAGCGAAAGGTGTTAAAGGTGAAGGAGGCGATCGGGTTGTCTTGTTGGAGGCGGAGGCGGCGTTGATGGCGGAGGAGCGAAAGGTGTTAAAGGTGAAGGAGGCGATCGGGTTGTCTTGTTGGAGGCGGAGGTGGCGTTGTTGGCGGAGGAGCGAAAGGTGTTAAAGGTGAAGGAGGCGATCGGGTTGTCTTGTTGGAGGCGGAGGCGGCGTTGTTGGCGGAGGAGCAAAAGGTGTTAAAGGTGAAGGAGGCGATCGGGTTGTCTCAGAGGCCGAGGCGGTGTTGTTGGCGGAGGAGCGAAAGGTGTTAAAGGTGAAGGAGGCGATCGGGTTGTCTTGTTGGAGGCGGAGGTGGCGTTGTTGGCGGAGGAGCGAAAGGTGTTGAAGGTGAAGGAGGCGATCGGGTTGTCTCGGAGGCGGAGGCAGCGTTGTTGGCGGAGGAGCGAAAGGTGTTAAAGGTGAAGGAGGCGATCGGGTTGTCTCGGAGGCGGAGGCGGCGTTGTTGGCGGAGGAGCGAAAGGTGTTAAAGGTGAAGGAGGCGATCGGGTTGTCTCGGAGGCGGAGTTGTTGGCGGAGGAGCGAAAGGTGTTAAAGGTGAAGGAGGCGATCGGGTTGTCTCGGAGGCGGAGGCGGCGTTGTTGGCGGAGGAGCGAAAGGTGTTAAAGGTGAAGGAGGCGATCGGGTTGTCTTGTTGGAGGCGGAGGCGGCGTTGTTGGCGGAGGAGCGAAAGGTGTTAAAGGTGAAGGAGACGATCGGGTTGTCTCGGAGGCGGAGGCGGCGTTGTTGGCGGAGGAGCGAAAGGTGTTAAAGGTGAAGGAGGCGATCGGGTTGTCTCGGAGGCGGAGGCGGCGTTGTTGGCGGAGGAGCGAAAGGTGTTAAAGGTGAAGGAGGCGATCGGGTTGTCTTGTTGGAGGCGGAGGCGGCGTTGTTGGCGGAGGAGCGAAAGGTGTTAAAGGTGAAGGAGGTGACCGGGTTGTCTCGGAGGCGGAGGCGGTGTTGTTGGCGGAGGAGCGAAAGGTGTTAAAGGTGAAGGAGGCGATCGGGTTGTCTTGTTGGAGGCGGAGGCGGCGTTGTTGGCGGAGGAGCGAAAGGTGTTAAAGGTGAAGGAGGCGATCGGGTTGTCTTGTTGGAGGCGGAGGCAGCGTTGTTGGCGGAGGAGCGAATGGTGTTAAAGGTGAAGGAGGCGATCGGGTTGTCTTGTTGGAGGCGGAGGTGGCGTTGTTGGCGGAGGAGCGAAAGGTGTTAAAGGTGAAGGAGGCGATCGGGTTGTCTCGGAGGCGGAGGCGGCGTTGTTGGCGGAGGAGCGAAAGGTGTTAAAGGTGAAGGAGGCGATCGGGTTGTCTTGTTGGAGGTGGAGGCGGAGTTGTTGGCGGAGGAGCGAAAGGTGTTAAAGGTGAAGGAGGCGATCGGGTTGTTTTGTTGGAGGCGGAGGTGGCGTTGTTGGCGGAGGAGCGAAAGGTGTTAAAGGTGAAGGAGGCGATCGGGTTGTCTCGGAGGCGGAGGCAGCGTTGTTGGCGGAGGAGCGAAAGATGTTAAAGGTGAAGGAGGCGATCGGGTTGTCTCGGAGGCGGAGGCGGCGTTGTTGGCGGAGGAGCGAAAGGTGTTAAAGGTGAAGGAGGCGATCGGGTTGTCTTGTTGGAGGCGGAGGCGGTGTTGTTGGCGGAGGAGCGAAAGGTGTTAAAGGCCAAAGTCGATGACCTGGAGAAGTGCTCCAGATGTCAGAATTGAAGGATGGTTGGTCAGTCGGAAGGCCTGGGAGGTACTAACGCCACAGACTATATCTGAGATGTTCGGGAGGTTGGTGGGGGAGGGGGGTCATCTCAACCCCTCCTGAGTTCGGCCAGGCCCATTGGTCACTGAGAAAGAAGCCCAGATCTGGGGAGCCGCCACAGCGATAATTGTCCAGTTCCATAGGTACCTGGGTGGGGATCGGTTCCTGGGTGGGCGCAGGACAATCCAGAGTGTAGGTGGGAGGGCCGTCCCATTATATCAAGATGTCGGGGCAGAGTTAGCACAAAGGCGCACAGTGTTCAATAAGGCCAAAGTGGCCCTCTACAGAAGCACCATGCGTTTTGGGATGGTGTACCCAGCTCGCTTTCAGAGATAGAGATTGTTATTTCAATGTGTCAGAGGAAGCGAGCGACTTTGTTAATAAACATGGATTGTATTTTTTTTCCCAATTAAGGGGTAATTCAGCGTGGCCAATCCACCTATCCTGCACATCTTTGGGTTGTGGGGGTGAGACCCACGCAGACACGGGGAGAATGTGCAAACTCCACACGGACAGTGACCCAGGGTGGGATTTGAACTCCGATCCACAGTGCTGTAATCCCAGTGCTAACTACTGCGCCACCATGACGCCCATGGGGGGGGGGGGGGGGGGGGGGGAAGTTGTTAAGGTAACGCGCTTAGGTTTTGGGTGCTTGTTTTGTTGGGGGAGGGAGTTGTGGGGTGGGGGCTAAGTGGGAGGGAGGGGGAGAGCTTGCGTGAGGGGTAGTTTGCTGACGGTGCAGGTTCCTGCTGAGCGTTTGGTTTGGGTTTGGATGGGCAGCACGGTAGCACAGTGGTTAGCACTGTTGCTTCACAGCTCCAGTGTCCCTGGTTCGATTCCGGCTTGGGTCACTGTCTGTGCGGAGTCTGCACGTTCTCCCCGTGTGTGCGTGGGTTTCCTCCGGGTGCTCCGGTTTCCTCCCATGTGCTGTTAGGTGGATTGGACATTCTGAATTCTCCCTCTGTGACCTGAACAGGCGCCGGAATGTGGCGACTAGGGGCTTTTCACAGTAACTTCATTGCAGTGTTAATGTAAGCCTGCTTGTGACAATAATAAAGATTATTATTATTATGGGGGTGGGTGGGGAAAGAGACTTCGATTGCGTTTTGGACCCGAGGCTGGACAGGTCGAGTCCCAGATCCTTCATACGTCGGGGTGGCCAAGGAGCTGTTGGTGTTCACGGATCAGATTGGGGGGGGACGGACCGGTGGAGATTCAGATATCTGAGTGATGAGGTTTTCTTTATTTTCCCATGTTCGCCGGATTGATTTCCTTTGTGCTGGGTAGGTCTCTCCTCCCCGAGGTTAGGGATGCGGGGGTACTCGGTGATACCAGCGGATCATGCCCACATTAGGAGGATCTGTTGCTGGAGCTGTCTCAGCAGCCCGTGGAGGTTGGACATGGCGTTGCTTGCCGAGTAGGGTTTTTGTGAGCAGACATTCTCTGCCTTTGGGGAGTATGAAAATTAAAATGAATGAAATGAAAATCGCTTATTGTCACAAGTAGGCTTCAATGAAGTTACTGTGAAAAGCCCCTAGTCGCCACATTCCGGTGCCTGTTCGGGGAGGCTGGTACGGGAGTTACATCGGAACGAGGTGGCCTCACCCTCCAGCTCGGAGAAGCATTGAAGACAGTTATTAGGGGAGGAGATAATTTCATCGAAATCATATTGGGATAAACCTGGGAAGGTAGACAGGCAGAGGCTGGTGGACTATTCTGGAGGCCCATCGCCAAGACTAGAGTGCCCCAACACCACAGCTTTTAGCGGAGAGAAAGTAATGAAGCTGGAAGCTCAGGTGCTGTGAACAGGGGAGGCCGTGAGCCAGCTTTGTCACTCGAGGGGGGGTGTAGGAGTATGGGGAGAAGGCCAGCAGTCTGTTAGCTCACCGGCTGGGACGGCAGGCTCCCCCCCCCGGGAGGTCGTTCAGATCATGGTCTCGGGGTGTGGAGACATTTGACTGTGGGCTGTATCAGTCTGAGCCTCTGGAGGAGGAATCGACACGGATACAATTTCGAGATGACCTTTCCGGAGGGAGAGCGGGAACGTCTCCGTGTCTCGGGCGATACTGCCCGCTCCGCTGGCACAGGCATCAATCTCCTTGATCTTGAACAAGGATCCAGTGTGAGTCGTACCAATCTATTTCTCTGGTGAAACGTTGATGTAAAACTGTTAGCTAAGGTAAGGTGCTGACAACTCGTCTGGAGCCTTGTCTGCCCGGTGTGGTTTCAGGGTTTGTTAAAGGCCAGCGGCTGTCACACAACATCAGGAGACTCTTGACCGTGGTGCTGTCGCCCTGCTCAGTGGGCGAGCCAGAGGTGCTGATCTCGATGGACGGGGAGAAAGCGTTTGATTGGGTTGAGTGGAGGGACCCTTGCGATTATGGAGCGATTTGGTTTGGGCCGAAATCTATATCCTGGGTTAGGCACAGGACTCCCGCTGCGGGTGTCCGTATCAACACCCTTAGCTCAGGTACTTTCAATTGGATAGGGGTACGAGGCAGGGGTGTCCATTATCCTCGTCGCGGTTTGCCTTAGCTATTGAGCCGCTGGCCATCGGTGCTTAGATCGTCTCCTAAGTGGAGGGGGATCGAGCATTGAGAGGGGGAGCAGTGGGTGTCCCTGTGTGCGGATGATTTGACATTACTGATCCTCCCTCCACCGTGCGGGAGATGACGAAGGTGCTGAAGAGTTTTGTTCCTTCTCGGGGTACAAGTTAAACCTTGGCAAAAAGTGATTTTCTTCCGGTGAACCCACTGGGAAGGGGAGCCGATCTGGGGAGGCTACCGTTTCGTCTGGCCAGCACTAGGTTCAGGGATCTGGGAATTCGGGTGGCCAATGATCCATAAACTTAACTTGGCCGGTCTGATTGATGGGGCGAAGGCTGATTTGGAGAGCTGGAAGCCCTTCCTTCGGTGGGTAGAGTCCAAATGGTGAAGGTGAAGATTTCTTCCAAGGTCCCTGTTTCCGTGTCTTCCAGTCTTTCATTCCAAGGCTTTCTTCGGTAGGGTCAATAAGTTTATATCTACCTTTGTTTGGGTGCGTAAGGCTTTCTTAGACATAGAACCTACTTTGCAGAAGGCCATTCGGCCCATCGAGTCTGCACCGCCCCTTGGAAAGAGCACCCCACACCTTCACCCTAACCCTGTAATCCAGTAACCCCCCCCTAAACTTTTTGGACACTAAGGGCAATTGATCATGGCCAATCCACCTAACCTGCACATCTTTGGACTGTGGGAGGAAACCGGAGCACCCGGAGGAAACCCACGCACACACGAGGAGGATGTGCAGACTCCGCACAGACAGTGACCCAAGCCGGAATCGAACCTGGGACCCTGGAGCTGTGAAGCAATTGTGCTATCCACAATGCTACCGTGCTGCCCATTCTTGCAGAGGGATAGACAGTCGGGGTGGGGTGGGGGTGCGGTTAGCACTACCTAATCTGCTGTGTTATTTCTGGGCAGCAAACACTGATAAGGTGTGGGGGTGGTTTACGGATCCGGACTCTATATGGGAGCGGATGGAGAATGGTAAGGGAATGAGTCTGAGGGCTCTAGTTACCCCCACCCCCATTCTCTCCAGTAAGAGTTTTGTCGAGCCCGGTGGTAATAGCCACTGAGAATTTGGAACCAACCTAGCCAGCACGGTAGCACAGTGGCTAGCACAGTTGTTTCACAGTGCCAGGGTCACTGTCGATTCCCGGCTGGGTCACTGTCTGTGCGGAGTCTGCACGTTCTCCGTGTCTGCGTGGGTTTCCTCCGGGTGCTCCGGTTTCCTCCCACAGTCCAAAGATGTGCAGGTTCGGGTGATTGGCCGTGATAAATTGCCCTTAGTGACTAAAAAGGTTAGGAGGGGTTATTGGGATAGGGTGGAAGTGAGGGCTTAGGTGGGTCGATGCAGACTCGGTGGGTCGAATGGCCTCCTTCTGCACTGTATGTTCGATGTTCATTTTAAATTAGACACTACGTCGCCAATCTGTAGGAATCATCGATTGTGCCGTCTGGTCTAGATTCAACCTTCAGGGATGAGAGAGGGTGGGATTAGAGAGGTACGGTTGAGGGTTAGAAGAGATTTCAGAGAAGCTCCAGCTCCCGAGAGGGAATGTATTTGGATATTTGCAGGTGCCAGATTTTGTGCGGAAGGAGCATCCTTCATTTCCCCTCGTTCCAACGCCTTTGCTTGTGGACAGAGTCCTGTCTTTGGGTGAGCCAAGGGAAGGAAGGATCTCGGACATTTATGGCAGATGTTGGCGACGGAGTGGACTTCTTTTTAGAAGAAGAGGAGGAAGTGGGAGGATGAGTTGGCGTGAAGTTCTGCACAGGGTCAACCCCACCTCCTCTTGTGCGAGGTTAAGTTTGATACAGTTTAAGGTGGTGCAATTGACTCAGGCGCGTACGAGTGGGATTTTCTCGGGGGTGGAGGATGGGTGTGAGAGATGTTCTGGGTGGGGGGTGAACATTACACACATGTTTTGGCCTTGCCCCAGGCTTGATGATTTGTCGGTCGCCTTTTTTTGAACCAAAGATGGCCAACAAGAGAGCTGGGAGTGAGACGAGGAGTGGTTGGGGTTTGGAACGCGCTGCCTGGGAGCGTGATGGAGGTGGATTCCATAGGAGGTTTCAGAAGAGAGCTGGATATATATATTTGAAATAGATTAATTTAGAAGGCTATGGAGGTAGGGCTGGAGAATAGGACCAGCTAGGTTGCTCTTTTGGGAGTTGGTGCAACACGATGGGCCGAATGTTCTCCTCCTGTTCTGTAAATAACAAAACAAAACTGGGTCGTGCCCAATGGTGGCCACTGTTGGTCTTTCAGACTTGCGGGAGCTGCAGGAGGAAAAGGCGGCCTCATGTCTTGGCCTTTGTTTCCCAAACAGCCTGGAGGCGAGGCTTGCTCGGGTGGAGGTTCCCGGCACCGCCTGAAGCTTTGGCTCGGTTGGGGGACCTGGTGACTTGCTGCCCCTGGGGAATATAGAGTATGCTATGAGAAGGTTCCGACACAACCTCCCCTTTCCTCTCCACACCCTCAGAACTTCCCTGGCTGCGGCCTGCCTCCGTAGCTGATAGACTAGCATACAGCTTGCCTTATCTCCATGTTCATACTGCACCCCCCCCCCCCCCCCCCCCCCATCGTCAGTCTGTCAAACAGCCCCTGTAATCTCTTTCTCTCTGCCAACCCCTCCTTGGTGGGGGCATTTGACTATTTCCTGTCCACCTCAACTATCTCGTCCAACAACCGTCCATACTCCTCCCGCCGCCTCCTCCCATCTCTGTGCGCCCTGAACGAGATAACCTCCCCCCCGAACCACCGCCTACCAAAATGTGGCCGCCAGTACCTCCCCAATCTGATTCAACTCCACATAGTCTCTGATCACGGACTGCACACCTTCTCACAGAACCCCTTCTGTCCGCCAAAAGCCCCAAGTCTAACCTCTATCCCGGCCTCTGCCTCGAGCCGAGTCTGACCTCCAGCCAGTGTGGCACAGAGTCAGAGATCACGGTTCCCACGTACTCCACCCCCAACACCGAGGCTCACCACAAAGAAGTTAATTCTGGCATCTACCTTGTACACATACGAGAAGGAATACTCCCTTTCCCCCGGGTTCCTAAACCTCCACGGATCAACCATTCCCATCCTTTCCATAAACCCTCCCAGCTCCTTCGCCATCCTCAACCTTCCCATTGACTTAGGGCTCGACCTGTCCACCCTCGGTTCGAGCACACAATTATAATCACCCCCCCCCCCATTAAACAACTGGTGTGTCCAGGTCCAGGATCCCTCCCAGTAACCCCTTCACAGACCCCACATCGTCCCAATTCGACGCATTAACCTTCTCTAGCACCACTGGCGTCTCCTCCAACACCTCGCTCACGATCACATACCTCCCCCCCCACCCACGGGCCCCTACAAACCCCACCCTTTTGCTCAGTGGGATGGCCACTCCCCCTTCGTCCCCTGACCCACCCATCCCTTTCTCAAGCTAACCTGATCCTTTACCCGGAGGTGCGTCTCCTACAGAAAGACCATCCCCACCTTCAAGCTCCGCAAGTACGCGAAGACCCGAGACCTCTTTGCCAGCCCGTGCAGTCCTCGTACGTTCCATGTTACGAAACTTACCGGAGGCTCGTGCCTCCACCCCCCTCTGCTGTCTGCCATCCTCCCCTTCCAGTCCTGCCTCCAGGCATTTGTCGACTCTCCATCGCCCCCTCGACCAATCGTCCTGCTTCTCACTTTGCTGCTAGCGGAACTCCTCTCTCATAAACGGCATTAACTGCTCCATCTGGGATTTTCCAATTTGCAGCAACCCTTCCCCCTCCGCCACCTTCCCAATTGCTACTGCGCCACGGCTCTCCTCCAGTTCCTTGGCCAGGTCTTTAACTTTCTGCTGGGTCTGACAACCAGCAGACATGCCACTCGTCTCCTCCACACCTTGAGTTGCATTTTCCTGTCGAATTCCCCTGTTTCCGGGTAAAAAGGGCTGAATCCAACACCTTCGAGTGGGAGCTGCCCTGTGTGTGACCACTCACTCCATGGCCACCACCAGAGTCCCATGTCTATGTATTTACATTGCATATTTATGTATGTCCTATGTTTTTTCATGATCTGCCTGGATTGTACACAGAACAATACTTTTCACTGGACGAGACAATGAATCTAAAATACAGGTCAGTTAGCCTGACCATCCATCAGGAAAATGCTGGAATCTGTATTCTCGCTCTGCATTCTTTTTGACGAGCAGTGTTACTAAGCTTAGGGCAATAAATGCTGTCCGAGCCAGTAATTCCCATGTCCCCTGGAAAATATATTTTTATAATATCAGGAGTGTGATTGAATATCCTCCATTTGGCTGAATGCATACAGCACCAACAACACTCAAGAAGGATAGTCTGATTCAGGAAAAAGCAACCCGATTATCGGTCCCCCATTCACTCCCTCCACAGTGGCAGCCATGTTTACCATCGACAAGATTCACTGCTGTAACTCACCAAGGCTCCTTCGACAACACCTTCCAAACCCGTGACATCTGCCATCCAGAAGGACAAGAGCAGCAGATACCTGGGAACCCCACCCCCTGGAGGTCCCCCTCCCATTCACTCACCATCCCGAATTGGAAATATATCGCCGTTCCTCCACTCATGTCTATGTAAATTGGCATTTTTCTTTTTTTAAAGAGTGTGTCACTTTCAAACTTAATCTAGAATTCAGCTGTATTATGATCACTATTTCCAATGTGTCTTTTACTATTACAGTACTAATTAACACCACCTCATGAAATGAAATGAAAATCGCTTATTGTCACAAGTCGGCTTCAAATGAAGTTACTGTGAAAAGCCCCTAGTCGCCACATTCCGGCGCCTGTTCGGGGAGGCTGGTACGGGAATTGAACCGTGCTGCTGGCCTGCCTTGGTCTGCTTTCAAAGCCAGCGATTTAGCCCAGTGTGCTAAACCAGCCTCAATGCACAATACTAGATCTACAGTAGGCTTAACCTTGGCTGGCAACACGACACATTGCTCCAGGAAACCACACAAACACATCTTCAACACTACCTTCACCATTTTGATCATTTCAGTCTACATGAAGATTAAAGTCCTCCATAATTATTATCTTGCCTATACGCTCGAATAATTTCTTGTGTAATGCTCAGCGATATAATCACTGTCACGGGCTTGTAAACTACTCCCACCAGTGTTTTGACTATTCTTTATCTCCACCCATACAGATGCTGCTTTGCGAGTGAGACAAGCCCCTTTCTCACTGCTGTCTTTGTGTAAGGTATATGCAGGGAATAAGTAATAGAAAAATAAAATGTCCACAATAAGAGAGACAAACGAGTGACAAAAACAGAGATCGATGATTTCAAGCTAATCACCATGACAGAATAAGAAGTCTTACAACACCAGGTTGAAGTGCAACAGGTTTGTTTTGAATCACTAGCTTTCGGAGCACTGCTCCTTCCTCAGGTGAATTCACCTGAGGAAGGAGCAGTGCTCCGAAAGCTAGTGATTCAAAACAAACCTGTTGGACTTTAACCTGGTGTTGTAAGACTTCTTACTGAGCTCACCCCAGTCCAACGCTGGCATCTCCACACCATGGCCACCATTACAGAGACATGGTTTAAAGGTGACCAAGGTTTGGAAATAAATATTCATGGATATGCAACATTTCATAAAGACTGACAGACAAAGGAAGAGAGGTAGCTCTGATAATAAAGAATTGATGGACTATTGCCAGTAAACGTTCACACAAATCCTCTCCCAATCTGGTGGTCACTATTACAGAGACTGAATCAACTGAACGTAAATTTCTCTGCTTCTGTGCTGGGCGATACATTATACTCCTGTTTCCAGATCAATCGTCCGGTAACCAGCCTATCACCATTTCCAGCGATACATCGACATTGTATATCATGTCACCCTTCAGCCCAGGGCGAGAACATCAAGTCTCCCTCTAAATTCACCTCAATATCCACTCCAACACTCCCCAATCCCCTCCCCACCCTGGACTGAACCCCAATTGCATCCCCAGAATTAACCACAGTCTCACAAACCCCCTCCACGGACTGAACCCCAGTCCCCCCAATACCGAACGCCAGACCCCCACCCCCAATACTGAACCTCAGTCCCCACTTCAACACTAAACCCCAGTCCCCACCTCCCAATACCGAACTCCAGACCCACCCCCCCAATACCGAAACGCAGACCCACCCCCAAAACCGAACCGCAGACCCCATCCCCCAAAACCGAACCCCAGTCCCCAACACCGAACTCCAGACCCACCCCCAATACCGAAACGCAGACCCACCCCCCAATACCGAACCCCAGTCCCCACCCCCCAATACCGAACCCCAGACCCACCCCCAATACCGAAACGCAGACCCACCCCCCAATACCGAACCCCAGACCCACCCCACAAAACCGAACCGCAGACCCCACCCCCCAATACTGAACCACAGAACCCCTCCCCAATACTGAACCACGGAACCCGTCCCCAATACTGAACCCCAGACCTCCCTCAATAGTGAACCCCAGACCCACCCCTCAATACTGAGCCCCAGACCCTCCCCAATACTGAACCCCAGACCCCCACCCCCAATATTGAACCACAGAACCCCTCCCCAATACTGAACCCCAGACCCACCCCCAATACTGAACCCCAGACCCACCCCCAATATTGAACCACAGAACCCCTCCCCAATACTGAACCCCAGACCCTCCCCAATACTGAACCCCAGACCCCCACCCAATACTGAACCACAGAACCCCTCCCCAATACTGAGCCCCAGACCCTCCCCAATACTGAACCCCAGACCCCCACCCAATACTGAACCCCAGACCCCCACCCTCAGTACTGAACCCCAGACCCCCACCCAATACTGAACCCCAGACCCCCACCCTCAATACAGAACCGCAGATCTCCACCCCCCAATACTGAATCCCAGACCCTCCCCCAATATTGAATCCCAGACCCTCCCCCAATATTGAATCCCAGACCCTCCCCCAATACTGAACCCCAGAACCCCCCCTCAATACTGAACCCCAGACCCGCTCCCCAATACTGAACCCCAGACACACCCCTCAATACCGAACCCCAGACCCACACCCCAACACTGAACCCCAGACCCCCACCCCAATACTGAACCCCAGACCCCCACCCCAATACTGAACCCCAGACAAAGAACAAACAAAGAACAAAGAAATGTACAGCACAGGAACAGGCCCTTCGGCCCTCCAAGCCCGTGCCGACCATGTTGCCCGACTAAACTACAATCTTCTACACTTCCTGGGTCCGTATCCCTCTATTCCCATCCTATTCATATATTTGTCAAGATGCCCCTTAAATGTCCCTATCGTCCCTGCTTCCACTACCTCCTCCGGTAGCGAGTTCCAGGCACCCACTACCCTCTGCGTAAAAAACTTGCCTCGTACATCTACTCTAAACCTTGCCCCTCTCACCTTAAACCTATGCCCCCTAGTAATTGACACCTCTACCCTGGGGAAAAGCCTCTGACTATCCACTCTGTCTATGCCCCTCATAATTTTGTATACCTCTATCAGGTCGCCCCTCAACCTCCTTCGTTCCAGTGAGAACAAACCGAGTTTATTCAACCGCTCCTCATAGCTAATGCCCTCCATACCAGGCAACATTCTGGTAAATCTGTTCTGCACCCTCTCTAAAGCCTCCACATCCTTCTGGTAGTGTGGCGACTAGAATTGAACACTATACTCCAAGTGTGGCCTAACTAAGGTTCTATACAGCTGCAACATGACTTGCCAATTCTTATACTCAATGCCCCGGCCAATGAAGGCAAGCATGCCGTATGCCTTCTTGACTACCTTCTCCACCTGTGTTGCCCCTTTCAATGACCTGTGGACCTGTACTCCTAGATCTCTTTGACTTTCAATACTCTTGAGGGTTCTACCATTCACTGTATATTCCCTACCTGCATTAGACCTTCCAAAATGCATTACCTCACATTTGTCCGGATTAAACTCCATCTGCCATCTCTCCGCCCAAGTCTCCAGACAATCTAAATCCTGCTGTATCCTCCGACAGTCCTCATCGCTATCCGCAATTCCACCAACCTTTGTGTCGTCTGCAAACTTACTAATCAGACCAGTTACATTTTCCTCCAAATCATTTATATATACTACAAAGAGCAAAGGTCCCAGCACTGATCCATGTGGAACACCACTGGTCACAGCCCTCCAATTAGAAAAGCATCCCTCCATTGCTACTCTCTGCCTTCTATGGCCTAGCCAGTTCTGTATCCACCTTGCCAGCTCGCCCCTGATCCCGTGTGACTTCAACTTTTGTACTAGTCTACCATGAGGGACCTTGTCAAAGGCCTTACTGAAGTCCATATAGACAACATCTACTGCCCTACCTGCATCAATCATCTTAGTGACCTCCTCGAAAAACTCTATCAAGTTAGTGAGACACGACCTCCCCTTCACAAAACCGTGCTGCCTCTCACTAATACGTCCATTTGCTTCCAAATGGGAGTAGATCCTGTCTCGAAGAATTCTCTCCAGTAATTTCCCTACCACTGAAGTAAGGCTCACCGGCCTGTAGTTCCCGGGTTTATCCTTGCTACCCTTCTTAAACAGAGGAACAACATTGGCTACTCTCCAGTCCTCCGGGACATCCCCTGAAGACAGCGAGGATCCAAAGATTTCTGTCAAGGCCTCAGCAATTTCCTCTCCAGCCTCCTTCAGTATTCTGGGGTAGATCCCATCAGGCCCTGGGGACTTATCTACCTTAATATTTTTTAAGACACCCAACACCTCGTCTTTTTGGATCACAATGTGACCCAGGCTATTTACACCCCCTTCTCCAGACTCAACATCGACCAATTCCTTCTCTTTGGTGAATACTGATGCAAAGTATTCATTTAGTACCTCGCCCATTTCCTCTGGCTCCACACATAGATTCCCTTGCCTATCCTTCAGTGGGCAAACCCTTTCCCTGGCTACCCTCTTGCTTTTTATGTACGTGTAAAAAGCCTTGGGATTTTCCTTAACCCTATTTGCCAATGACTTTTCGTGACCCCTTCTAGCCCTCCTGACTCCTTGCTTAAGTTCCTTCCTACTTTCCTTATATTCCACGCAGGCTTCGTCTGTTCCCAGCCTTTTAGCCCTGACAAATGCCTCCTTTTTCTTTTTGACGAGGCCTACAATATCACTCGTCATCCAAGGTTCCCGAAAATTGCCGTATTTATCTTTCTTCCTCACAGGAACATGCCGGTCCTGTATTCCTTTCAACTGACACTTGAAAGCCTCCCACATGTCAGATATTGATTTGCCCTCAAACATCCGCCCCCAATCTATGTTCTTCAGTTCCCGCCTAATATTGTTATAATTAGCCTTCCCCCAATTTAGCACATTCATCCTCGGACCACTCTTATCCTTGTCCACCAGTACTTTAAAACTTACTGAATTGTGGTCACTGTTACCGAAATGCTCCCCTACTGAAACATCTACCACCTGGCCGGGCTCATTCCCCAATACCAGGTCCAGTACCGCCCCTTCCCTAGTTGTACCCACACCTCAATACCAAACCCCTGTCCCTCTCCTCAATACTGAACCTCAGACCCCCCCAATACTGAACTCCAAACCCTCCCCAATACTGAACCCCAGAAACCCTCCCCAATACTGAACCCCAGACCCCCACCACACAATACCGAACCCCAGACCCACCCCCCAAAACCGAACCGCAGACCCCACCCCCCAATACCTAACCGCAGACCCACTCCCCAATACCGAATCCCAGACCCACCCCCAATACTGAACCCCAGACCCACCCCTCAATACCGAACCCCAGAACTCCCCAATACTGAACCCCAGACCCACACCTCAATACCAAACCCCTGTCCCTCGCCTCAATACTGAAGCTCAGACCCCCCCAATACTGAACTCCAAACCCACCCCAATACTGAACCCCAGAACCCCTCCCCAATACTGAACCCCAGACCCCCACCCCTAATACTGAACCCCAGACCCCCACCCCAATACTGAACCCCAGACACCCACCCCCAATACTGAACCCCAGACCCCCACTCCCAATACTGAACCCCAGAAACCCTCCCCAATACAGAACCCCAGACCCCCACCACACAATACCGAACCCCAGACCCTCCCCCCAAAACCGAACCGCAGACCCCACCCCCCATACCTAACCGCAGACCCACTCCCCAATACCGAATCCCAGACCCTCCCCCAATACTGAACCCCAGAAACCCACCCTCATTACCGAACCCCAGACCCCCACCCCCATTACTGAACCGCAGACCCCCCTCAATACTGAATCCCAGACCCTCCCCAATACTGAATCCCAGACCCTCCCCCAATACTGAACCCCAGAACCCCTCCCCAATACTGAACCCCAGACCCCCACCACACAATACCGAACCCCAGACCCACCCCTCAATACCGAACCCCAGACCCACCCCTCAATACTGAACCCCAGACCCACCCCTCAATACCAAACCCCTGTCCGTCTCCCCAATACTGAACCCCAGAACCCCTCCCCAATACTGAACCCCAGACCCCCACCACACAATACCGAACCCCAGACCCACCCCCCAAAACCGAACCGCAGACCCCACCCCCCAATACCGAACTCCAGACCCACCCCCAATACCGAACTCCAGACCCCCACCCCCAATACTGAACCCCAGACCCCCACCCTCAATACCGAACCCCAGACCCCCACCCTTCCAATACCGAACCCCAGACCCCCACCCCCAATACTGAACCCCAGACCCCCAGCCTCAATACTTAACCCCAGATCCCCACCCTCAATACTGAACCCCAGACCCCCACCCCCAATACTGAACCCCAGAGCCCCACCCCCAATACTGAACCCCAGACCACCACTCCCAATACTGAACCCCAGACCCCCAGCCTCAATACTTAACCACAGATCCCCACCCTCAATACTGAACCCCAGACCCCCACCCCAATTCTGAACCCCAGACCCCCACCCCCAATACTGAACCCCAGACCCCCACCCCCAATACTGAACCCCAGACCCCCACACCAAATACTGAACCCCAGACCCCCACCCCCAATACTGAATCCCAGATCCCCACCCCCCAATACAGAACCCCAGACCACCACCCCCCCAATACTGAACCCCAGACCCCCACCCCCAAAACTGAACACCAGACCCCCAACCCAATACTGGAGCCCAGACACCCACCCCCAATACTGAACCCCAGACCCCCACCCCCCGATACTGAACCACAGACCCCCCACCTTCAATACTGAACCCCAGACCCCCACCCCCAATACTGAACCCCAGACCCCCACCCCCAACACTGAACACCAGACCCCCACCGCCAATACTGAACCCAAGACCCCAGCCTCAAATGTGAACCCCAGACCCCCACCCCTCAATACTGAATCCCAGACCCTCCCCCAAAACTGAATCCCAGTCCCCCACCCCTCATTACCGAACCCCAGACCCCCAACCCCAAAGCCCAGACTCCTACCCTCAATACCGAACCCCCACCCCCAATACTGAACCCCAGACCCCCACCCCCAATACTGATCCCCAGGCCCCCACCCCCAACACTGATCCCCAGGTCCCCACCCCCAACACTGAACCCCAGACCCCCACCCTCAATACTGAACCCCAGACCCCCACCCCCAATACTGAACCTCAGACACCCACCCCCAATACTGAACCCCAGACCCCCACCCCCAACACTGAACCTCAGACCCCCAACCTCAATACTGAAACCCCAGACCCCCACCCCAACACTGAACCCCAGACCCCCACCCCAATACTGAACCCCAGACCCCCACCCCCAATACTGGACCCCAGACCCCCACCCGCAATACTGAACCCCAGGCCCCCACCCTCAATACTGAACTCCAGAACCCACCCCCAATACTAAACCCCAGACCCCCCCACCCTCAATACTGAACCCCAGACCCCCCACCCTCAATACTGAACCCCAGACCCCCAGCCTCAATACTGAACCCCAGACCCCCAACCCCAATACTGAACCCCAGACCCCCACCCCAATACTGAACCCCAGACCCCCACCCCAATACTGAACCCCAGACCTCCACCCCAATACCGAACCCCCGACCCCCACCCCCAATACTGAACCCCAGACCGCCACCCCCAATACCGAACCCCAGACCCACACCTCATTACTGAATCCCGGACCCTCCCAAATACTGAATCCCAGACCCTCCCCCAATACTGAACCCCAGAACCCCTCCCCAATACTGAACCCCAGACCCCCACCCCCAATACTGAATCCCAGACCCCCACCCCCAATACCGAACCCCAGACCCACCCCTCAATACCGAACCCCAGACCCCCACCCCCAATACTGAACCCCAGACCCCCACCCCCAATACCGAACCCCAGACCCACACCCCCAATACCGAACCCCAGACCCACACCCCCAATACTGAATCCCAGACCCTCCCCCAATACTGAACCCCAGAACCCCTCCCCAATACTGAACCCCAGACCCCCACCACACAATACCGAACCCCAGACCCACCCCTCAATACCGAACCCCAGACCCACCCCTCAATACTGAACCCCAGACCCACCCCTCAATACCAAACCCCTGTCCGTCTCCCCAATACTGAACCCCAGAACCCCTCCCCAATACTGAACCCCAGACCCCCACCACACAATACCGAACCCCAGACCCACCTTCCAAAACCGAACCGCAGACCCCACCCCCAATACCGAACTCCAGACCCACCCCCAATACCGAACTCCAGACCCCCACCCCCAATACTGAACCCCAGACCCCCACCCTCAATACCGAACCCCAGACCCCCACCCTTCCAATACCGAACCCCAGACCCCCACCCCCAACACTGAACCCCAGAGCCCCACCCCCAATACTGAACCCCAGACCCCCAGCCTCAATACTTAACCCCAGATCCCCACCCTCAATACTGAACCCCAGACCCCCACCCCCAATAATGAACCCCAGAGCCCCACCCCCAATACTGAACCCCAGACCACCACTCCCAATACTGAACCCCAGACCCCCAGCCTCAATACTTAACCACAGATCCCCACCCTCAATACTGAACCCCAGACCCCCACCCCAATTCTGAACCCCAGACCCCCACCCCCAATACTGAACCCCAGACCCCCACCCCCAATACTGAACCCCAGACCCCCACACCAAATACTGAACCCCAGACCCCCACCCCCAATACTGAATCCCAGATCCCCACCCCCAATACTGAACCTCAGACACCCACCCCCAATACTGAACCCCAGACCCCCACCCCCAACACTGAACCTCAGACCCCCAACCTCAATACTGAAACCCCAGACCCCCACCCCAACACTGAACCCCAGACCCCCACCCCAATACTGAACCCCAGACCCCCACCCCCAATACTGGACCCCAGACCCCCACCCGCAATACTGAACCCCAGGCCCCCACCCTCAATACTGAACTCCAGAACCCACCCCCAATACTAAACCCCAGACCCCCCCACCCTCAATACTGAACCCCAGACCCCCCACCCTCAATACTGAACCCCAGACCCCCAGCCTCAATACTGAACCCCAGACCCCCAACCCCAATACTGAACCCCAGACCCCCACCCCAATACTGAACCCCAGACCCCCACCCCAATACTGAACCCCAGACCTCCACCCCAATACCGAACCCCCGACCCCCACCCCCAATACTGAACCCCAGACCGCCACCCCCAATACCGAACCCCAGACCCACACCTCATTACTGAATCCCGGACCCTCCCAAATACTGAATCCCAGACCCTCCCCCAATACTGAACCCCAGAACCCCTCCCCAATACTGAACCCCAGACCCCCACCCCCAATACTGAATCCCAGACCCCCACCCCCAATACCGAACCCCAGACCCACCCCTCAATACCGAACCCCAGACCCCCACCCCCAATACTGAACCCCAGACCCCCACCCCCAATACCGAACCCCAGACCCACACCCCCAATACCGAACCCCAGACCCACACCCCCAATACTGAATCCCAGACCCTCCCCCAATACTGAACCCCAGAACCCCTCCCCAATACTGAACCCCAGACCCCCACCACACAATACCGAACCCCAGACCCACCCCTCAATACCGAACCCCAGACCCACCCCTCAATACTGAACCCCAGACCCACCCCTCAATACCAAACCCCTGTCCGTCTCCCCAATACTGAACCCCAGAACCCCTCCCCAATACTGAACCCCAGACCCCCACCACACAATACCGAACCCCAGACCCACCTTCCAAAACCGAACCGCAGACCCCACCCCCAATACCGAACTCCAGACCCACCCCCAATACCGAACTCCAGACCCCCACCCCCAATACTGAACCCCAGACCCCCACCCTCAATACCGAACCCCAGACCCCCACCCTTCCAATACCGAACCCCAGACCCCCACCCCCAACACTGAACCCCAGAGCCCCACCCCCAATACTGAACCCCAGACCCCCAGCCTCAATACTTAACCCCAGATCCCCACCCTCAATACTGAACCCCAGACCCCCACCCCCAATAATGAACCCCAGAGCCCCACCCCCAATACTGAACCCCAGACCACCACTCCCAATACTGAACCCCAGACCCCCAGCCTCAATACTTAACCACAGATCCCCACCCTCAATACTGAACCCCAGACCCCCACCCCAATTCTGAACCCCAGACCCCCACCCCCAATACTGAACCCCAGACCCCCACCCCCAATACTGAACCCCAGACCCCCACACCAAATACTGAACCCCAGACCCCCACCCCCAATACTGAATCCCAGATCCCCACCCCCCAATACAGAACCCCAGACCACCACCCCCCCAATACTGAACCCCAGACCCCCACCCCCAAAACTGAACACCAGACCCCCAACCCAATACTGGAGCCCAGACACCCACCCCCAATACTGAACCCCAGACCCCCACCCCCCGATACTGAACCACAGACCCCCCACCTTCAATACTGAACCCCAGACCCCCACCCCCAATACTGAACCCCAGACCCCCACCCCCAACACTGAACACCAGACCCCCACCGCCAATACTGAACCCAAGACCCCAGCCTCAAATGTGAACCCCAGACCCCCACCCCTCAATACTGAATCCCAGACCCTCCCCCAAAACTGAATCCCAGTCCCCCACCCCTCATTACCGAACCCCAGACCCCCAACCCCAAAGCCCAGACTCCTACCCTCAATACCGAACCCCCACCCCCAATACTGAACCCCAGACCCCCACCCCCAATACTGATCCCCAGGCCCCCACCCCCAACACTGAACCCCAGACCCCCACCCTCAATACTTAACCCCAGACCCCCACCCTCAATACTTAACCCCAGACCCCCACCCTCAATACTGAACCCCAGACCCCCACCCCCAATACTGAACCTCAGACACCCACCCCCAATACTGAACCCCAGACCCCCACCCCCAACACTGAACCTCAGACCCCCAACCTCAATACTGAAACCCCAGACCCCCACCCCCAATACTGAACCCCAGACCCCCACCCCCAATACTGAACCCCAGACCCCAGCCTCAATAGTGAACCCCAGACACCCACCCCAACACTGAACCCCAGACCCCCACCCCAATACTGAACCCCAGACCCCCACCCCCAATACTGGACCCCAGACCCCCACCCGCAATACTGAACCCCAGGCCCCCACCCTCAATACTGAACTCCAGGCCCCACCCCCAATACTAAACCCCAGACACCCCCACCCTCAATACTGAACCCCAGACCCCCCACCCTCAATACTGAACCCCAGACCCCCAGCCTCAATACTGAACCCCAGACACCCCAACCCCAATGCTGAACCCCAGACCCCCACCCCAATACTGAACCCCAGACCCCCACCCCAATACTGAACCCCAGACCTCCACCCCAATACCGAACCCCCGACCCCCACCCCCAATACTGAACCCCAGACCGCCACCCCCAATACCGAACCCCAGACCCACACCTCATTACTGAATCCCGGACCCTCCCAAATACTGAATCCCAGACCCTCCCCCAATACTGAACCCCAGAACCCCTCCCCAATACTGAACCCCAGACCCCCACCCCCAATACTGAATCCCAGACCCCCACCCCCAATACCGAACCCCAGACCCACCCCTCAATACCGAACCCCAGACCCCCACCCCCAATACTGAACCCCAGACCCCCACCCCCAATACCGAACCCCAGACCCACACCCCCAATACTGAATCCCAGACCGCCACCCCCAATACTGAACCCCAGACCCCCACACCTCAACACCAAACCCCTGTCCCACTCCTCAATACCAAACACCTGTCCGTCTCCTCAATACTGAATCTCAGACCCCCCCAATACTGAACTCCAAACCCTCCCCAATACTGAAGCCCCGAACCCCTCCCCAATACTGAACCCCAGACCCCCACCTCATTACCGAACCCCAGACACCCACCCTTCCAATACCGAACCCCAGACCCACACCCCTCAATACCGAACTCCAGACCCACCCCCAATACCGAACTCCAGACCCCCACCCCCAATACTGAACCCCAGACCCCCACCCCCAATACTGAACCCCAGACCCCCACCCACAATACTGAACCTCAGACCCCCACCCCAATACTGAACCCCAGACCCCCACCCCAATACTGAACCCCAGACCCCCACCCCAATACTGAACCCCAGACCCCCAGCCTCAATACTTAACCCCAGATCCCCACCCTCAATACTGAACCCCAGATCCCCCACCCTCAATACTGAACCCCAGACCCCCAACCCCAATACTGAACCCCAGACCCCACCCTCAATACTGAACCCCAGACCCTCACCCCCAATACTGAACCCCAGACCCCCACCCTCAATACTGAACCCCAGACCCTCAGCCTCAATAGTGAACCCCAGACACCCCCACCGCCAATACTGAACCCCAGACCCCCACCCCCAATACCGAACCGCAGACCCCCACCCCCAATACTGAACCCCAGACCCCCACCCCCAATACTGAACCCCAGACCCCCACCCCCAATACTGAACCCCAGACCCTCAGCCTCAATAGTGAACCCCAGACACCCCCACCGCCAATACTGAACCCCAGACCCCCACCCCCAATACCGAACCCCAGACCCCCACCCCCAATACTGAACCCCAGACCCCCACCCTCAATACTGAACCCCAGACCCTCAGCCTCAATAGTGAACCCCAGACACCCCCACCCCAAATACCGAACCCCAGACGCCCACCCCCAATACCGAACCCCACACCCCCACCCACAATACCGAACCCCAGACCCCCACCACAATACCGAACCCCAGACCCACACCCTCAATACTGAACCCGACCCCATCCTCAGTACTGAACCCCATACCCCCACCCCCAATACTGAACCCCAGACCCCCACCCCCAATACTGAACCCCAGACGCCCACCCCCAATACTGAACCCCAGACGCCCACCCCCAATACTGAACCCCAGACCCCCACCCCCAATACTGAACCCCAGACCCCCACCCCCAATACCGAACCCCAGAGCCCCACCCCCAATACCGAACCCCAGACCCCCACCCCCAATACCGAACCCCAAAGCCCCACCCCCAATACTGAACCCCAGACCCCCACCCCCAATACTGAACCCCAGACCCCCACCCCCAATACTGAACCCCAGACCCCCACCCCCAATACTGAACCCCAGACCCCCACCCCCAATACTGAACCCCAGACCCCCACCCCCAATACCGAACACCAAAGCCCCACCCCCAATACTGAACCCCTGACCCCCACCCCCAATACTGAACCCCAGACCCCCACCCCCAATACTGAACCCCAGACCCCCACCACCAATACTGAACGCCAGACCCCCACCCCCAATACTGAACGCCCGACACCCACCCCCAATACTGAACACCAGACCCCCACCCCAATACAGAACACCAGACCCCCACCCCAATACAGAACACCAGACCCCCACCCCAATACTGAGCCCCAGACCCTCATCCCCAATACTGAACCCCAGACCCCCACCCCCAATACTGAATCCCAGACCCCCACCCCAATACTGAGCCCAAGACCCTCACCCCCAACACTGAGCCCCAGACCCTCACCACCAATACTGAACCCCAGACCCCCACCCCCAATACTGAACCCCAGACCCCCACCCCCAATACTGAACCCCAGACCCGCACCCCCAATACTGAACCCCAGACCCGCACCCCCAATACTGAACCCCAGACCACCACCCCCAATGCTGAACCCCAGACCCCCCACCCTCAATACTGAACCCCAGACCCCCCACCCCCAACACTGAGCCCCAGACCCTCACCCCCAATACTGAACCCCAGACCCCCACCCCCAATACTGAACCCCAGACCCCCACCCCCAATACTGAACCCCAGACCCCCACCTCATTACCGAACCCCAGACACCCACCCTTCCAATACCGAACCCCAGACCCACACCCCTCAATACCGAACTCCAGACCCACCCCCAATACCGAACTCCAGACCCCCACCCCCAATACTGAACCCCAGACCCCCACCCCCAATAGTGAACACCAGACCCCCACCCACAATACTGAACCCCAGACCCCCACCCCCAATACTGAACCCCAGACCCCCACCCCAATACTGAACCCCAGACCCCCACCCCAATACTGAACCCCAGACCCCCAGCCTCAATACTTAACCCCAGATCCCCACCCTCAATACTGAACCCCAGATCCCCCACCCTCAACACTGAACCCCAGACCCCCAACCCCAATACTGAACCCCAGACCCCACCCTCAATACTGAACCCCAGACCCCCACCCCCAATACTGAACCCCAGACCCCCACCCTCAATACTGAACCCCAGACCCTCAGCCTCAATAGTGAACCCCAGACACCCCCACCGCCAATACTGAACCCCAGACCCCCACCCCCAATACCGAACCGCAGACCCCCACCCCCAATACTGAACCCCAGACCCCCACCCCCAATACTGAACCCCAGACCCTCAGCCTCAATAGTGAAACCCAGACACCCCCACCGCCAATACTGAACCCCAGACCCCCACCCCCAATACCGAACCCCAGACCCCCACCCCCAATACTGAACCCCAGACCTTCACCCTCAATACTGAACCCCAGACCCTCAGCCTCAATAGTGAACCCCAGACACCCCCACCCCAAATACCGAACCCCAGACGCCCACCCCCAATACCGAACCCCACACCCCCACCCACAATACCGAACCCCAGACCCCCACCACAATACCGAACCCCAGACCCACACCCTCAATACTGAACCCGACCCCATCCTCAGTACTGAACCCCAGACCCCCACCCCCAATACTGAACCCCAGACCCCCACCCTCAATACCGAACCCCGGACACCCACCCCCAATACTGAACCCCGGACCCCCACCCCCAATACTGAACCCCGGACCCCCACCCTCAATACCGAACCCCGGACACCCACCCCCAATACTGAATCCCAGACCCCCACCCCCAATACCGAACCCCAGACCCACCCCTCAATACCGAACCCCAGACCCCCACCCCCAATACTGAACCCCAGACCCCCACCCCCAATACCGAACCCCAGACCCACACCCCCAATACCGAACCCCAGACCCACACCCCCAATACTGAATCCCAGACCCTCCCCCAATACTGAACCCCAGAACCCCTCCCCAATACTGAACCCCAGACCCCCACCACACAATACCGAACCCCAGACCCACCCCTCAATACCGAACCCCAGACCCACCCCTCAATACTGAACCCCAGACCCACCCCTCAATACCAAACCCCTGTCCGTCTCCCCAATACTGAACCCCAGAACCCCTCCCCAATACTGAACCCCAGACCCCCACCACACAATACCGAACCCCAGACCCACCTTCCAAAACCGAACCGCAGACCCCACCCCCAATACCGAACTCCAGACCCACCCCCAATACCGAACTCCAGACCCCCACCCCCAATACTGAACCCCAGACCCCCACCCTCAATACCGAACCCCAGACCCCCACCCTTCCAATACCGAACCCCAGACCCCCACCCCCAACACTGAACCCCAGAGCCCCACCCCCAATACTGAACCCCAGACCCCCAGCCTCAATACTTAACCCCAGATCCCCACCCTCAATACTGAACCCCAGACCCCCACCCCCAATAATGAACCCCAGAGCCCCACCCCCAATACTGAACCCCAGACCCCCACCCCCAATACTGAACCCCAGACCCCCACACCAAATACTGAACCCCAGACCCCCACCCCCAATACTGAATCCCAGATCCCCACCCCCCAATACAGAACCCCAGACCACCACCCCCCCAATACTGAACCCCAGACCCCCACCCCCAAAACTGAACACCAGACCCCCAACCCAATACTGGAGCCCAGACACCCACCCCCAATACTGAACCCCAGACCCCCACCCCCCGATACTGAACCACAGACCCCCCACCTTCAATACTGAACCCCAGACCCCCACCCCCAATACTGAACCCCAGACCCCCACCCCCAACACTGAACACCAGACCCCCACCGCCAATACTGAACCCAAGACCCCAGCCTCAAATGTGAACCCCAGACCCCCACCCCTCAATACTGAATCCCAGACCCTCCCCCAAAACTGAATCCCAGTCCCCCACCCCTCATTACCGAACCCCAGACCCCCAACCCCAAAGCCCAGACTCCTACCCTCAATACCGAACCCCCACCCCCAATACTGAACCCCAGACCCCCACCCCCAATACTGATCCCCAGGCCCCCACCCCCAACACTGAACCCCAGACCCCCACCCTCAATACTTAACCCCAGACCCCCACCCTCAATACTTAACCCCAGACCCCCACCCTCAATACTGAACCCCAGACCCCCACCCCCAATACTGAACCTCAGACACCCACCCCCAATACTGAACCCCAGACCCCCACCCCCAACACTGAACCTCAGACCCCCAACCTCAATACTGAAACCCCAGACCCCCACCCCCAATACTGAACCCCAGACCCCCACCCCCAATACTGAACCCCAGACCCCAGCCTCAATAGTGAACCCCAGACACCCACCCCAACACTGAACCCCAGACCCCCACCCCAATACTGAACCCCAGACCCCCACCCCCAATACCGGACCCCAGACCCCCACCCGCAATACTGAACCCCAGGCCCCCACCCTCAATACTGAACTCCAGGCCCCACCCCCAATACTAAACCCCAGACCCCCCCCACCCTCAATACTGAACCCCAGACCCCCCACCCTCAATACTGAACCCCAGACCCCCAGCCTCAATACTGAACCCCAGACACCCCAACCCCAATGCTGAACCCCAGACCCCCACCCCAATACTGAACCCCAGACCCCCACCCCAATACTGAACCCCAGACCTCCACCCCAATACCGAACCCCCGACCCCCACCCCCAATACTGAACCCCAGACCGCCACCCCCAATACCGAACCCCAGACCCACACCTCATTACTGAATCCCGGACCCTCCCAAATACTGAATCCCAGACCCTCCCCCAATACTGAACCCCAGAACCCCTCCCCAATACTGAACCCCAGACCCCCACCCCCAATACTGAATCCCAGACCCCCACCCCCAATACCGAACCCCAGACCCACCCCTCAATACCGAACCCCAGACCCCCACCCCCAATACTGAACCCCAGACCCCCACCCCCAATACCGAACCCCAGACCCACACCCCCAATACTGAATCCCAGACCGCCACCCCCAATACTGAACCCCAGACCCCCACACCTCAACACCAAACCCCTGTCCCACTCCTCAATACCAAACACCTGTCCGTCTCCTCAATACTGAATCTCAGACCCCCCCAATACTGAACTCCAAACCCTCCCCAATACTGAAGCCCCGAACCCCTCCCCAATACTGAACCCCAGACCCCCACCTCATTACCGAACCCCAGACACCCACCCTTCCAATACCGAACCCCAGACCCACACCCCTCAATACCGAACTCCAGACCCACCCCCAATACCGAACTCCAGACCCCCACCCCCAATACTGAACCCCAGACCCCCACCCCCAATACTGAACCCCAGACCCCCACCCACAATACTGAACCTCAGACCCCCACCCCAATACTGAACCCCAGACCCCCACCCCAATACTGAACCCCAGACCCCCACCCCAATACTGAACCCCAGACCCCCAGCCTCAATACTTAACCCCAGATCCCCACCCTCAATACTGAACCCCAGATCCCCCACCCTCAATACTGAACCCCAGACCCCCAACCCCAATACTGAACCCCAGACCCCACCCTCAATACTGAACCCCAGACCCTCACCCCCAATACTGAACCCCAGACCCCCACCCTCAATACTGAACCCCAGACCCTCAGCCTCAATAGTGAACCCCAGACACCCCCACCGCCAATACTGAACCCCAGACCCCCACCCCCAATACCGAACCGCAGACCCCCACCCCCAATACTGAACCCCAGACCCCCACCCCCAATACTGAACCCCAGACCCTCAGCCTCAATAGTGAACCCCAGACACCCCCACCGCCAATACTGAACCCCAGACCCCCACCCCCAATACCGAACCCCAGACCCCCACCCCCAATACTGAACCCCAGACCCCCACCCTCAATACTGAACCCCAGACCCTCAGCCTCAATAGTGAACCCCAGACACCCCCACCCCAAATACCGAACCCCAGACGCCCACCCCCAATACCGAACCCCACACCCCCACCCACAATACCGAACCCCAGACCCCCACCACAATACCGAACCCCAGACCCACACCCTCAATACTGAACCCGACCCCATCCTCAGTACTGAACCCCATACCCCCACCCCCAATACTGAACCCCAGACCCCCACCCCCAATACTGAACCCCAGACGCCCACCCCCAATACTGAACCCCAGACGCCCACCCCCAATACTGAACCCCAGACCCCCACCCCCAATACTGAACCCCAGACCCCCACCCCCAATACCGAACCCCAGAGCCCCACCCCCAATACCGAACCCCAGACCCCCACCCCCAATACCGAACCCCAAAGCCCCACCCCCAATACTGAACCCCAGACCCCCACCCCCAATACTGAACCCCAGACCCCCACCCCCAATACTGAACCCCAGACCCCCACCCCCAATACTGAACCCCAGACCCCCACCCCCAATACTGAACCCCAGACCCCCACCCCCAATACCGAACACCAAAGCCCCACCCCCAATACTGAACCCCTGACCCCCACCCCCAATACTGAACCCCAGACCACCACCCCCAATACTGAACCCCAGACCCCCACCACCAATACTGAACGCCAGACCCCCACCCCCAATACTGAACGCCCGACACCCACCCCCAATACTGAACACCAGACCCCCACCCCAATACAGAACACCAGACCCCCACCCCAATACTGAGCCCCAGACCCTCATCCCCAATACTGAACCCCAGACCCCCACCCCCAATACTGAATCCCAGACCCCCACCCCAATACTGAGCCCAAGACCCTCACCCCCAACACTGAGCCCCAGACCCTCACCACCAATACTGAACCCCAGACCCCCACCCCCAATACTGAACCCCAGACCCCCACCCCTAATACTGAACCCCAGACCCGCACCCCCAATACTGAACCCCAGACCCGCACCCCCAATACTGAACCCCAGACCACCACCCCCAATGCTGAACCCCAGACCCCCCACCCTCAATACTGAACCCCAGACCCCCCACCCCCAACACTGAGCCCCAGACCCTCACCCCCAATACTGAACCCCAGACCCCCACCCCCAATACTGAACCCCAGACCCCCACCCCCAATACTGAACCCCAGACCCCCACCTCATTACCGAACCCCAGACACCCACCCTTCCAATACCGAACCCCAGACCCACACCCCTCAATACCGAACTCCAGACCCACCCCCAATACCGAACTCCAGACCCCCACCCCCAATACTGAACCCCAGACCCCCACCCCCAATAGTGAACACCAGACCCCCACCCACAATACTGAACCCCAGACCCCCACCCCCAATACTGAACCCCAGACCCCCACCCCAATACTGAACCCCAGACCCCCACCCCAATACTGAACCCCAGACCCCCAGCCTCAATACTTAACCCCAGATCCCCACCCTCAATACTGAACCCCAGATCCCCCACCCTCAACACTGAACCCCAGACCCCCAACCCCAATACTGAACCCCAGACCCCACCCTCAATACTGAACCCCAGACCCCCACCCCCAATACTGAACCCCAGACCCCCACCCTCAATACTGAACCCCAGACCCTCAGCCTCAATAGTGAACCCCAGACACCCCCACCGCCAATACTGAACCCCAGACCCCCACCCCCAATACCGAACCGCAGACCCCCACCCCCAATACTGAACCCCAGACCCCCACCCCCAATACTGAACCCCAGACCCTCAGCCTCAATAGTGAACCCCAGACACCCCCACCGCCAATACTGAACCCCAGACCCCCACCCCCAATACCGAACCCCAGACCCCCACCCCCAATACTGAACCCCAGACCTTCACCCTCAATACTGAACCCCAGACCCTCAGCCTCAATAGTGAACCCCAGACACCCCCACCCCAAATACCGAACCCCAGACGCCCACCCCCAATACCGAACCCCACACCCCCACCCACAATACCGAACCCCAGACCCCCACCACAATACCGAACCCCAGACCCACACCCTCAATACTGAACCCGACCCCATCCTCAGTACTGAACCCCAGACCCCCACCCCCAATACTGAACCCCAGACCCCCACCCTCAATACCGAACCCCGGACACCCACCCCCAATACTGAACCCCGGACCCCCACCCCCAATACTGAACCCCGGACCCCCACCCTCAATACCGAACCCCGGACACCCACCCCCAATACTGAACCCCAGGCCCCCACCCCCAATACTGAACCCCAGACCCCCATCCTCAATACTGAACCCCAGACACCCACCTCCAATACTTAACCCCAGGCCCCCTCCCCCAATACTGAACCCCAGGCCCCCACCCCAATACTGAACCCCAGACCCCCACCCCAATACTGAACCCAGACCTCCAACCCCAATACTGAACCCCAGACCCCCACCCCCAATACTGAACCGCAGACCCCCACCCCCAATACTGAACCCCAGACGCCCACCCCCAATACTGAACCCCAGACCCACACCCCCAATACCGAACCCCAGACCCCCACCCCCAATACCGAACCCCAAAGCCCCACCCCCAATACCGAACCCCAGACCCCCACCCCCAATACTGAACCCCAGACCCCCACCCCCAATACTGAACCCCAGACCCCCACCCCCAATACTGAACCCCAAAGCCCCACCCCCAATACTGAACCCCAGACCCCCACCCCCAATACTGAACCCCAGACCCCCACCCCCAATACTGAACCCCAGACCCCCACCCCCAATACTGAAACCCAGACCCCCACCCTCAATACTGAACCCCAGACCCCCACCACCAATACTGAACCCCAGACCCCCACCCCCAATACTGAACGCCCGACCCCCACCCCAATACTGAACCCCAGACCCCCACCCCCAATACTGAACCCCAGACCCCCACCCCAATACTGAACCCCAGACCCCCACCCCCAATACTGAACCCCAGACCCCCACCCCCAATACTGAACCCCAGACCCCCACCCCCAGTACCGAACCCCGACCCCCACCCCCAACACTGAACCCCAGACCCCCGCCCTCAATACTGAACCCCAGACCCCCACCCCAAATACTGAACCCCAGACCCCCACCCCCAATACTGAACCCCAGACCCCCACCCCCAATACTGAACCCCAGACCCCCGCCCCCAATACTGAACCCCAGACCCCCGCCCTCAATACTGAACCCCAGACCCCCACCCCAATACTGAACCCCAGACCCCCACCCCCAATACTGAACCCCAGACCCCCACCCCAATACTGAACCCCAGACCCCCACCCCCAATACTGAACCCCAGACCCCCACCCCAATACTGAACCCCAGACCCCCACCCCCAATACTGAACCCCAGACCCCCACCCCCAATACTGAACCCCAGACCCCCGCCCTCAATACTGAACCCCAGACCCCCACCCCAATACTGAACCCCAGACCCCCACCCCCAATACTGAACTCCAGACCCCCACCCCAATACTGAACCCCAGACCCCCACCCCCAATACTGATCCCCAGACCCCCACCCCCAATACTGAACCCCAAAGCCCCACCCCCAATACTGAACCCCAGACCCCCACCCCCAATACTGAACCCCAAAGCCCCACCCCCAATACTGAACCCCAGACCCCCGCCCTCAATACTGAACCCCAGACCCCCACCCCAATACTGAACCCCAGACCCCCACCCCCAATACTGAACCCCAGACCCCCACCCCAATACTGAACCCCAGACCACCACCCCCAATACTGATCCCCAGACCCCCGCCCCCAATACTGAACCCCAGACCCCCACCCCCAATACTGAACCCCAGACCCCCACCCCCAATACTGAACCCCAGACCCCCACCCCCAATACTGAACCCCAGACCCCCACCCCCAATACTGAACCCCAGACCCCCACCCCAATACTGAACCCCAGACCCCCACCCCCAATACTGAACCCCAGACCCCCACCCCAATACTGAACCCCAGACCCCCACCCCCAATACTGAACCCCAGACCCCCACCCCAATACTGAACCCCAGACCCCCACCCCCAATACTGATCCCCAGACCCCCACCCCTAATACTGATCCCCAGACCCCCACCCCAATACTGAACCCCAGACCCCCACCCCCAATACTGATCCCCAGACCCCCACCCCCAATACTGAACCCCAGACCCCCACCCCCAATACTGAACCCCAGACCCCCACCCCCAATACTGAACCCCAGACCCCCACCCCCAATACTGAACCCCAGACCCCCACCCCCAATACTGAACCCCAGACCCCCACCCCAATACTGAACCCCAGACCCCCACCCCCAATACTGAACCCCAGACCCCCACCCCAATACTGAACCCCAGACCCCCACCCCCAATACTGAACCCCAGACCCCCACCCCAATACTGAACCCCAGACCCCCACCCCCAATACTGTTCCCCAGACCCCCACCCCTAATACTGATCCCCAGACCCCCACCCCAATACTGAACCCCAGACCCCCACCCCCAATACTGAACCCCAGACCCCCACCCCCAATACTGATCCCCAGACCCCCCCCCTGTTGCCGGGGAAACGAGCCCCCCACCCCCCTGTTGCCGGGGAAACGAGCCCCCCACCCCCCTGTTGCCGGGGAAACGAGCTCCCCCCTCCCCTGTTGCCGGGGAAACGAGCTCCCCCCTCCCCTGTTGCCGGGGAAACGAGCCCCCCCCCCCCCCGGGCCTACCTGTGGTTCTTCCGCAGCAGATTGTCCCTCCCGCGTCCGCACTCAGGCCCAGGCTGCGTGACGTCACCACAACAACACACACAGCGTATCCGGGGGCGGGGCCTGTGACGCCAAGAGAGGGTGGGGCCAGATTAAATGACAGTTGAATCGGACAGCGCCACCTCAGTACTTCCCTGACAGTGCAGCGCTCCCTCAGTACTGACCCTCTGACAGTGCAGCACTCCCTCAGTACTGACCCTCTGACAGTGCGGCACTCCCTCAGTACTGACCCTCTGACAGTGCGGCACTCCCTCAGTACTGACCCTCTGACAGTGCGGCACTCCCTCAGTACTGACCCTCTGACAGTGCGGCACTCCCTCAGTACTGACCCTCTGACAGTGCAGCACTCACTCAGTACTGACCCTCTAACAGTGCAGCGCTCCCTCAGTACTGACCCTCTGACAGTGCAGCACTCCCTCAGTACTGACCCTCTGACAGTGCAGCACTCCCTCAGTACTGACCCTCTGACAGTGCGGCACTCCCTCAGTACTGACCCTCTGACAGTGCAGCTCTCCCTCAGTACTGACCCTCTGACAGTGCGGCACTCCCTCAGTACTGACCCTCTGACAGTGCAGCACTCCCTCAGTACTGACCCTCTGACAGTGCAGCACTCCCTCAGTACTGACCCACTGACAGTGCGGCACTCCCTCAGTACTGATCCTCTGACAGTGCGGCACTCCCTCAGTACTGACCCTCTGACAGTGCAGCACTCCCTCAGTACTGACCCTCTGACAGTGCAGCACTCCCTCAGTACTGACCCTCTGACAGTGCAGCGCTCCCTCAGTACTGACCCTCTGACAGTGCGGCACTCCCTCAGTACTGACCCTCTGACAGTGCAGCACTCCCTCAGTACTGACCCTCTGACAGTGCAGCACTCCCTCAGTACTGACCCTCTGACAGTGCGGCACTCCCTCAGTACTGACCCTCTGACAGTGCAGCTCTCCCTCAGTACTGACCTTCTGACAGTGCAGCACTCCCTCAGTACTGACCCTCTGACAGTGCGGCACTCCCTCAGTACTGACCCTCTGACAGTGCAGCACTCCCTCAGTTCTGACCCTCTGACAGTGCGGCACTCCCTCAGTACTGACCCTCTGACAGTGCAGCTCTCCCTCAGTACTGACCCTCTGACAGTGCGGCACTCCCTCAGTACTGACCCTCTGACAGTGCGGCACTCGCTCAGTACTGACCCTCTGACAGTGCGGCGCTCCCTCAGTACTGACCTTCTGACAGTGCAGCACTCCCTCAGTACTGACCCTCTGACAGTGCGGCACTCCCTCAGTACTGACCCTCTGACAGTGCAGCACTCCCTCAGCACTGACCCTCTGACAGTGCAGCACTCCCTCAGTACTGACCCTCTGACAGTGCAGCACTCTCTCAGTACTGACCCTCTGACAGTGCAGCACTCCCTCAGTACTGACCCTCTGACAGTGCAGCACTCCCTCAGTACTGACCCTCTGACAGTGCAGCGCTCCCTCAGTACTGACCCTCTGACAGTGCGGCACTCCCTCAGTACTGACCCTCTGACAGTGCAGCACTCCCTCAGTACTGACCCTCTGACAGTGCGGCACTCCCTCAGTACTGACCCTCTGACAGTGCAGCTCTCCCTCAGTACTGACCTTCTGACAGTGCAGCACTCCCTCAGTACTGACCCTCTGACAGTGCGGCACTCCCTCAGTACTGACCCTCTGACAGTGCAGCACTCCCTCAGTACTGACCCTCTGACAGTGCAGCACTCCCTCAGTACTGACCCTCTGACAGTGCAGCACTCCCTCAGTACTGACCCTCTGACAGTGCAGCATTCCCTCAGTACTGACCCTCTGACAGTGCAGCACTCCCTCAGTACTGACCCTCTGACAGTGCGGCACTCCCTCAGTCCTGACCCTCTGACAGTGCGGCACTCCCTCAGTACTGACCCTCTGACAGTGCGGCACTCCCTCAGTACTGACCCTCTGACAGTGCAGCACTCCCTCAGTACTGACCCTCTGACAGTGCGGCACTCCCTCAGTACTGACCCTCTGACAGTGCAGCACTCCCTCAGTACTGACCCTCTGACAGTGCAGCACTCCCTCAGTACTGACCCTCTGACAGTGCGGCACTCCCTCAGTACTGACCCTCTGACAGTGCAGCACTCCCTCAGTGCTGACCCTCTGACAGTGCAGCACTCCCTCAGTACTGACCCTCTGACAGTGCAGCACTCCCTCAGTACTGACCCTCTGACAGTGCAGCACTCCCTCAGTACTGACCCTCTGACAGTGCAGCACTCCCTCAGTACTGACCCTCTGACAGTGCGGCACTCCCTCAGTACTGACCCTCTGACAGTGCGGCACTCCCTCAGTCCTGACCCTCTGACAGTGCAGCTCTCCCTCAGTACTGACCCTCAGACAGTGCAGCTCTCCCTCAGTACTGACCCTCTGACAGTGCGGGACTCACTCAGTACTGACCCTCTGACAGTGCAGCACTCCCTCAGTACTGACCCTCTGACAGTGCGGCACTCCCTCAGTACTGACCCTCTGACAGTGCAGCACTCCCTCAGTACTGACCCTCTGACAGTGCGGCACTCCCTCAGTACTGACCCTCTGACAGTGCAGCTCTCCCTCAATACTGACCCTCTGACAGTGCGGCACTCCCTCAGTACTGACCCTCTGACAGTGCAGCGCTCCCTCAGTACTGACCCTCTGACAGTGCGGCACTCCCTCAGTACTGACCCTCTGACAGTGCAGCGCTCCCTCAGTACTGACCCTCTGACAGTGCAGCTCTCCCTCAGTACTGACCCTCTGACAGTGCGGCACTCCCTCAGTACTGACCCTCTGACAGTGCAGCTCTCCCTCAGTACTGACCCTCTGACAGTGCAGCGCTCCCTCAGTACTGACCCTCTGACAGTGCGGCACTCCCTCAGTACTGACACTCTGACAGTGCGGCACTCTCTCAGTACTGACCCTCTGACAGTGCGGCACTCTCTCAGTACTGACCCTCTGACAGTGCGGCACTCCCTCAGTACTGACCCTCTGACAGTGCGGCACTCTCTCAGTACTGACCCTCTGACAGTGCAGCACTCCCTCAGTACTGACCCTCTGACAGTGCGGCACTCCCTCAGTACTGACCCTCTGACAGCGCAGCACTCCCTCAGTACTGACCCTCTGACAGCGCAGCACTCCCTCAGTACTGACCCTCTGACAGTGCGGCACTCCCTCAGTACTGACCCTCTGACAGTGCAGCACTCCCTCAGCACTGACCCTCTGACAGTGCAGCACTCCCTCAGTACTGACCCTCTGACAGTGCGGCACTCCCTCAGTACTGACCCACTGACAGTGCGGCACTCCCTCAGTACTGACCCTCTGACAGTGCAGCACTCCCTCAGTACTGACCCTCTGACAGTGCGGCACTCACTCAGTACTGACCCTCTGACAGTGCAGCACTCCCTCTGCACTGAGCCTCTGATAGTGCGGCACTCCCGCAGTACTGACCCTCTGACAGTGCGGCACTCCCTCAGTACTGACCCTCTGACAGTGCGGCACTCACTCAGTACTGACCCTCTGACAGTGCAGCACTCCCTCAGTACTGACCCTCTGACAGTGCAGCACTCCCTCAGTACTGACCCTCTGACAGTGCGGCACTCACTCAGTACTGATCCTCTGACAGTGCAGCACTCCCTCAGCACTGACCCTCTGAGAGAGCAGCACTCCCTCAGTACTGACCCTCTGACGGTGCAGCACTCCCTCAGTACTGACCCTCTGACAGTGCAGCACTCCCTCAGCACTGACCCTCTGACAGTGCAGCACTCCCTCAGTACTGACCCTCTGACAGTGCAGCACTCCCTCAGTACTGACCCTCTGACAGTGCGGCACTCCCTCAGTACTGACACTCTGACAGTGCAGCACTCCCTCAGTACTGACCCTCTGACAGTGCGGCACTCCCTCAGCACTGACCCTCTGACAGTGCAGCACTCCCTCAGTACTGACCCTCTGACAGTGCGGCACTCCCTCAGTACTGACCCTCTGACAGTGCGGCACTCCCTCAACACTGACCCTCTGACAGTGCAGCTCTCCCGCAGTACTGACCCTCTGACAGTGCAGCACTCCCTCAGTACTGACCCTCTGACAGTGCAGCACTCCCTCAGTACTGACCCTCTGACAGTGCAGCACTCCCTCAGCACTGACCCTCTGACAGTGCAGCACTCCCTCAGTACTGACCCTCTGACAGTGCAGCACTCCCTCAGTACTGACCCTCTGACAGTGCGGCACTCCCTCAGTACTGACCCTCTGACAGTGCGGCACTCCCTCAGCACTGACCCTCTGACAGTGCAGCACTCCCTCAGTACTGACCCTCTGACAGTGCAGCACTCCCTCAGTACTGACCCTCAGACAGTGCGGCACTCCCTCAGTACTGACCCTCTGACAGTGCAGCACTCCCTCAGTACTGACCCTCTGACAGTGCGGCACTCCCTCAGTACTGACCCTCCGACAGTGCAGCACTCCCTCAGTACTGACCCTCTGACAGTGCGGCACTCCCTCAGTACTGACCCTCTGACAGTGCGGCACTCCCTCAGCACTGACCCTCTGACAGTGCAGCACTCCCTCAGTACTGACCCTCTGACAGTGCAGCACTCACTCAGTACTGACCCTCTGACATGCAGCACTCCCTCAGTACTGACCCTCTGGCAGTGCAGCACTCCCTCAGTACTGACCCTCTGACAGTGCGGCACTCCCTCAGTACTGACCCTCTGACAGTGCAGCACTCACTCAGTACTGACCCTCTGACAGTGCAGCACTCCCTCAGTACTGACCCTCTGACAGTGCGGCACTCCCTCAGCACTGACCCTCTGACAGTGCGGCACTCCCTCAGTACTGACCCTCTGACAGTGCAGCACTCCCTCAGTACTGACCCTCTGACAGTGCGGCACTCCCTCAGTACTGACCCTCTGACAGTGCGGCACTCCCTCAGTACTGACCCTCTGACAGTGCGGCACTCCCTCAGTACTGACCCTCTGACAGTGCAGCACTCCCTCAGTACTGACCCTCTGACAGTGCGGCGCTCCCTCAGTACTGACCCTCTGACAGTGCAGCACTCCCTCAGTACTGACCCTCTGACAGTGCAGCACTCCCTCAGTACTGACCCTCTGACAGTGCGGCGCTCCCTCAGTACTGACCCTCTGACAGTGCAGCACTCCCTCAGTACTGACCCTCTGACAGTGCGGCGCTCCCTCAGTACTGACCCTCTGACAGTGCAGCACTCCCTCAGTACTGACTCTCTGACAGTGCAGCGCTCCCTCAGTACTGACCCTCTGACAGTGCAGCACTCCCTCAGTACTGACCCTCTGACAGTGCGGCGCTCCCTCAGTACTGACCCTCTGACAGTGCGGCACTCCCTCAGTACTGACCCTCTGACAGTGCGGCGCACCCTCAGTACTGACCCTCTGACAGTGCAGCCCTCCCTCAGTACTGACCCTCTGACAGTGCGGCGCACCCTCAGTACTGACCCTCTGACAGTGCAGCACTCCCTCAGTACTGACCCTCTGACAGTGCGTCGCCCCCTCAGTCCTGATCCTCTGACAGTGCGGCACTCCCTCAGTACTGACCCTCTGACAGTGCAGCACTCCCTCAGTACTGACCCTCTGACAGTGCGGCACTCCCTCAGTACTGACCCTCTGACAGTGCAGCACTCCCTCAGTACTGACCCTCTGACAGTGCAGCACTCCCTCAGTACTGACCCTCTGACAGTGCGGCACTCCCTCAGTACTGACCCTCTGACAGTGTGGCACTCCCTCAGTACTGACCCTCTGACAGTGCGGCACTCCCTCAGTACTGACCCTCTGACAGTGCGGCACTCCCTCAGTACTGACCCTCTGACAGTGCAGCACTCCCTCAGTACTGACCCTCTGACAGTGCGGCGCTCCCTCAGTACTGACCCTCTGACAGTGCGGCACTCCCTCAGTACTGACCCTCTGACAGTGCGGCATTCCCTCAGTACTGACCCTCTGACAGTGCGGCGCTCCCTCAGTACTGACCCTCTGACAGTGCGGCACTCCCTCAGTACTGACCCTCTGACAGTGCGGCGCACCCTCAGTACTGACCCTCTGACAGTGCGGCACTCCCTCAGTACTGACCCTCTGACAGTGCAGCCCTCCCTCAGTACTGACCCTCTGACAGTGCAGCCCTCCCTCAGTACTGAACCTCTGACAGTGTGACACTCCCTCAGTACTGACCCTCTGACAGTGCGTCGCCCCCTCAGTCCTGACCCTCTGACAGTGCAGCCCTCCCTCAGTACTGAACCTCTGACAGTGTGACACTCCCTCAGTACTGACCCTCTGACAGTGCAGCACTCCCTCAGTACTGACCCTCTGACAGTGCAGCACTCCCTCAGTACTGACCCTCTGACAGTGCGGCACTCCCTCAGTACTGACCCTCTGACAGTGCGGCACTCCCTCAGTACTGACCCTCTGACAGTGCCGCACTCCCTCAGTACTGACCCTCTGACAGTGCGGCACTCCCTCAGTACTGACCCTCTGACAGTGCAGCACTCCCTCAGTACTGACCCTCTGACAGTGCCGCACTCCCTCAGTACTGACCCTCTGACAGTGCAGCTCTCCCTCAATACTGACCCTCTGACAGTGCGGCACTCCCTCAATACTGACCCTCTGACAGTGCAGCACTCCCTCAGTACTGTCCCTCTGACAGTGCAGCACTCCCTCAGTACTGACCCTCTGACAGTGCAGCACTCCCTCAGCACTGACTCTCTGACAGTGCAGCACTCCCTCAGTACTGACCCTCTGACAGTGCGGCACTCCCTCAGTACTGACCCACTGACAGTGCGGCACTCCCTCAGTACTGACCCTCTGACAGTGCAGCACTCCCTCAGTACTGACCCTCTGACAGTGCGGCACTCACTCAGTACTGACCCTCTGACAGTGCAGCACTCCCTCTGCACTGAGCCTCTGATAGTGCGGCACTCCCGCAGTACTGACCCTCTGACAGTGCGGCACTCCCTCAGTACTGACCCTCTGACAGTGCGGCACTCACTCAGTACTGACCCTCTGACAGTGCAGCACTCCCTCAGTACTGACCCTCTGACAGTGCAGCACTCCCTCAGTACTGACCCTCTGACAGTGCGGCACTCACTCAGTACTGATCCTCTGACAGTGCAGCACTCCCTCAGCACTGACCCTCTGAGAGTGCAGCACTCCCTCAGTACTGACCCTCTGACAGTGCAGCACTCCCTCAGTACTGACCCTCTGACAGTGCAGCACTCCCTCAGCACTGACCCTCTGACAGTGCAGCACTCCCTCAGTACTGACCCTCTGACAGTGCAGCACTCCCTCAGTACTGACCCTCTGACAGTGCGGCACTCCCTCAGTACTGACCCTCTGACAGTGCGGCACTCCCTCAGCACTGACCCTCTGACAGTGCAGCACTCCCTCAGTACTGACCCTCTGACAGTGCAGCACTCCCTCAGTACTGACCCTCTGACAGTGCGGCACTCCCTCAGCACTGACCCTCTGACAGTGCAGCACTCCCTCAGTACTGACCCTCTGACAGTGCGGCACTCCCTCAGTACTGACCCTCTGACAGTGCGGCACTCCCTCAACACTGACCCTCTGACAGTGCAGCTCTCCCTCAGTACTGACCCTCTGACAGTGCAGCACTCCCTCAGTACTGACCCTCTGACAGTGCAGCACTCCCTCAGTACTGACCCTCTGACAGTGCAGCACTCCCTCAGCACTGACCCTCTGACAGTGCAGCACTCCCTCAGTACTGACCCTCTGACAGTGCAGCACTCCCTCAGTACTGACCCTCTGACAGTGCGGCACTCCCTCAGTACTGACCCTCTGACAGTGCGGCACTCCCTCAACACTGACCCTCTGACAGTGCAGCACTCCCTCAGTACTGACCCTCTGACAGTGCAGCACTCCCTCAGTACTGACCCTCAGACAGTGCGGCACTCCCTCAGTACTGACCCTCTGACAGTGCAGCACTCCCTCAGTACTGACCCTCTGACAGTGCGGCACTCCCTCAGTACTGACCCTCCGACAGTGCAGCACTCCCTCAGTACTGACCCTCTGACAGTGCGGCACTCCCTCAGTACTGACCCTCTGACAGTGCGGCACTCCCTCAGCACTGACCCTCTGACAGTGCAGCACTCCCTCAGTACTGACCCTCTGACAGTGCAGCACTCACTCAGTACTGACCCTCTGACATGCAGCACTCCCTCAGTACTGACCCTCTGGCAGTGCAGCACTCCCTCAGTACTGACCCTCTGACAGTGCGGCACTCCCTCAGTACTGACCCTCTGACAGTGCAGCACTCACTCAGTACTGACCCTCTGACAGTGCAGCACTCCCTCAGTACTGACCCTCTGACAGTGCGGCACTCCCTCAGCACTGACCCTCTGACAGTGCGGCACTCCCTCAGTACTGACCCTCTGACAGTGCAGCACTCCCTCAGTACTGACCCTCTGACAGTGCGGCGCTCCCTCAGTACTGACCCTCTGACAGTGCGGCACTCCCTCAGTACTGACCCTCTGACAGTGCGGCACTCCCTCAGTACTGACCCTCTGACAGTGCAGCACTCCCTCAGTACTGACCCTCTGACAGTGCGGCGCTCCCTCAGTACTGACCCTCTGACAGTGCAGCACTCCCTCAGTACTGACCCTCTGACAGTGCAGCACTCCCTCAGTACTGACCCTCTGACAGTGCGGCGCTCCCTCAGTACTGACCCTCTGACAGTGCAGCACTCCCTCAGTACTGACCCTCTGACAGTGCGGCGCTCCCTCAGTACTGACCCTCTGACAGTGCAGCACTCCCTCAGTACTGACTCTCTGACAGTGCAGCGCTCCCTCAGTACTGACCCTCTGACAGTGCAGCACTCCCTCAGTACTGACCCTCTGACAGTGCGGCGCTCCCTCAGTACTGACCCTCTGACAGTGCGGCACTCCCTCAGTACTGACCCTCTGACAGTGCGGCGCACCCTCAGTACTGACCCTCTGACAGTGCAGCCCTCCCTCAGTACTGACCCTCTGACAGTGCGGCGCACCCTCAGTACTGACCCTCTGACAGTGCGGCACTCCCTCAGTACTGACCCTCTGACAGTGCAGCACTCCCTCAGTACTGACCCTCTGACAGTGCGGCACTCCCTCAGTACTGACCCTCTGACAGTGCAGCACTCCCTCAGTACTGACCCTCTGACAGTGCAGCACTCCCTCAGTACTGACCCTCTGACAGTGCGGCACTCCCTCAGTACTGACCCTCTGACAGTGTGGCACTCCCTCAGTACTGACCCTCTGACAGTGCGGCACTCCCTCAGTACTGACCCTCTGACAGTGCGGCACTCCCTCAGTACTGACCCTCTGACAGTGCAGCACTCCCTCAGTACTGACCCTCTGACAGTGCGGCGCTCCCTCAGTACTGACCCTCTGACAGTGCGGCACTCCCTCAGTACTGACCCTCTGACAGTGCGGCACTCCCTCAGTACTGACCCTCTGACAGTGCGGCACTCCCTCAGTACTGACCCTCTGACAGTGCGGCGCACCCTCAGTACTGACCCTCTGACAGTGCGGCACTCCCTCAGTACTGACCCTCTGACAGTGCAGCCCTCCCTCAGTACTGACCCTCTGACAGTGCAGCCCTCCCTCAGTACTGACCCTCTGACAGTGCGTCGCCCCCTCAGTCCTGACCCTCTGACAGTGCAGCCCTCCCTCAGTACTGAACCTCTGACAGTGTGACACTCCCTCAGTACTGACCCTCTGACAGTGCAGCACTCCCTCAGTACTGACCCTCTGACAGTGCAGCACTCCCTCAGTACTGACCCTCTGACAGTGCGGCACTCCCTCAGTACTGACCCTCTGACAGTGCGGCACTCCCTCAGTACTGACCCTCTGACAGTGCCGCACTCCCTCAGTACTGACCCTCTGACAGTGCGGCACTCCCTCAGTACTGACCCTCTGACAGTGCAGCACTCCCTCAGTACTGACCCTCTGACAGTTCCGCACTCCCTCAGTACTGACCCTCTGACAGTGCAGCTCTCCCTCAATACTGACCCTCTGACAGTGCGGCACTCCCTCAATACTGACCCTCTGACAGTGCAGCACTCCCTCAGTACTGTCCCTCTGACAGTGCAGCACTCCCTCAGTACTGACCCTCTGACAGTGCAGCACTCCCTCAGTACTGACCCTCTGACAGTGCAGCACTCCCTCAGTACTGACCCTCTGACAGTGCTGCACTCCCTCAGTACTGACCCTCTGACAGTGCAGCACTCCCTCAGTACTGACCCTCTGACAGTGCAGCTCTCCCTCAGTACTGACCCTCTGACAGTGCGGGACTCACTCAGTGCTGACCCTCTGACAGTGCGGCACTCCCTCAGTCCTGACCCTCTGACAGTGCGGCACTCCCTCAGTACTGACCCTCTGACAGTGCGGCACTCCCTCAGTCCTGACCCTCTGACAGTGCAGCTCTCCCTCAGTACTGACCCTCTGACAGTGCGGCACTCCCTCAGTACTGACCCTCTGACAGTGCGGCACTCCCTCAGTCCTGACCCTCTGACAGTGCAGCTCTCCCTCAGTACTGACCCTCTGACAGTGCGGCACTCCCTCAGTACTGACCCTCTGACAGTGCAGCACTCCCTCAGTACTGACCCTCTGACAGTGCGGCACTCCCTCAAAGAACAAAGAACAAAGAAATGTACAGCACAGGAACAGGCCCTTCGGCCCTCCAAGCCCGTGCCGACCATACTGCCCGACTAAACTACAATCTTCTACACTTCCTGGGTCCGTATCCTTCTATTCCCATCCTATTCATATATTTGTCAAGATGCCCCTTAAATGTCCCTATCGTCCCTGCCTCCACTACCTCCTCCGGTAGTGAGTTCCAGGCACCCACTACCCTCTGCGTAAAAAACTTGCCTCGTACATCTACTCTAAACTTTGCCCCTCTCACCTTAAACCTATGCCCCCTAGTAATTGACCCCTCTACCCTGGGGAAAAGCCTCTGACTATCCACTCTGTCTATGCCCCTCATAATTTTGTATACCTCTATCAGGTCGCCCCTCAACCTCCTTCGTTCCAGTGAGAACAAACCGAGTTTATTCAATCGCTCCTCATAGCTTATGCCCTCCATACCAGGCAACATTCTGGTAAATCTCTTCTGCACCCTCTCTAAAGCCTCCACATCCTTCTGGTAGTGTGGCGACCAGAATTGAACACTATACTCCAAGTGTGGCCTAACTAAGGTTCTATACAGCTGCAACATGACTTGCCAATTCTTATACTCAATGCCCCGGCCAATGAAGGCAAGCATGCCGTATGCCTTCTTGACTACCTTCTCCACCTGTGTAGCCCCTTTCAGTGATCTGTGGACCTGTACTCCTAGATCTCTTTGACTTTCAATACTCTTGAGGGTTCTACCATTCACTGTATATTCCCTACCTGCATTAGCCCTTCCAAAATGCATTACCTCACATTTGTCCAGGTTAAACTCCATCTGCCATCTCTCCGCCCAAGTCTCCAGACAATCTAAATCCTGCTGTATCCTCAGACAGTCCTCATCGCTATCCGCAATTCCACCAACCTTTGTGTCGTCTGCAAACTTACTAATCAGACCAGTTACATTTTCCTCCAAATCATTTATATATACTACAAAGAGCAAAGGTCCCAGCACTGATCCCTGTGGAACACCACTGGTCACAGCCCTCCAATTAGAAAAGCATCCCTCCATTGCTACCCTCTGCCTTCTATGGCCTAGCCAGTTCTGTATCCACCTTGCCAGTTCACCCCTGATCCCGTGTGACTTCACCTTTTGTACTAGTCTACCATGAGGGACCTTGTCAAAGGCCTTACTGAAGTCCATATAGACAACATCTACTGCCCTACCTGCATCAATCATCTTAGTGACCTCCTCGAAAAACTCGATCAAGTTAGTGAGACACGACCTCCCCTTCACAAAACCGTGCTGCCTCTCACTAATACGTCCATTTGCTTCCAAATGGGAGTAGATCCTGTCTCGAAGAATTCTCTCCAGTAATTTCCCTACCACTGAAGTAAGGCTCACCGGCCTGTAGTTCCCGGGATTATCCCTGCCACCCTTCTTAAACAGAGGAACAACATTGGCTATTCTCCAGTCCTCCGGGACATCCCCTGAAGACAGCGAGGATCCAAAGATTTCTGTCAAGGCCTCAGCAATTTCCTCTCCAGCCTCCTTCAGTATTCTGGGGTAGATCCCATCCGGCCCTGGGGACTTATCTACCTTAATATTTTTTAAGACACCCAACACCTCGTCTTTTTGGATCACAATGTGACCCAGGCTATCTACACCCCCTTCTCCAGACTCAACATCTACCAATTCCTTCTCTTTGGTGAATACTGATGCAAAGTATTCATTTAGTACCTCGCCCATTTCCTCTGGCTCCACACATAGATTCCCTTGCCTATCCTTCAGTGGGCCAACCCTTTCCCTGGCTACCCTCTTACTTTTTATGTAAGTGTAAAAAGCCTTGGGATTTTCCTTAACCCTATTTGCCAATGCCTTTTCATGACCCCTTCTAGCCCTCCTGACTCCTTGCTTAAGTTCCTTCCTACTTTCCTTATATGCCACACAGGCTTCGTCTGTTCCCAGCCTTTTAGCCCTGACAAATGCCTCCTTTTTCTTTTTGACGAGGCCTACAATATCACTCGTCATCCAAGGTTCCCGAAAATTGCCGTATTTATCTTTCTTCCTCACAGGAACATGCCTGTCCTGTATTCCTTTCAACTGACACTTGAAAGCCTCCCACATGTCAGATGTTGATTTGCCCTCAAACATCCGCCCCCAATCTATGTTCTTCAGTTCCCGCCTAATATTGTTATAATTAGCCTTCCCCCAATTTAGCACATTCATCCTCGGACCACTCTTATCCTTGTCCACCAGTACTTTAAAACTTACTGAATTGTGGTCACTGTTACCGAAATGCTCCCCTACTGAAACATCTACCACCTGGCCGGGCTCATTCCCCAATACCAGGTCCAGTACCGCCCCTTCCCTAGTTGGACTGTTTACATATTGTTTTAAGAAGCCCTCCTGGATGCTCCTTACAAACTCTGCCCCGTCTAAGCCCCTGGCACTAAGTGAGTCCCAGTCAATATTGGGGAAGTTGAAGTCTCCCATCACCACAACCCTGTTGTTTTTACTCTTTTCCAAAATCTGTCTACCTATCTGCTCCTCTATCTCCCGCTGGCTGTTGGGAGGCCTGTAGTATACCCCCAACATTGTGACTGCACCCTTCTTATTCCTGATCTCTACCCATATAGCCTCACTGCCCTCTGAGGTGTCCTCTCGCTGTATAGCTGTGATACTCTCCTGAACAAGTAGCGCAACTCCGCCTCCCCTTTTACATCCCCCTCTATCCCGCCTGAAACATCTAAATCCTGGAACGTTTAGCTGCCAATCCTGCCCTTCCCTCAACCAGGTCTCTGTAATGGCAACAACATCATAGTTCCAAGTAGTAATCCAAGCTCTAAGTTCATCTGCCTTACCCGTAATGCTCCTTGCATTAAAACATATGCACTTCAGGCCACCAGACCCCCTGTGTTCAGCAACTTCTCCCCGTCTGCGCTGCCTCAGAGCCACACTGTCCCTATTCCCTAGTTCTCCCTCAATGCTCTCACCTTCTGACCTATTGCTCCCGTGCCCACCCCCCTGCCATACTAGTTTAAACCCTCCCGTGTGACACTAGCAAACCTCGCGGCCAGGATATTTATGCCTCTCCGGTTTAGATGCAACCCGTCCATCTTATACAGGTCACACCTGCCCCGGAAGAGCTCCCAGTGGTCCAGATAACAGAAACCCTCCCTCCTACACCAGCTGTTTAGCCACGTGTTTGTCTGCTCTATCTTCCTATTTCTAGCCTCACTGGCACGTGGCACAGGGAGTAATCCCGAGATTACAACCCTCGAGGTCCTGTCTTTTAACTTTCTGCCTAGCTCCCTGAACTCCTGCTGCAGGACCTCATGCCCCTTCCTGCCTATGTCGTTAGTACCAATATGTACAACGACCTCTGCCTGTTTGCCCTCCCCCTTCAGGATTCCCTCTACCCGTTCGGAGACATCCTGGACCCTGGCACCAGGGAGGCAACATACCATCCCTCAGTACTGACCCTCTGACAGTGCAGCTCTCCCTCAATACTGACCCTCTGACAGTGCGGCACTCCCTCAGTACTGACCCTCTGACAGTGCAGCGCTCCCTCAGTACTGACCCTCTGACAGTGCGGCACTCCCTCAGTACTGACCCTCTGACAGTGCAGCGCTCCCTCAGTACTGACCCTCTGACAGTGCGGCACTCCCTCAGTACTGACCCTCTGACAGTGCAGCTCTCCCTCAGTACTGACCCTCTGACAGTGCAGCGCTCCCTCAGTACTGACCCTCTGACAGTGCGGCACTCCCTCAGTACTGACACTCTGACAGTGCGGCACTCTCTCAGTACTGACCCTCTGACAGTGCGGCACTCTCTCAGTACTGACCCTCTGACAGTGCGGCACTCCCTCAGTACTGACCCTCTGACAGTGCTGCACTCTCTCAGTACTGACCCTCTGACAGTGCAGCACTCCCTCAGTACTGACCCTCTGACAGTGCGGCACTCTCTCAGTACTGACCCTCTGACAGTGCGGCACTCCCTCAGTACTGACCCTCTGACAGTGCTGCACTCTCTCAGTACTGACCCTCTGACAGTGCAGCACTCCCTCAGTACTGACCCTCTGACAGTGCGGCACTCCCTCAGTACTGACCCTCTGACAGCGCAGCACTCCCTCAGTACTGACCCTCTGACAGCGCAGCACTCCCTCAGTACTGACCCTCTGACAGTGCGGCACTCCCTCAGTACTGACCCTCTGACAGTGCAGCACTCCCTCAGCACTGACCCTCTGACAGTGCAGCACTCCCTCAGTACTGACCCTCTGACAGTGCAGCACTCCCTCAGTACTGACCCTCTGACAGTGAGGCGCTCCCTCAGTACTGACCCTCTGACAGTGCAGCACTCCCTCAGTACTGACCCTCTGACAGTGCGGCGCTCCCTCAGTACTGACCCTCTGACAGTGCAGCACTCCCTCAGTACTGACTCTCTGACAGTGCAGCGCTCCCTCAGTACTGACCCTCTGACAGTGCAGCACTCCCTCAGTACTGACCCTCTGACAGTGCGCCGCTCCCTCAGTACTGACCCTCTGACAGTGCGGCACTCCCTCAGTACTGACCCTCTGACAGTGCGGCGCACCCTCAGTACTGACCCTCTGACAGTGTGGCACTCCCTCAGTACTGACCCTCTGACAGTGCGGCACTCCCTCAGTACTGACCCTCTGACAGTGCGGCACTCCCTCAGTACTGACCCTCTGACAGTGCAGCACTCCCTCAGTACTGACCCTCTGACAGTGCGGCGCTCCCTCAGTACTGACCCTCTGACAGTGCGGGACTCCCTCAGTACTGACCCTCTGACAGTGCGGCGCTCCCTCAGTACTGACCCTCTGACAGTGCGGCACTCCCTCAGTACTGACCCTCTGACAGTGCGGCGCACCCTCAGTACTGACCCTCTGACAGTGCGGCACTCCCTCAGTACTGACCCTCTGACAGTGCAGCCCTCCCTCAGTACTGACCCTCTGACAGTGCAGCCCTCCCTCAGTACTGAACCTCTGACAGTGTGACACTCCCTCAGTACTGACCCTCTGACAGTGCGTCGCCCCCTCAGTCCTGACCCTCTGACAGTGCAGCCCTCCCTCAGTACTGAACCTCTGACAGTGTGACACTCCCTCAGTACTGACCCTCTGACAGTGCAGCACTCCCTCAGTACTGACCCTCTGACAGTGCAGCACTCCCTCAGTACTGACCCTCTGACAGTGCGGCACTCCCTCAGTACTGACCCTCTGACAGTGCGGCACTCCCTCAGTACTGACCCTCTGACAGTGCCGCACTCCCTCAGTACTGACCCTCTGACAGTGCGGCACTCCCTCAGTACTGACCCTCTGACAGTGCAGCACTCCCTCAGTACTGACCCTCTGACAGTGCCGCACTCCCTCAGTACTGACCCTCTGACAGTGCAGCTCTCCCTCAATACTGACCCTCTGACAGTGCGGCACTCCCTCAATACTGACCCTCTGACAGTGCAGCACTCCCTCAGTACTGTCCCTCTGACAGTGCAGCACTCCCTCAGTACTGACCCTCTGACAGTGCAGCACTCCCTCAGTACTGACCCTCTGACAGTGCAGCACTCCCTCAGTACTGACCCTCTGACAGTGCTGCACTCCCTCAGTACTGACCCTCTGACAGTGCAGCACTCCCTCAGTACTGACCCTCTGACAGTGCAGCTCTCCCTCAGTACTGACCCTCTGACAGTGCGGGACTCACTCAGTGCTGACCCTCTGACAGTGCGGCACTCCCTCAGTCCTGACCCTCTGACAGTGCGGCACTCCCTCAGTACTGACCCTCTGACAGTGCGGCACTCCCTCAGTCCTGACCCTCTGACAGTGCAGCTCTCCCTCAGTACTGACCCTCTGACAGTGCGGCACTCCCTCAGTACTGACCCTCTGACAGTGCGGCACTCCCTCAGTCCTGACCCTCTGACAGTGCAGCTCTCCCTCAGTACTGACCCTCTGACAGTGCGGCACTCCCTCAGTACTGACCCTCTGACAGTGCAGCACTCCCTCAGTACTGACCCTCTGACAGTGCGGCACTCCCTCAGTACTGACCCTCTGACAGTGCAGCTCTCCCTCAATACTGACCCTCTGACAGTGCGGCACTCCCTCAGTACTGACCCTCTGACAGTGCAGCGCTCCCTCAGTACTGACCCTCTGACAGTGCGGCACTCCCTCAGTACTGACCCTCTGACAGTGCAGCGCTCCCTCAGTACTGACCCTCTGACAGTGCGGCACTCCCTCAGTACTGACCCTCTGACAGTGCAGCTCTCCCTCAGTACTGACCCTCTGACAGTGCAGCGCTCCCTCAGTACTGACCCTCTGACAGTGCGGCACTCCCTCAGTACTGACACTCTGACAGTGCGGCACTCTCTCAGTACTGACCCTCTGACAGTGCGGCACTCTCTCAGTACTGACCCTCTGACAGTGCGGCACTCCCTCAGTACTGACCCTCTGACAGTGCTGCACTCTCTCAGTACTGACCCTCTGACAGTGCAGCACTCCCTCAGTACTGACCCTCTGACAGTGCGGCACTCCCTCAGTACTGACCCTCTGACAGCGCAGCACTCCCTCAGTACTGACCCTCTGACAGCGCAGCACTCCCTCAGTACTGACCCTCTGACAGTGTGGCACTCCCTCAGTACTGACCCTCTGACAGTGCAGCACTCCCTCAGCACTGACCCTCTGACAGTGCAGCACTCCCTCAGTACTGACCCTCTGACAGTGCGGCACTCCCTCAGTACTGACCCACTGACAGTGCGGCACTCCCTCAGTACTGACCCTCTGACAGTGCAGCACTCCCTCAGTACTGACCCTCTGACAGTGCGGCACTCACTCAGTACTGACCCTCTGACAGTGCAGCACTCCCTCTGCACTGAGCCTCTGATAGTGCGGCACTCCCGCAGTACTGACCCTCTGACAGTGCGGCACTCCCTCAGTACTGACCCTCTGACAGTGCGGCACTCACTCAGTACTGACCCTCTGACAGTGCAGCACTCCCTCAGTACTGACCCTCTGACAGTGCAGCACTCCCTCAGTACTGACCCTCTGACAGTGCGGCACTCACTCAGTACTGATCCTCTGACAGTGCAGCACTCCCTCAGCACTGACCCTCTGAGAGTGCAGCACTCCCTCAGTACTGACCCTCTGACAGTGCAGCACTCCCTCAGTACTGACCCTCTGACAGTGCAGCACTCCCTCAGCACTGACCCTCTGACAGTGCAGCACTCCCTCAGTACTGACCCTCTGACAGTGCAGCACTCCCTCAGTACTGACCCTCTGACAGTGCGGCACTCCCTCAGTACTGACCCTCTGACAGTGCGGCACTCCCTCAGCACTGACCCTCTGACAGTGCAGCACTCCCTCAGTACTGGCCCTCTGACAGTGCAGCACTCCCTCAGTACTGACCCTCTGACAGTGCGGCACTCCCTCAGCACTGACCCTCTGACAGTGCAGCACTCCCTCAGTACTGACCCTCTGACAGTGCGGCACTCCCTCAGTACTGACCCTCTGACAGTGCGGCACTCCCTCAACACTGACCCTCTGACAGTGCAGCTCTCCCTCAGTACTGACCCTCTGACAGTGCAGCACTCCCTCAGTACTGACCCTCTGACAGTGCAGCACTCCCTCAGTACTGACCCTCTGACAGTGCAGCACTCCCTCAGCACTGACCCTCTGACAGTGCAGCACTCCCTCAGTACTGACCCTCTGACAGTGCAGCACTCCCTCAGTACTGACCCTCTGACAGTGCGGCACTCCCTCAGTACTGACCCTCTGACAGTGCGGCACTCCCTCAGCACTGACCCTCTGACAGTGCAGCACTCCCTCAGTACTGACCCTCTGACAGTGCAGCACTCCCTCAGTACTGACCCTCAGACAGTGCAGCATTCCCGCAGTACTGACCCTCTGACAGTACGGCACTCCCTCAGTACTGACCCTCTGACAGTGCAGCACTCCCTCAGTACTGACCCTCTGACAGTGCAGCACTCCCTCAGTACTGACCCTCTGACAGTGCAGCACTCCCTCAGTACTGACCCTCTGACAGTGCAGCGCTCCCTCAGTACTGACCCTCTGACAGTGCGGCACTCCCTCAGTACTGACCCTCCGACAGTGCAGCACCCCCTCAGTACTGACCCTCTGACAGTGCAGCACTCCCTCAGTACTGACCCTCTGACAGTGCGGCACTCCCTCAGTACTGACCCTCCGACAGTGCGGCACTCCCTCAGTACTGACCCTCTGACAGTGCAGCACTCCCTCAGTACTGACCCTCTGACAGTGCAGCACTCCCTCAGTACTGACCCTCTGACAGTGCGGCGCTCCCTCAGTACTGACCCTCTGACAGTGCAGCACTCCCTCAGTACTGACCCTCTGACAGTGCGGCACTCCCTCAGTACTGACCCTCTGACAGTGCAGCACTCCCTCAGTACTGACCCTCTGACAGTGCGGCACTCCCTCAGTACTGACCCTCTGACAGTGCAGCACTCCCTCAGCACTGACCCTCTGACAGTACGGCACTCCCTCAGTACTGACCCTCTGACAGTGCGGCACTCCCTCAGCACTGACCCTCTGACAGTGCAGCACTCCCTCAGTACTGACCCTCTGACAGTGCAGCACTCCCTCAGTACTGACCTTCTGACAGTGCCGCACTCCCTCAGTACTGACTCTCTGACAGTGCGGCACTCCCTCAGTACTGAACCTCTGACAGTGCAGCACTCCCTCAGTACTGACCCTCTGACAGTGCGGCACTCCCTCAGTACTGACCCTCCGACAGTGCAGCTCTCCCTCAGTACTGACCCTCTGACAGTGCGGCACTCCCTCAGTACTGACCCTCTGACAGTGCGGCACTCCCTCAGCACTGACCCTCTGACAGTGCAGCACTCCCTCAGTACTGACCCTCTGACAGTGCAGCACTCACTCAGTACTGACCCTCTGACATGCAGCACTCCCTCAGTACTGACCCTCTGGCAGTGCAGCACTCCCTCAGTACTGACCCTCTGACAGTGCGGCACTCCCTCAGTACTGACCCTCTGACAGTGCAGCACTCACTCAGTACTGACCCTCTGACAGTGCAGCACTCCCACAGTACTGACCCTCTGACAGTGCAGCACTCCCTCAGAACTGACTCTCCAACAGTGCAGCACTCCCTCAGTACTAACCCTCTGACAGTACGGCACTCCCTCAGTACTGACCCTCTGACAGTACGGCACTCCCTCAGTACTGACCCTCTGACAGTGCGGCACTCCCTCAGTACTGACCCTCTGACAGTGCAGCACTCACTCAGCACTGACCCTCTGACAGTACGGCACTCCCTCAGTACTGACCCTCTGACAGTGCAGCACTCCCTCAGTACTGACCCTCTGACAGTGCAGCACTCACTCAGCACTGACCCTCTGACAGTACGGCACTCCCTCAGTACTGACCCTCTGACAGTGCGGCACTCCCTCAGTACTGACCCTCTGACAGTGCAGCACTCCCTCAGTACTGACCCTCTGCCAGTGCGGCACTCCCTCAGTACTGACCCTCTGACAGTGCGGCACTCCCTCAGTACTGACCCTCTGACAGTGCAGCACTCCCTCAGCACTGACCCTCTGACAGTGCAGCACTCCCTCAGTACTGACCCTCTGACAGTGCGGCACTCCCTCAGTACTGACCCTCTGACAGTGCGGCACTCCCTCAGTACTGACCCTCTGACAGTGCTGCGCTCCCTCAGTACTGACCCTCTGACAGTGCAGCACTCCCTCAGTACTGACCCTCTGACAGTGCGGCACTCCCTCAGTACTGACGCTATGACAGTGCAGCACTCTCTCAGTACTGACCCTCTGACAGTGCAGCTCTCCCTCAGTACTGACTCTCTGACAGTGTAACACTCCCTCAGCACTGACCCTCTGACAGTGCGGCACTCCCTCAGTACTAACTCTCTGACAGTGTAACACTCCCTCAGTACTGACCCTCTGACAGTGCCGCAGCCCCTCAGTACTGACCCTCTGACAGTGCGGCACTCCCTCAGTACTGACCCTCTGATAGTGCAGCACTCCCTCAGTACTGACCCTCTGACAGTGCAGCACCCCCTCAGTACTGACCCTCTGACAGTGCGGCTCTCCCTCAGTACTGACCCTCTGACAGTGCGGCACTCCCTCAGTACTGACCCTCTGACAGTGCAGCACTCTCTCAGTACTGACCCTCTGACAGTGCAGCACTCCCTCAGCACTGACCCTCTGACAGTGCGGCACTCCCTCAGTACTGACCCTCTGACAGTGAGGCTCTCCCTCAGTACTGACCCTCTGACAGTGCGGCTCTCCCTCAGTACTGACCCTCTGACAGTGCGGCACCCCCTCAGTACTGACCCTCTGACAGTGCGGCACTCCCTCAGTACTGACCCTCTGACAGTGCAGCACTCCCTCAGTACTGACCCTCTGACAGTGCAGCACTCCCTCAGTACTGACGCTCTGACAGTGCAGCACTCCCTCAGTACTGACCCTCTGACAGTGCAGCACTCCCTCAGTACTGACCCTCTGACAGTGCAGCACTCCCTCAGTACTGACCCTCTGACAGTGCGGCACTCCCTCAATACTTTCCCTCTGACAGTGCGGCACTCCCTCAGTACTGACCCTCTGACAGTGCAGCACTCCCTCTGTACTGACCCTCTGACAGTGCGGCTCTCCCTCAGTACTGACCCTCTGACAGTGCGGCTCTCCCTCAGTACTGACCCTCTGACAGTGCGGCACCCCCTCAGTACTGACCCTCTGACAGTGCGGCACTCCCTCAGTACTGACCCTCTGACAGTCCGGCACTCCCTCAGTACCGACCCTCTGACAGTGCAGCACTCCCTCAGTACTGACTCTCTGACAGTGCGGCACTCCCTCAGTACTGACCCTCTGTCAGTGCAACGCTCCCTCAGTACTGACCCTCTGACAATGCAACACTCCCTCAGTACTGACACTCTGACAGTGCGGCACTCCCTCAGTACTGACCCTCTGACAGTGCAGCATTCCCTCAGTACTGACCCTCTGACAGTGCGGCACTCCCTCAGTACTGACACTCTGACAGTGCGGCACTCCCTCAGTACTGACCCTCTGACAGTGCGGCACTCCCTCAGTACTGACCCTCTGTCAGTGCAGCGCTCCCTCAGTACTGACCCTCTGACAGTGCGGCACTCCCTCAGTACTGACCTTCTGACAGTGCGGCACTCCCTCAGTACTGACCCTCTGACAGTGCAGCACTCCCTCAGTACTGACCCTCTGACAGTGCGGTGCTCCCTCAGTACTGACCCTCTGTCAGTGCGGCACTCCCTCAGTACTGACCCTCTGACAGTGCAGCACTCCCTCAGTACTGACCCTCTGTCAGTGCAGCACTCCCTCAGCACTGACCCTCTGACAGTGCAGCACTCCCTCAGTACTGACCCTCTGACAGTGCGGCACTCCCTCAGTACTGACCCTCTGACAGTGCGGCACTCCCCCAGTACTGACCCTCTGACAGTGCGGCACTCCCTCAGTACTGACCTTCTGACAGTGCGGCGCTCCCTCAGTACTGACCCTCTGACAGTGCCGCACTCCCTCAGTACTGACCCTCTGACAGTGCAGCACTCCCTCAGTACTGACCCTCTGACAGTGCAGCACTCCCTCAGTACTGACCCTCTGACAGTGCGGCGCTCCCTCAGTACTGACCCTCTGACAGTGCAGCTCTCCCTCAGTACTGACCCTCTGACAGTGCGGCACTTCCTCAGTACTGACCCTCTGACAGTGCGGCACCCCCTCAGTAGTGACCCTCTGACAGTGCAGCTCACCCTCAGTACTGACCCTCTGACAGTGCAGCACTCCCTCAGTACTGACCCTCTGACAGTGCAGCTCACCCTCAGTACTGACCCTCTGACAGTGCAGCACTCCCTCAGTACTGTCCCTCTGACAGTGCAGCTCCCCCTCAGTACTGACCCTCTGACAGTGCGGCACTCCCTCAGTACTGACCCTCTGACAGTGCAGCACTCCCTCAGTACTGACACTCTGACAGTGCGGCACTCCCTCAGTACTGACCCTCTGACAGTGCGGCACTCCCTCAGTACTGATCCTCTGACAGTCCGGCACTCCCTCAGTACTGACCCTCTGACAGTGCGGCACTCCCTCAGTACTGTCCCTCTGACAGTGCGGCACTCCCGCAGTACTGACCCTCTGACAGTGCGGCACTCCCTCAGTACTGACCCTCTGACAGTGCAGCATTCCCTCAGTACTGACCCTCTGACAGTGCGGCACTCCCTCAGTACTGACCCTCTGACAGTGCGGCACACCCTCAGTACTGACCCTCTGACAGTGCAGCATTCCCGCAGTACTGACCCTCTGACAGTGCAGCACTCCCTCAGTACTGACCCTCTGACAGTGCGGCACTCCCTCAGTACTGACCCTCTGACAGTGCGGCACTCCCTCAGTACTGACCCTCTGACAGTGCGGCACTCCCTCAGTACTGACCCTCTGACAGTGCGGCACTCCCTCAGTACTGACCCTCTGACAGTGCAGCATTCCCGCAGTACTGACCCTCTGACAGTGCGGCGCTCCCTCAGTACTGACCCTCTGACAGTGCAGCACTCCCTCAGTACTGACCCTCTGACAGTGCAGCTCACCCTCAGTAATGACCCTCTGACAGTGCAGCACACCCTCAGTACTGACCCTCTGACAGTGCAGCTCACCCTCAGTACTGACCCTCTGACAGTGCAGCATTCCCCCAGTACTGACCCTCTGACAGTGCGGCGCTCCCTCAGTACTGACCCTCTGACAGTGCAGCACTCCCTCAGTACTGACCCTCTGACAGTGCAGCACTCCCTCAGTACTGACCCTCTGACAGTGCGGCACTCCCTCAGTACTGACCCTCTGACAGTGCAGCACTCCCTCAGTACTGACCCTCTGACAGTGCAGCACTCCCTCAGTACTGACCCTCTGACAGTGCAGCACTCCGTCAGTACTGACCCTCTGACAGTGCGGCGCTCCCTCAGTACTGACCCTCTGACAGTGCGGCACTCCCTCAGTACTGACCCTCTGACAGTGCGGCTCTCCCTCAGTACTGACCCTCTGACAGTGCGGCTCTCCCTCAGTACTGACCCTCTGACAGTGCGGCACTCCCTCAGTACTGACCCTCTGACAGTGTGGCACTCCCTCAGTACTGACCCTCTGACAGTGCAGCGCCCCCTCAGTACTGACCCTCTGACAGTGTAGCACTCCCTCAGTACTGAACCTCTGACAGTGCAGCACTCCCTCAGTACTGACCCTCTGACAGTGCAGCACTCCCTCAGTACTGACCCTCTGACAGTGCAGCACTCCCTCAGTACTGACCCTCTGACAGTGCAGCATTCCCTCAGTACTGACCCTCTGACAGTGCAGCACTCCCTCAGTACTGACCCTCTGACAGTGCCGCACTCCCTCAGTACTGACCCTCTGACAGTGCAGCACTCCCTCAGTACTGACCCTCTGACAGTGTAGCACTCCCTCAGTACTGACCCTCTGACAGTGTAGCATTCCCTCAGTACTGACCCTCTGACAGTGCAGCACTCCCTCAGTACTGACCCTCTGACAGTGCCGCACTCCCTCAGTACTGACTCTCTGACAGTGTAACACTCCCTCAGTACTGACCCTCTGACAGTGCAGCAGCCCCTCAGTACTGACCCTCTGACAGTGCGGCACTCCCTCAGTACTGACCCTCTGACAGTGCAGCACTCCCTCAGTACTGACTCTCTGACAGTGTAACACTCCCTCAGTACTGACCCTCTGACAGTGCCGCAGCCCCTCAGTACTGACCCTCTGACAGTGCGGCACTCCCTCAGCACTGACCCTCTGACAGTGCGGCACTCCCTCAGTACTGACCCTCTGACAGTGCAGCACTCCCTCAGTACTGACCCTCTGACAGTGCCGCACTCCCTCAGTACTGAGTCTCTGACAGTGTAACACTCCCTCAGTACTGACCCTCTGACAGTGCAGCAGCCCCTCAGTACTGACCCTCTGACAGTGCGGCACTCCCTCAGTACTGACCCTCTGACAGTGCAGCACTCCCTCAGTACTGACTCTCTGACAGTGTAACACTCCCTCAGTAGTGACCCTCTGACAGTGCAGCACTCCCTCAGTACTGACCCTCTGACAGTGCAGCACTCCCTCAGCACTGACCCTCTGACAGTGCGGCACTCCCTCAGTACTGACCCTCTGACAGTGCGGCTCTCCCTCAGTACTGACCCTCTGACAGTGCGTCACTCCCTCAGTACTGACCCTCTGACAGTGCGGCACTCCCTCAGTACTGACCCTCTGACAGTGCAGCACTCCCTCAGTACTGACCCTCTGACAGTGCGGCACTCCCTCAGTACTGACCCTCTGACAGTGCCGCACTCCCTCGGCACTGACCCTCTGACAGTGCAGCACTCTCTCAGTACTGACAATCTGACAGTGCAGCTCTCCCTCAGTACTGACCCTCTGACAGTGCGGCAGTCCCTCAGCACTGACCCTCTGACAGTGCGGCACTCCCTCAGTACTGACCCTCTGACAGTGCCGCACTCCCTCAGCACTGACCCTCTGACAGTGCAGCACTCCCTCAGTACTGACCATCTGACAGTGCAGCTCTCCCTCAGTACTGACCCTCTGACAGTGCGGCAGTCCCTCAGCACTGACCCTCTGACAGTGCAGCACTCCCTCAGTACTGACCCTCTGACAGTGCGGCACTCCCTCAGTACTTTCCCTCTGACAGTGCGGCACTCCCTCAGTACTGACCCTCTGACAGTGCAGCTCTCCCTCAGTACTGACCCTCTGACAGTGCAGCACTCCCTCAGTACTGACCCTCTGACAGTGCGGCTCTCCCTCAGTACTGACCCTCTGACAGTGCGGCTCTCCCTCAGTACTGACCCTCTGACAGTGCGGCACCCCCTCAGTACTGACCCTCTGACAGTGCGGCACTCCCTCAGTACTGACCCTCTGACAGTGCGGCAATCCCTCAGTACTGACCCTCTGACAGTGCAGCACTCCCTCAGTACTGACCCTCTGACAGTGCAGCTCTCCCTCAGTACTGACCCTCTGACAGTGCGGCACTCCCTCAGTACTTTCCCTCTGACAGTGCGGCACTCCCTCAGTACTGACCCTCTGACAGTGCGGCACTCCCTCAGTACTGACCCTCTGTCAGTGCAACGCTCCCTCAGTACTGACCCTCTGACAATGCAGCACTCCCTCAGTACTGACCCTCTGACAGTGCGGCGCTCCCTCAGTACTGACCCTCTGACAGTGCAGCATTCCCTCAGTACTGACCCTCTGACAGTGCGGCACTCCCTCAGTACTGACACTCTGACAGTGCGGCACTCCCTCAGTACTGACCCTCTGACAGTGCAGCATTCCCTCAGTACTGACCCTCTGACAGTGCAGCATTCCCTCAGTACTGACCCTCTGACAGTGCGGCACTCCCTCAGTACTGACACTCTGACAGTGCGGCACTCCCTCAGTACTGACCCTCTGACAGTGCAGCATTCCCTCAGTACTGACCCTCTGACAGTGCGGCACTCCCTCAGTACTGACACTCTGACAGTGCGGCACTCCCTCAGTACTGACCCTCTGACAGTGCGGCACTCCCTCAGTACTGACCCTCTGACAGTGCGGCACTCCCTCAGTATTGACCCTCTGACAGTGCAGCACTCCCTCAGTACTGACCCTCTGACAGTGCGGTGCTCCCTCAGTACTGACCCTCTGTCAGTGCGGCACTCCCTCAGTACTGACCCTCTGACAGTGCAGCACTCCCTCAGTACTGACCCTCTGACAGTGCAGCACTCCCTCAGTACTGACCCTCTGACAGTGCAGCACTCCCTCAGTACTGACCCTCTGACAGTGCGGCACTCCCTCAGTACTGACCCTCTGACAGTGCGGCACTCCCCCAGTACTGATCCTCTGACAGTGCGGCACTCCCTCAGTACTGACCCTCTGACAGTGCGGCACTCCCTCAGTACTGACCCTCTGACAGTGCCGCACTCCCTCAGTACTGACCCTCTGACAGTGCAGCACTCCCTCAGTACTGACCCTCTGACAGTGCAGCATTCCCTCAGTACTGACCCTCTGACAGTGCGGCGCTCCCTCAGTGCTGATCCTCTGACAGTGCGGTACTCCCTCAGTACTGACCCTCCAACAGTGCGGCACTCCCTCAGTACTGACCCTCCGACAGTGCGGCTCTCCCTCAGTACTGACCCTCTGACAGTGCGGCTCTCCCTCAGTACTGACCCTCTGACAGTGCGGCACTCCCTCAGTACTGACCCTCTGACAGTGCGGCACTCCCTCAGTACTGACCCTCTGACAGTGCGGCACTCCCTCAGTACTGACCCTCTGACAGTGCGGCACCCCCTCAGTACTGACCCTCTGACAGTGCAGCTCACCCTCAGTACTGACCTTCTGACAGTGCAGCACTCCCTCAGTACTGACCCTCTGACAGTGCAGCTCACCCTCAGTACTGACCCTCTGACAGTGCAGCACTCCCTCAGTACTGTCCCTCTGACAGTGCAGCTCACCCTCAGTACTGACCCTCTGACAGTGCGGCACTCCCTCAGTACTGACCCTCTGACAGTGCAGCACTCCCTCAGTACTGACACTCTGACAGTGCGGCACTCCCTCAGTACTGACCCTCTGACAGTGCAGCACTCCCTCAGTACTGACCCTCTGACAGTGCGGCACTCCCTCAGTACTGATCCTCTGACAGTGCGGCACTCGCTCAGTACTGACCCTCTGACAGTGCGGCACTCCCTCAGTACTGTCCCTCTGACAGTGCGGCACTCCCGCAGTACTGACCCTCTGACAGTGCGGCACTCCCTCAGTACTGACCCTCTGACAGTGCAGCATTCCCTCAGTACTGACCCTCTGACAGTGCGGCACTCCCTCAGTACTGACCCTCTGACAGTGCGGCACTCCCTCAGTACTGACCCTCTGACAGTGCAGCATTCCCGCAGTACTGACCCTCTGACAGTGCAGCACTCCCTTAGTACTGACCCTCTGACAGTGCGGCACTCCCTCAGTACTGACCCTCTGACAGTGCGGCACTCCCTCAGTACTGACCCTCTGACAGTGCGGCACTCCCTCAGTACTGACCCTCTGACAGTGCGGCACTCCCTCAGTACTGACCCTCTGACAGTGCAGCATTCCCGCAGTACTGACCCTCTGACAGTGCGGCGCTCCCTCAGTACTGACCCTCTGACAGTGCAGCACTCCCTCAGTACTGACCCTCTGACAGTGCGGCACTCCCTCAGTACTGACCCTCTGACAGTGCAGCACTCCCTCAGTACTGACCCTCTGACAGTGCAGCACTCCCTCAGTACTGACCCTCTGACAGTGCGGCACTCCCTCAGTACTGACCCTCTGACAGTGCAGCATTCCCGCAGTACTGACCCTCTGACAGTGCGGCGCTCCCTCAGTACTGACGCTCTGACAGTGCAGCACTCCCTCAGTACTGACCCTCTGACAGTGCGGCACTCCCTCAGTACTGACCCTCTGACAGTGCAGCACTCCCTCAGTACTGACCCTCTGACAGTGCAGCACTCCCTCAGTACTGACCCTCTGACAGTGCGGCACTCCCTCAGTACTGACCCTCTGACAGTGCAGCACTCCCTCAGTACTGACCCTCTGACAGTGCGGCACTCCCTCAGTACTGACCCTCTGACAGTGCAGCACTCCCTCAGTACTGACCCTCTGACAGTGCAGCATTCCCGCAGTACTGACCCTCTGACAGTGCAGCTCTCCCTCAGTACTGACCCTCTGACAGTGCAGCATTCCCTCAGTACTGACCCTCTGACAGTGCAGCTCACCCTCAGTAATGACCCTCTGACAGTGCAGCACTCCCTCAGTACTGACCCTCTGACAGTGCAGCTCACCCTCAGTACTGACCCTCTGACAGTGCAGCATTCCCGCAGTACTGACCCTCTGACAGTGCGGCGCTCCCTCAGTACTGACCCTCTGACAGTGCAGCACTCCCTCAGTACTGACCCTCTGACAGTGCGGCACTCCCTCAGTACTGACCCTCTGACAGTGCAGCACTCCCTCAGTACTGACCCTCTGACAGTGCGGCACTCCCTCAGTACTGACCCTCTGACAGTGCAGCACTCCCTCAGTACTGACCCTCTGACAGTGCAGCACTCCCTCAGTACTGACCCTCTGACAGTGCAGCACTCCCTCAGTACTGACCCTCTGACAGTGCAGCACTCCCTCAGTACTGACCCTCTGACAGTGCAGCGCCCCCTCAGTACTGACCCTCTGACAGTGCGGCACTCCCTCAGTACTGACCCTCTGACAGTGCGGCTCTCCCTCAGTACTGACCCTCTGACAGTGCGGCTCTCCCTCAGTACTGACCCTCTGACAGTGCAGCACTCCCTCAGTACTGACCCTCTGACAGTGTGGCACTCCCTCAGTACTGACCCTCTGACAGTGCAGCGCCCCCTCAGTACTGACCCTCTGACAGTGTAGCACTCCCTCAGTACTGAACCTCTGACAGTGCAGCACTCCCTCAGTACTGACCCTCTGACAGTGCAGCACTCCCTCAGTACTGACCCTCTGACAGTGCAGCACTCCCTCAGTACTGACCCTCTGACAGTGCGGCACTCCCTCAGTACTGACCCTCTGACAGTGCGGCACTCCCTCAGTGCTGACCCTCTGACAGTGCGGCACTCCCTCAGTACTGACCCTCTGACAGTGCGGCACTCCCTCAGTACTGACCCTCTGACAGTGCAGTTCTCCCTCAGTACTGACCCTCTGACAGTGCGGGACTCCCTCAGTACTGACCCTCTGACAGTGCAGCACTCCCTCAGTACTGACCATCTGACAGTGCAGCACTCCCTCAGTACTGACCCTCTGAATGTGCAGCACTCCCTCAGTACTGACCCTCTGACTGTGCAGCACTCCCTCAGTACTGACCCTCTGACAGTGCGGCACTCCCTCAGTACTGACCCTCTGACAGTGCGGCACTCCCTCAGTACTGACCCTCTGACAGTGCAGTTCTCCCTCAGTACTGACCCTCTGACAGTGCGGGACTCCCTCAGTACTGACCCTCTGACAGTGCAGCACTCCCTCAGTACTGACCCACTGACTGTGCAGCACTCCCTCAGTACTGACCCTCTGACAGTGCAGCACTCCCTCAGTACTGACCCTCTGACAGTGCAGCACTCCCTCAGTACTGACCCTCTGACAGTGCAGCACTCCCTCAGTACTGACCCTCTGACAGTGCAGCACTCCCTCAGTACTGACCCTCTGACAGTGCAGCACTCCCTCAGTACTGACTCTCTGACAGTGCAGCACACCCTCAGTACTGAACCTCTGACAGTGCGGCACTCCCTCAGTACCTACCCTCTGACAGTGCAGCACTCCCTCAGTACTGACCCTCTGACAGTGCAGCACTCCCTCAGTACTGACTCTCTGACAGTGCAGCACTCCCTCAGTACTGAACCTCTGACAGTGCGGCACTCCCTCAGTACCTACCCTCTGACAGTGCGGCACTCCCTCAGTACTGACCCTCTGACAGTGCAGCACTCCCTCAGCACTGACCCTCTGACAGTGCGGCACTCCCTCAGTACTGACCCTCTGACAGTGCAACACTCCCTCAGTACTGACCCTCTGACTGTGCAGCACTCCCTCAGTACTGACCCTCTGACAGTGCGGGACTCCCTCAGTACTGACCCTCTGACAGTGCAGCACTCCCTCAGTACTGACCCTCTGACAGTGCGGGACTCCCTCAGTACTGACCCTCTGACAGTGCGGGACTCCCTCAGTACTGACCCTCTGACAGTGCAGCACTCCCTCAGTACTGACCCTCTGACAGTGCAGCACTCCCTCAGTACTGACCCTCTGACAGTGCAGCACACCCTCAGTACTAACCCTCTGACAGTGCAGCACACCCTCAGTACTGACCCTCTGACAGTGCGGGACTCCCTCAGTACTGACCCTCTGACAGTGCAGCACTCCCTCAGTACTGACCCTCTGACTGTGCAGCACTCCCTCAGTACTGACCCTCTGACAGTGCGGGACTCCCTCAGTACTGACCCTCTGACAGTGCAGCACTCCCTCAGTACTGACCCTCTGACAGTGCAGCACTCCCTCAGTACTGACCCTCTGACAGTGCAGCACACCCTCAGTACTAACCCTCTGACAGTGCAGCACACCCTCAGTACTAACCCTCTGACAGTGCAGCACTCCCTCAGTACTGACCCTCTGACAGTGCAACACTCCCTCAGTCCTGACTCTCTGACAGTGCAGCACTCCCTCAGTACTGAACCTCTGACAGTGCGGCACTCCCTCAGTACTGACCCTCTGACAGTGCAGCACTCCCTCAGTACTGACCCTCTGACAGTGCGGCACTCCCTCAGTACTGACCCTCTGACAGTGCGGCACTCCCTCAGTACTGACCCTCTGACAGTGCAGCACTCCCTCAGTACTGACCCTCTGACCGTGCGGCACTCTCTCAGTACTGACCCTGTGACTGTGCAGCACTCCCTCAGTACTGACCCTCTGACAGTGCAGCATTCCCTCAGTACTGACCCACTGACAGTGCGGCACTCCCTCAGTACTGACGCTCAGACAGTGCAGCACTCCCTCAGTTCTGACCCTCTGACAGTGCGGCACTCCGTCAGAACTGACCCTCTGACAATGCAGCACTCCCTCAGTACTGACCCTCTGACAGTGTAGCACTCCCTCAGTACTGACCCTCTGACAGTGCAGCACTCCCTCAGTACTGACCCTCTGACAGTGCAGCACTCCCTCCGTACTGACCCTCTGACAGTGCAGCACTCCCTCAGTACTGACCCACTGACAGTGCAGCACTCCCTCAGTACTGACCCTCTGACAGTGCAGCACTCCCTCAGTACTGACCCTCTGACAGTGCGGCACTCCCTCAGTACTGACCCTCTGACAGTGCATTTCTCCCTCAGTACTGACCCTCTGACAGTGCGGGACTCCCTCAGTACTGACCCTCTGACAGTGCAGCACTCCCTCAGTACTGACCCACTGACTGTGCAGCACTCCCTCAGTACTGACCCTCTGACAGTGCAGCACTCCCTCAGTACTGACCCTCTGACAGTGCAGCACTCCCTCAGTACTGACCCTCTGACAGTGCAGCACTCCCTCAGTACTGACCCTCTGACAGTGCGGCACTCCCTCAGTACTGACCCTCTGACAGTGCAGCACTCCCTCAGTACTGACCCTCTGACAGTGCGGCACTCCCTCAGTACTGACCCTCTGACAGTGCAGCACTCCCTCAGTACTGACTCTCTGACAGTGCAGCATTCCCTCAGTACTGACCCACTGACAGTGCGGCACTCCCTTAGTACTGACGCTCAGACAGTGCAGCACTCCCTCAGTTCTGACCCTCTGACAGTGCGGCACTCCGTCAGAACTGACACTCTGACAATGCAGCACTCCCTCAGTACTGACCCTCTGACAGTGCGGCGCTCCCTCAGTACTGACCCTCTGACAGTGCGGTGCTCCCTCAGTACTGACCCTCTGACAGTGCAGCACTCCCTCTGCACTGACCCTCTGACAGTGCTGCACTCCCTCTTGTACTTGGCATCTCCCTCAAGGACTGAACCACCTCCCTCTGGGACAGGGCATCTTGCTCTGGAACTGGGCATCACCCTCTGGGACTGGGTCACCTCCCTCTGGGACTGGGCCACCTCCCTCTGGGACTGGGCATCTCCCTCTGGGACTGGGCATCTCCCTCTGGGACTGGGCCACCTCCCTCTGGGACTGGGCCAGCTCCCTCTGGGACTGGGCATCTCCCTCTGGGACTGGGCCACCTCCCTCTGGGACTGGGCCACCTCCCTCTGGGACTGGGCCACCTCCCTCTGGGACTGGGCATCTCCCTCTGGGACTGGGCCACCTCCCTCTGGGGCTGGGGCACCTCCCTCTGGGACTGGGCCACCTCCCTCTGGGACTGGGCCACCTCCCTCTGGGATTGGGCACCTCCCTCTGGGACTGGGACATCTCCCTCTGGGACTGGGCCACCTCCCTCTGGGACTGGGCCACCTCGCTCTGGGACTTGGCATCTACCTCTGGGACTGCACCACCTCCCTCTGGGACAGGGCATCTTGCTCTGGGACTGGGCATCACCCTCTGGGACTGGGCCACCTCCCTCTGGGACTGGGCCACCTCCCTCTGGGACTGGGCCACCTCCCTCTGGGACTGGGCCACCTCGCTCTGGGACTGCGCCACCTTCCTCTGGGACTGGGCATCACCCCCTGGGACTGGGCAACCTCTCTCTGGGTTTGGGCATCTCCATCTGGGACTGGGCATCTCGCTCTGGGACTGGGCATCTCCCTCTGGGACTGGGCCACCTTCCTCTGGGACTGGGCCACCTCGCTCTGGGACTGGGCCACCTCGCTCTGGGATTGGGCATCTTGCTCTGGGACTGGGCATCACCCTCTGGGACTGGGTCACCTCCCTCTGGGACTGGGCCACCTCCCTCTGGGACTGGGCCACCTCGCTCTGGGACTGCGCCACCTTCCTCTGGGACTGGGCCACCTCCCTCTGGGACTGGGCATCTCCCTCTGGGACTGGGCCACCTCCCTTTGGGACAGGGCATCTTGCTCTGGGACTGGGCATCACCCTCTGGGACTGGGCAACCTCTCTCTGGGTTTGGGCATCTCCACCTGGGACTGGGCATCTCCCTCTGGAGCTGGGCCACCCCCCTCTGTGACTGGGCAACCTCCCTCTTGGACAGGGCATCTTGCTCTGGGACTGGGCATCTCCCTCTGGGACTGGGCCACCTCCCTCTGGGACTGGGCATCTTGCTCTGGGACTGGGCATCTACCTCTGGGACTGCGCCACCTCCCTCTGGGACAGGGCATCTTGCTCTGGGACTGGGCATCTCCCTCTGGGACTGGGCCACCTCCCTCTGGGACTGGGCCACCTCCCTCTGGGACTGGGCATCTCCCTCTGGGACTGGGCCACCTTCCTCTGGGATTGGGCTCCTCCCTCTGGGACTGGGACACTTCCCTCTGGGACTGGGCCACCTCCCCCTGGGACTGGGCCAACTCGCTCTGGGACTGGGCCACCTCCCTCTGGGACTGGGCCACCTCCCTCTGGGACTGGGCCACCTCCCTCTGGGACTGGGCCTCTGGGACTGGGCATCTCCCTTTGGGACTGGGCATCGCCCTCTGGGACTGGGCATCTCCCTCTGGGACTGGGTCACCGCCCTCTGGAACTGGGTCACCTCCCTCTGGGACTGGGCAACCTCCCTCTGGGACTGGGTCACCTCCCTCTGGGACTGGGCCTCCTCCCTCTGGGACCGGGGCATCTCCCTCTGGGACTGGGGCACCTCCCTCTGGGACTGGGCCACCTCCCTCTGGGACTGGGCCACCTCCCTCTGGGACTGGGCCATCTCCTTCTGGGACTGGGCCACCTCCCTCTGGGACTGTGCCACCTCCCTCTGGGACTGGGCCACCTCCCTCTGGGACTGGGCCTCTGGGACTGGGCATCTCCCTTTGGGACTGGGCATCGCCCTCTGGGACTGGGTCACCGCCCTCTGGAACTGGGTTACCTCCCTCTGGGACTGGGCAACCTCCCTCTGGGACTGGGTCACCTCCCTCTGGGACTGGGCCTCCTCCCTCTGGGACTGGGGCATCTCCCTCTGGGACTGGGGCACCTCCCTCTGGGACTGGGCCATCTCCTTCTGGGACTGGGCCACCTCCCTCTGGGACTGGGCCACCTCCCTCTGGGACTGGGCATCACCCTCTGGGACTGGGCAACCTCTCTCTGGGTTTGGGCATCTCCACCTGGGACTGGGCATCTCCCTCTGGAGTTGGGCCACTCCCCTCTGTGACTGGGCAACCTCCCTCTTGGACTTGGCATCTACCTCTGGGACTGCGCCACCTCCCTCTGGGACAGGGCATCTTGCTCTGGGACTGGGCATCTCCCTCTGGGACTGGGCCACCTCCCTCTGGGACTGGGCCACCTCCCTCTGGGACTGGGCATCTCCCTCTGGGACTGGGCCACCTTCCTCTGGGATTGGGCACCTCCCTCTGGGACTGGGACACTTCCCTCTGGGACTGGGCCACCTCCCCCTGGGACTGGGCCACCTCGCTCTGGGACTGGGCCACCTCCCTCTGGGACTGGGCCACCTCCCTCTGGGACTGGGCCACCTCCCTCTGGGACTGGGCATCTCCCTTTGGGACTGGGCATCGCCCTCTGGGACTGGGCATCTCCCTCTGGGACTGGGTCACCGCCCTCTGGAACTGGGTCACCTCCCTATGGGACTGGGCAACCTCCCTCTGGGACTGGGTCACCTCCCTCTGGGACTGGGCCTCCTCCCTCTGGGACCGGGGCATCTCCCTCTGGGACTGGGGCACCTCCCTCTGGGACTGGGCCACCTCCCTCTGGGACTGGGCCACCTCCCTCTGGGACTGGGCCATCTCCTTCTGGGACTGGGCCACCTCCCTCTGGGACTGTGCCACCTCCCTCTGGGACTGGGCCTCTGGGACTGGGCATCTCCCTTTGGGACTGGGCATCGCCCTCTGGGACTGGGCATCTCCCTCTGGGACTGGGTCACCGCCCTCTGGAACTGGGTCACCTCCCTCTGGGACTGGGCAACCTCCCTCTGGGACTGGGTCACCTCCCTCTGGGACTGGGCCTCCTCCCTCTGGGACTGGGGCATCTCCCTCTGGGACTGGGGCACCTCCCTCTGGGACTGGGCCATCTCCTTCTGGGACTGGGCCACCTCCCTCTGGGACTGGGCCACCTCACTCTGGGACTGGGCAACCTCCCTCTGGGACTGGGTCACCGCCCTCTGGAACTGGGTCACCTCCCTCAAGGACTGGGCAACCTCCCTCTGGGACTGGGTCACCTCCCTCTGGGACTGGGCCTCCTCCCTCTGGGACCGGGGCACCTCCCTCTGGGACTGGGCCACCTCCCTCTGGGACTGGGTCACCTCCCTCTGGGACTGGGCAACTCCCTCAGGGGCTGGACCACCCCCCTCAGGGGCTGGACCACCCCCCTCTGGGACTGGGCCACCTCCCTCTGGGATTGGGCACCTCCCTCTGGGACTGGGCCACCTTCCTCTGGGACTGGGCCACCTCCCTCTGGGACTGGGCCACCTCCCTCTGGGACTGGGCATCTCCATCTGGGACTGGGCATCTCCCTCTGGGACTGGGCATCTCCCTCTGGGACTGGGCCACCTTCCTCTGGGACTGGGCCACCTCGCTCTGGGACTGGGCCACCTCGCTCTGGGATTGGGCATCTTGCTCTGGGACTGGGCATCACCCTCTGGGACTGGGTCACCTCCCTCTGGGACTGGGCCACCTCCCTCTGGGACTGGGCCACCTCGCTCTGGGACTGCGCCACCTTCCTCTGGGACTGGGCCACCTCCCTCTGGGACTGGGCATCTCCCTCTGGGACTGGGCCACCTCCCTTTGGGACAGGGCATCTTGCTCTGGGACTGGGCATCACCCTCTGGGACTGGGCAACCTCTCTCTGGGTTTGGGCATCTCCACCTGGGACTGGGCATCTCCCTCTGGAGCTGGGCCACCCCCCTCTGTGACTGGGCAACCTCCCTCTTGGACAGGGCATCTTGCTCTGGGACTGGGCATCTCCCTCTGGGACTGGGCCACCTCCCTCTGGGACTGGGCATCTTGCTCTGGGACTGGGCATCTACCTCTGGGACTGCGCCACCTCCCTCTGGGACAGGGCATCTTGCTCTGGGACTGGGCATCTCCCTCTGGGACTGGGCCACCTCCCTCTGGGACTGGGCCACCTCCCTCTGGGACTGGGCATCTCCCTCTGGGACTGGGCCACCTTCCTCTGGGATTGGGCTCCTCCCTCTGGGACTGGGACACTTCCCTCTGGGACTGGGCCACCTCCCCCTGGGACTGGGCCACCTCGCTCTGGGACTGGGCCACCTCCCTCTGGGACTGGGCCACCTCCCTCTGGGACTGGGCCACCTCCCTCTGGGACTGGGCCTCTGGGACTGGGCATCTCCCTTTGGGACTGGGCATCGCCCTCTGGGACTGGGCATCTCCCTCTGGGACTGGGTCACCGCCCTCTGGAACTGGGTCACCTCCATCTGGGACTGGGCAACCTCCCTCTGGGACTGGGTCACCTCCCTCTGGGACTGGGCCTCCTCCCTCTGGGACCGGGGCATCTCCCTCTGGGACTGGGGCACCTCCCTCTGGGACTGGGCCACCTCCCTCTGGGACTGGGCCACCTCCCTCTGGGACTGGGCCATCTCCTTCTGGGACTGGGCCACCTCCCTCTGGGACTGTGCCACCTCCCTCTGGGACTGGGCCACCTCCCTCTGGGACTGGGCCTCTGGGACTGGGCATCTCCCTTTGGGACTGGGCATCGCCCTCTGGGACTGGGTCACCGCCCTCTGGAACTGGGTTACCTCCCTCTGGGACTGGGCAACCTCCCTCTGGGACTGGGTCACCTCCCTCTGGGACTGGGCCTCCTCCCTCTGGGACTGGGGCATCTCCCTCTGGGACTGGGGCACCTCCCTCTGGGACTGGGCCATCTCCTTCTGGGACTGGGCCACCTCCCTCTGGGACTGGGCCACCTCCCTCTGGGACTGGGCATCACCCTCTGGGACTGGGCAACCTCTCTCTGGGTTTGGGCATCTCCACCTGGGACTGGGCATCTCCCTCTGGAGTTGGGCCACCCCCCTCTGTGACTGGGCAACCTCCCTCTTGGACTTGGCATCTACCTCTGGGACTGCGCCACCTCCCTCTGGGACAGGGCATCTTGCTCTGGGACTGGGCATCTCCCTCTGGGACTGGGCCACCTCCCTCTGGGACTGGGCCACCTCCCTCTGGGACTGGGCATCTCCCTCTGGGACTGGGCCACCTTCCTCTGGGATTGGGCACCTCCCTCTGGGACTGGGACACTTCCCTCTGGGACTGGGCCACCTCCCCCTGGGACTGGGCCACCTCGCTCTGGGACTGGGCCACCTCCCTCTGGGACTGGGCCACCTCCCTCTGGGACTGGGCCACCTCCCTCTGGGACTGGGCATCTCCCTTTGGGACTGGGCATCGCCCTCTGGGACTGGGCATCTCCCTCTGGGACTGGGTCACCGCCCTCTGGAACTGGGTCACCTCCCTCTGGGACTGGGCAACCTCCCTCTGGGACTGGGTCACCTCCCTCTGGGACTGGGCCTCCTCCCTCTGGGACCGGGGCATCTCCCTCTGGGACTGGGGCACCTCCCTCTGGGACTGGGCCACCTCCCTCTGGGACTGGGCCACCTCCCTCTGGGACTGGGCCATCTCCTTCTGGGACTGGGCCACCTCCCTCTGGGACTGTGCCACCTCCCTCTGGGACTGGGCCTCTGGGACTGGGCATCTCCCTTTGGGACTGGGCATCGCCCTCTGGGACTGGGCATCTCCCTCTGGGACTGGGTCACCGCCCTCTGGAACTGGGTCACCTCCCTCTGGGACTGGGCAACCTCCCTCTGGGACTGGGTCACCTCCCTCTGGGACTGGGCCTCCTCCCTCTGGGACTGGGGCATCTCCCTCTGGGACTGGGGCACCTCCCTCTGGGACTGGGCCATCTCCTTCTGGGACTGGGCCACCTCCCTCTGGGACTGGGCCACCTCCCTCTGGGACTGGGCAACCTCCCTCTGGGACTGGGTCACCGCCCTCTGGAACTGGGTCACCTCCCTCTGGGACTGGGCAACCTCCCTCTGGGACTGGGTCACCTCCCTCTGGGACTGGGCCTCCTCCCTCTGGGACCGGGGCACCTCCCTCTGGGACTGGGCCACCTCCCTCTGGGACTGGGTCACCTCCCTCTGGGACTGGGCAACTCCCTCAGGGGCTGGACCACCCCCCTCAGGGGCTGGACCACCCCCTTCTGGGACTGGGCCACCTCCCTCTGGGATTGGGCACCTCCCTCTGGGACTGGGACACCTCCCTCTGGGACTGGGCCACCTCCCTCTGGGACTGGGCCACCTCGCTCTGGGACTGGGCCCCCTCCCTCTGGGACTGGGAATCTCCCTCTGGGACTGGGCCATCTCCCTCTCGGACTGGGTCACCGCCCTCTGGAACTGGGTCACCTCCCTCTGGGACTGGGCAACCTCCCTCTGGGACTGGGCATCTCCCTCTGGAGCTGGGCCACCCCCCTCTGTGACTGGGCAACCTCCCTCTTGGACAGGGCATCTTGCTCTGGGACTGGGCATCTCCCTCTGGGACTGGGCCACCTCCCTCTGGGACTGGGCATCTTGCTCTGGGACTGGGCATCTACCTCTGGGACTGCGCCACCTCCCTCTGGGACAGGGCATCTTGCTCTGGGACTGGGCATCTCCCTCTGGGACTGGGCCACCTCCCTCTGGGACTGGGCCACCTCCCTCTGGGACTGGGCATCTCCCTCTGGGACTGGGCCACCTTCCTCTGGGATTGGGCTCCTCCCTCTGGGACTGGGACACTTCCCTCTGGGACTGGGCCACCTCCCCCTGGGACTGGGCCACCTCGCTCTGGGACTGGGCCACCTCCCTCTGGGACTGGGCCACCTCCCTCTGGGACTGGGCCACCTCCCTCTGGGACTGGGCCTCTGGGACTGGGCATCTCCCTTTGGGACTGGGCATCGCCCTCTGGGACTGGGCATCTCCCTCTGGGACTGGGTCACCGCCCTCTGGAACTGGGTCACCTCCCTCTGGGACTGGGCAACCTCCCTCTGGGACTGGGTCACCTCCCTCTGGGACTGGGCCTCCTCCCTCTGGGACCGGGGCATCTCCCTCTGGGACTGGGGCACCTCCCTCTGGGACTGGGCCACCTCCCTCTGGGACTGGGCCACCTCCCTCTGGGACTGGGCCATCTCCTTCTGGGACTGGGCCACCTCCCTCTGGGACTGTGCCACCTCCCTCTGGGACTGGGCCACCTCCCTCTGGGACTGGGCCTCTGGGACTGGGCATCTCCCTTTGGGACTGGGCATCGCCCTCTGGGACTGGGTCACCGCCCTCTGGAACTGGGTTACCTCCCTCTGGGACTGGGCAACCTCCCTCTGGGACTGGGTCACCTCCCTCTGGGACTGGGCCTCCTCCCTCTGGGACTGGGGCATCTCCCTCTGGGACTGGGGCACCTCCCTCTGGGACTGGGCCATCTCCTTCTGGGACTGGGCCACCTCCCTCTGGGACTGGGCCACCTCCCTCTGGGACTGGGCATCACCCTCTGGGACTGGGCAACCTCTCTCTGGGTTTGGGCATCTCCACCTGGGACTGGGCATCTCCCTCTGGAGTTGGGCCACCCCCCTCTGTGACTGGGCAACCTCCCTCTTGGACTTGGCATCTACCTCTGGGACTGCGCCACCTCCCTCTGGGACAGGGCATCTTGCTCTGGGACTGGGCATCTCCCTCTGGGACTGGGCCACCTCCCTCTGGGACTGGGCCACCTCCCTCTGGGACTGGGCATCTCCCTCTGGGACTGGGCCACCTTCCTCTGGGATTGGGCACCTCCCTCTGGGACTGGGACACTTCCCTCTGGGACTGGGCCACCTCCCCCTGGGACTGGGCCACCTCGCTCTGGGACTGGGCCACCTCCCTCTGGGACTGGGCCACCTCCCTCTGGGACTGGGCCACCTCCCTCTGGGACTGGGCATCTCCCTTTGGGACTGGGCATCGCCCTCTGGGACTGGGCATCTCCCTCTGGGACTGGGTCACCGCCCTCTGGAACTGGGTCACCTCCCTCTGGGACTGGGCAACCTCCCTCTGGGACTGGGCCACCTCCCTCTGGGACTGGGCCACCTCCCTCTGGGACTGGGCATCTCCCTCTGGGACTGGGCCACCTTCCTCTGGGATTGGGCTCCTCCCTCTGGGACTGGGACACTTCCCTCTGGGACTGGGCCACCTCCCCCTGGGACTGGGCCACCTCGCTCTGGGACTGGGCCTCTGGGACTGGGCCACCTCCCTCTGGGACTGGGCCTCTGGGACTGGGCATCTCCCTTTGGGACTGGGCATCGCCCTCTGGGACTGGGCATCTCCCTCTGGGACTGGGTCACCGCCCTCTGGAACTGGGTCACCTCCCTCTGGGACTGGGCAACCTCCCTCTGGGACTGGGTCACCTCCCTCTGGGACTGGGCCTCCTCCCTCTGGGACCGGGGCATCTCCCTCTGGGACTGGGGCACCTCCCTCTGGGACTGGGCCACCTCCCTCTGGGACTGGGCCACCTCCCTCTGGGACTGGGCCATCTCCTTCTGGGACTGGGCCACCTCCCTCTGGGACTGTGCCACCTCCCTCTGGGACTGGGCCACCTCCCTCTGGGACTGGGCCTCTGGGACTGGGCATCTCCCTTTGGGACTGGGCATCGCCCTCTGGGACTGGGTCACCGCCCTCTGGAACTGGGTTACCTCCCTCTGGGACTGGGCAACCTCCCTCTGGGACTGGGTCACCTCCCTCTGGGACTGGGCCTCCTCCCTCTGGGACTGGGGCATCTCCCTCTGGGACTGGGGCACCTCCCTCTGGGACTGGGCCATCTCCTTCTGGGACTGGGCCACCTCCCTCTGGGACTGGGCCACCTCCCTCTGGGACTGGGCATCACCCTCTGGGACTGGGCAACCTCTCTCTGGGTTTGGGCATCTCCACCTGGGACTGGGCATCTCCCTCTGGAGTTGGGCCACCCCCCTCTGTGACTGGGCAACCTCCCTCTTGGACTTGGCATCTACCTCTGGGACTGCGCCACCTCCCTCTGGGACAGGGCATCTTGCTCTGGGACTGGGCATCTCCCTCTGGGTCTGGGCCACCTCCCTCTGGGACTGGGCCACCTCCCTCTGGGACTGGGCATCTCCCTCTGGGACTGGGCCACCTTCCTCTGGGATTGGGCACCTCCCTCTGGGACTGGGACACTTCCCTCTGGGACTGGGCCACCTCCCCCTGGGACTGGGCCACCTCGCTCTGGGACTGGGCCACCTCCCTCTGGGACTGGGCCACCTCCCTCTGGGACTGGGCCACCTCCCTCTGGGACTGGGCATCTCCCTTTGGGACTGGGCATCGCCCTCTGGGACTGGGCATCTCCCTCTGGGACTGGGTCACCGCCCTCTGGAACTGGGTCACCTCCCTCTGGGACTGGGCAACCTCCCTCTGGGACTGGGTCACCTCCCTCTGGGACTGGGCCTCCTCCCTCTGGGACCGGGGCATCTCCCTCTGGGACTGGGGCACCTCCCTCTGGGACTGGGCCACCTCCCTCTGGGACTGGGCCACCTCCCTCTGGGACTGGGCCATCTCCTTCTGGGACTGGGCCACCTCCCTCTGGGACTGTGCCACCTCCCTCTGGGACTGGGCCTCTGGGACTGGGCATCTCCCTTTGGGACTGGGCATCGCCATCTGGGACTGGGCATCTCCCTCTGGGACTGGGTCACCGCCCTCTGGAACTGGGTCACCTCCCTCTGGGACTGGGCAACCTCCCTCTGGGACTGGGTCACCTCCCTCTGGGACTGGGCCTCCTCCCTCTGGGACTGGGGCATCTCCCTCTGGGACTGGGGCACCTCCCTCTGGGACTGGGCCATCTCCTTCTGGGACTGGGCCACCTCCCTCTGGGACTGGGCCACCTCCCTCTGGGACTGGGCAACCTCCCTCTGGGACTGGGTCACCGCCCTCTGGAACTGGGTCACCTCCCTCTGGGACTGGGCAACCTCCCTCTGGGACTGGGTCACCTCCCTCTGGGACTGGGCCTCCTCCCTCTGGGACCGGGGCACCTCCCTCTGGGACTGGGCCACCTCCCTCTGGGACTGGGTCACCTCCCTCTGGGACTGGGCAACTCCCTCAGGGGCTGGACCACCCCCCTCAGGGGCTGGACCACCCCCCTCTGGGACTGGGCCACCTCCCTCTGGGATTGGGCACCTCCCTCTGGGACTGGGACACCTCCCTCTGGGACTGGGCCACCTCCCTCTGGGACTGGGCCACCTCGCTCTGGGACTGGGCCCCCTCCCTCTGGGACTGGGAATCTCCCTCTGGGACTGGGCCATCTCCCTCTGGGACTGGGTCACCGCCCTCTGGAACTGGGTCACCTCCCTCTGGGACTGGGCAACCTCCCTCTGGGACTGGGTCACCTTCCTCTGGGACTGGGCCTCCTCCCTCTGGGACCGGGGCATCTACCTCTGGGACTGGGTCACCGCCCTCTGGAACTGGGTCACCTCCCTCTGGGACTGGGCCTCCTCCCTCTGGGACCGGGGCATCTCCCTCTGGGACTGGGGCACCTCCCTCTGGGACTGGGCCACCTCTCTCTGGGACTGGCATCTCTCTCTGGGACTGGGGATCTCCCTCTGGGTTTGGGCCACCTCCCTCTGGGTTTGGGCCACCTCCCTCTGGGACTGGGCCACCTCCTTCTGGGACTGGGCCATCTCCCTCTGGCACTGGGCATCTCCCTCTGGGACTGGGCCACCTCCCTCTGGTACTGGGCCACCTCCCTCTGGGACTGGGCCCCTGGGACTGGGCCATCTCCCTCTGGGACTGGGTCACCTCCCTCTGGGACTGGGCCTCTGGCACTGGGCATCTCCCTCTGGGACTGGGCCATCTCCCCCTGGGACTGGGCCACCTCCCTCTGGGACTGGGCCCCTGGGACTGGGCCACCTCCCTCTGGGACTGGGCCCCTGGGACTGGGCCACCTCCCTCTGGGACTGGGACACCTCCCTCTGGGACTGGGCCTCTGGGACTGGGCCACCCCGCCCAGTATTCGTGCCACTGCGACGTTCCCAGCCATGGCCTGTTGTGACTGGGCCATGCTTCTGAGCACCGCTGCAATGTCCAGGTGGCTCTGGTTCATAGCTGCCTGTGAGGGGGCAGCCCTGTCCTGGTCCTCGGCCCACACCTGCACTTAACGCCCCACGCCTTGGACATGCTGGTCCATAGCCAAAACTTTTTTTTTTGCACTGAGTGCTGAATTTGGTGCATTTGAGTGCGATAGTGAGAGTTTGGTGACCGAGGGAGTATAAGGCTTCATTTACATCTAAAGTTTAGTCTTTCTTTTATTTAGTTAATTAACTTAAAAGTTGCTGTTTGGTTTAGAAGAAGGTGAATTTTCAATCAGCTTTAAACAGGCTTCTACTTGTAGGCACTTGCAGCTGGAGCTTGTTAATTAGTTAATTGGATTAGGCCAGTTTTTCAGAGACTAGATTCACAGTATAAAAGTGATCCCCTACAGTGCAGACTTTGTTTGCACTGAGTGCTGAATTTGGTGCATTTGAGTGCGATAGTGAGAGTTTGGTGACTGAGGGAGTGCTGAATTTGGTGCATTTGAGTGCGATAATGAGAGTTTGGTGACCGAGGGAGTGCTGAATTTGGTGCATTTGAGTGCGATAATGAGAGTTTGGTGACCGAGGGAGTTAGGTGAGGAGGGAGTAAGGTGCTCCTTTCATTTTGTTTCCTACATTTCCACAAAGAGTGAGAAGAGAGCCAGGAGTTTACAGAAAATGTAGCTGACTGGGAGCAGAGTCGGAGGGCGGAGATCTAGTTAGTCCACACGGCAGCTATATTCTGTCAGGTAAAGGGGATGGAGGCTAGGCCAGTTACATGCTCCTCCTGTAGGATGTGCGTGGTGAGGGATACCACCGGTGTCCCCACTGACTATACCTGCGGGAAGTGCACCCAACTTCAGCTCCTCAAAGACCGTGTTAGGGAACTGGAGCTGAAGCTGGATGAACTTCGGATCATCCGGGAGGCAGAGGGGGTGATTGAGAAGAGTTACAGGGAGGTAACCACACCCAAGGTACAGGACAAGAATAGCTGGGTTACCGTCAGGGGGAAAAAAACAAACAGGCAGACAGTGCAGGGACCCCTCGTGGCCGTTCCCCTTCAAAACAAGTATACCGTTTTGGATGCTGTTGGGGGGGGATGACCTACCGGGGGAAGGCCCTAGCGGCCAGGTCTCTGGCACTGAGTCTGGCTCTGGGGCTCAGAAGGGAAGGGGGGAGAATAGAAAAGCAATAGTTGTAGGAGGTTCAATGGTTAGGGGAATAGATAGGAGATTCTGTGGTCGCGAGCGAGACTCCGGGAAGGTATGTTGCCTCCCGGGTGCCAGGGTCAGGGATGTCTCGGATCGTGTCTTCAGGATCCTTAAGGGGGAGGGGGAGCAGCCAGAAGTCGTGGTGCACATTGGTACCAACGACATAGGTAGGAAAAGGGGTGTGGAGGTAATAAACAAGTTTAGGGAGTTAGGCTGAAAGTTAAAAGCCAGGACAGACACAGTTGCCATCTCTGGTTTGTTGCCGGTGCCACGTGATAGCGAGGCTAGGAATAGGGAGAGAGTGCAGCTGAACACGTGGCTGCAGGAATGGTGTAGGAGGGAGGGCTTCAGGTATTTGGATAATTGGAGCGCATTCTGGGGAAGGTGGGACCTGTACAAGCAGGACGGGTTGCATCTGAACCAGAGGGGCACCAATATCCTGGGAGGGAGATTTTCTAGTATTCTTCGGGAGGGTTTAAACTAATTTGGCTGGGGAATGGGAACCGGATTTGTAGTCCAGCAACTAAGGTAGCCGATATTCAGGACGCCAAAGCGTGTAGTGAGGCAGTGGGGAAGGGAACACTGACAAAGGAGAGTACTTGCAGGCACGGAGATGGGTTGAACTGTGTATACTTCAACGCAAGAAGCATCAGGAATAAGGTGGGTGAACTTAAGGCATGGATCGGTACTTGGGACTACGATGTGGTGGCCATCACGGAAACTTGGATAGAAGAGGGGCAGTAATGGTTGTTGGAGGTCCCTGGTTACAGATGTTTCAATAAGATTAGGGAGGGTGGTAAAAGAGGTCGGGGGGTGGCATTGTTAATTAGAGATAGTATAACAGCTGCAGAAAGGCAGTTCGAGGAGTATCAGCCTACTGAGGTAGTATGGGTTGAAGTCAGAAATAGGAAAGGAGCAGTCACCTTGTTAGGAGTTTTCTATAGGCCCCCCAATAGTAGCAGAGATGTGGAGGAACAGATTGGGAAACAGATTTTGGAAAGGTGCAGAAGTCACAGGGTAGTAGTCATGGGTGACTTCAACTTCCCAAATATTGAGTGGAAACTCTTTAGATCAAATAGTTTGGATGGGGTGGTGTTTGTGCAGTGTGTCCAGGAAGCTTTTCTAACACAGTATGTAGATTGTCCGACCAGAGGAGGGGCAATATTGGATTTAGTACTGGGTAATGAACCAGGGCAAGTGATAGATTTGTTAGTGGGGGAGCATTTTGGAGATAGTGACCATAATTCTGTGACTTTCACTTTAGTAATGGAGAGGGATAGGTACGTGCAACAGGGCAAGGTTTACAATTGGGGGAAGGGTAAATACGATGTTGTCAGACAAGAATTGAAGTGCATAAGTTGGGAACATAGGCTGTCAGGGAAGGACACAAGTGAAATGTGGAACTTGCTCAAGGAACAGGTACTATGTGTCCTTGATATGTATGTCCCTGTCAGGCAGGGAAAAGATCGTCGAGTGAGGGAACCATGGTTGACAAGAGAGGTTGGATGTCTTGTTAAGAGGAAAAAGGAGACTTATGTAAGGCTGAGGAAACAAGGTTCAGACAGGGCGTTGGAGGGATACAAGATAGCCAGGAGGGAACTGAAGAAAGGGATTAGGAGAGCTAAGCAAGGGCTTGAACAATCTTTGGCGGGTAGGATCAAGGAAAACCCCAAGGCCTTTTACACATGTGTGAGAAATATGAGAATGACTAGAGCGAGGGTAGGTCCGATCAAGGACAGTAGCGGGAGATTGTGTATTGAGTCTGAAGAGGTAGGAGAGGTCTTGAACGAATACTTTTCTTCAGTATTTACAAATGAGAGGGGCCATATTGTTGGAGAGGACAGTGTGAAACAGACTGGTAAGCTCGAGGAGATACTTGTTAGGAAGGAAGATGTGTTGGGCATTTTGAAAAACATGAGGATAGACAAGTCCCCCGGGCCTGACGAGATATATCCAAGGATTCTATGGGAAGCAAGAGATGAAATTGCAGAGCCGTGGGCAATGATCTTTTCGTCCTCACTGTCAACAGGGGTGGTACCAGGGGATTGGAGAGTGGCGAATGTCGTGCCCCTGTTCAAAAAAGGGACTAGGGATAACCCTGGGAATTACAGGCCAGTTAATCTTACTTCGGTGGTAGGCAAAGTCATGGAAAAGGTACTGAAGGATAGGATTTCTGAGCATCTGGAAAGACACTGCTTGATTAGGGATAGTCAGCACGGATTTGTGAGGGGTAGGTCTTGCCTTACAAGTCTTATTGAATTCTTTGAGGAGGTGACCAAGCATGTGGATGAAGGTAAAGCAGTGGATGTAGTGTACATGGATTTTAGTAAGGCATTTGATAAGGTTCCCCATGGTAGGCTTCTGCGGAAAGTAAGGAGGCATGGGATAGTGGGAAATTTGGCCAGTTGGATAACGAACTGGCTAACCGATAGAAGTCAGAGAGTGGTGGTGGATGGCAAATATTCAGCCTGGATCCCAGTTACCAGTGGCGCACCGCAGGGATCAGTTCTGGGTCCTCTGCTGTTTGTGATTTTCATTAATGACTTGGATGAGGGAGTTGAAGGGTGGGTCAGTAAATTTGCAGACGATACGAAGATTGGTGGAGTTGTGGATAGTGAGGAGGGCTGTTGTTGGCTGCAAAGAGACATAGATAGGATGCAGAGCTGGGCTGAGAAGTGGCAGATGGAGTTTAACCCTAAAAAGTGTGAGGTTGTCCATTTTGGAAGGACAAATATGAATGCGGAATACAGGGTTAATGGTAGAGTTCTTGGCAATGTGGAGGAGCAGAGAGATCTTGGGGTCTATGTTCATACATCTTTGAAAGTTGCCACTCAAGTGGATAGAGCTGTGAAGAAGGCCTATGGTGTGCTAGCGTTCATTAACAGAGGGATTGAATTTAAGAATCGTGAGGTGATGATGCAGCTGTACAAAACTTTGGTAAGGCTACATTTGGAGTACTGTGTACAGTTCTGGTCGCCTCATTTTAGGAAGGATGTGGAAGCTTTGGAAAAGGTGCAAAGAAGATTTACCAGGATGTTACCTGGAATGGAGAGTAGGTCTTACGAGGAAAGGTTGAGGGTGCTAGGCCTTTTCTCATTAGAACGGAGAAGGACGAGGGGGGACTTGATAGAGGTTTATAAGATGATCAGGGGAATAGATAGAGTAGACAGTCTGAGACTTTTTCCCCGGGTGGAACAAACCATTACAAGGGGACATAAATTTAAGGTGAAAGGTGGAAGATATAGGAGGGATATCAGAGGTAGGTTCTTTACCCAGAGAGTAGTGGGGGCATGGAATGCACTGCCTGTGGAAGTAGTTGAGTCGGAAACATTAGGGACCTTCAAGCAGCTATTGGATAGGTACATGGATTACGGTAAAATTATATAGTGTAGATTTATTTGTTCTTAAGGGCAGCACGGTAGCATTGTGGATAGCACAATTGCTTCACAGCTCCAGGGTCCCAGGTTCGATTCCGGCTTGGGTCACTGTCTGTGCAGAGTCTGCACATCCTCCCCGTGTCTGCGTGGGTTTCCTCCGGGTGCTCCGGTTTCCTCCCACAGTCCAAAGATGTGCAGGTTAGGTGAATTGGCTAATGATAAATTGCCCTTAGTGTCCAAAATTGCCCTTGGTGTTGGGTGGAGGTGTTGAGTTTGGGTGGGGTGCTCTTTCCAAGAGCCGGTGCAGACTCAATGGGCCGAATGGTCTCCTTCTGCATTATAAATTCTATGATAATCTATGATTAATCGAGGACAAAGGTTCGGCACAACATTGTGGGCCGAAGGGCCTGTTCTGTGCTGTATTTTTCTATGTTCTATGTCACCCCCATTGCCTCCTCTGCGGACGGCACCCGTGCAGTGTTGGCCTGTATGACCGGCACCTCCCACTCCTGCATGCGGTTGGACTCCTCCACCTGCACCTACAAGGCGCAGGATGCTCGCCGACATCCCCTCATGTACCCCTGGCTCTGTGACTGCATCTCCACCGTTCTAGAAGCCTGAAACCCACCTGGACGGCAGCTAGTCCCTGGGCCAGGCTGCCCTCCACTGTCCGCCCCCTCGGGAGTTCCTACCTCCACCTGCTGCACCGGCCTCCAGTCACACAAACAGCCTTCCCCCACTACCCTCTGTCTCCTATCACTCAGCCAGTTTTATATCCAACTTACAACGTTTGGATTGGATTGGATTGGATTGGATTTGCTTATTGTCACGTGTACCGAGGTTCAGTGAAAAGTATTTTTCTGCGAGCAGCTCAACAGATCATTAAGTACATGAGAAGAAAAGGGAATAAAAGAAAATACATAATAGGGCAACACAAGGTACACAATGTAACTACATAACACCGGCATCGGGTGAAGCATACAGGGTGTAGTGTTAATGAAATCAGTCCATAAGAGGGTCATTCAGGAGTCTGGTGACAGTGGGGAAGAAGCTGTTTTTGAGTCTGTTCGTGCGTGTTCTCAGACTTCTGTATCTCCTGCCCGATGGAAGAAGTTGGAAGAGTGAGTAAGCCGGGTGGGAGGGGTCTTTGATTATGCTGCCCGCTTTCCCCAGGCAGCGGGAGGTGTAGATGGAGTCAATGGATGGGAGGCAGGTTCGTGTGATGGACTGGGCTGTGTTGGACTGGGCAGCAAGGTAGCATAATGGTTAGCACAATTGCTTCACAGCTCCAGGGTCCCAGGTTTGATTCCCGGCTTGGGTCACTGTCTGTGCGGAGTTCGCACAGACGGTGCTCCGGTTTCCTCCCACAGTCCAAAGATGTGCAGGTTAGGTGGATTGGCCATGCTAAATTGCCCTTAGTGTCCAAAATTGCCCTTAGTGTTGGGTGGGGTTACTGGGTTCTGGGGATCGGGTGGAGGTGTTGACCTTGGGTAGGGTGCTCTTTCCAAGAGCTGGTGCAGTCTCGATGGGCCGAATGGCCTCCTTCTGCACTGTAAATTCTATGATTCACAACTCTCTGTAGTTTCTTGCGGTCTTGGGCCGAGCAGTTGCCATACCGGGGCTGTGATGCAGCCCGATAGGATGCTTTCTATGGTGCATCTGTAAAAGTTGGTAAGAGTCAATGTGGACATGCCGAATTTCCTTAGTTTCCTGAGTAAGTATAGGCGCTGTTGTGCTTTCTTGGTGGTAGCGTCGACGTGGGTGGACCAGGACGGATTTTTGGAGATGTGCACCCCTAGGAATTTGAAACTGCTAACCATCTCCACCTCGGCCCCGTTGATGCTGACAGGGGTGTGTACAGTACTTTGCTTCCTGAAGTCAATGACCAGCTCTTTAGTTTTGCTGGCATTGAGGGAGAGATTGTTGTCGCTACACCACTCCACTAGGTTCTCTATCTCCCTCCTGTATTCGGACTCATCGTTATTTGAGATCCAGCCCACTATGGTCGTATCGTCAGCAAACCTGTAGTTGGAGATGGAGCCAAATTTTGCCACGCAGTCGTGTGTGTACAGGGAGTAGAGTAGGCGGCTAAGTCCGCAGCCTTGCAGGGCCCCGGTATTGAGGACTATTGTGGAGGAGATGTTGTTGTTCATTCTTACTGATTGTGGTCTGTGGGTCAGAAAATCGAGGATCCAGTTGCAGAGGGAGGAGCCAAGTCCTAGGTTTTGGAGTTTTGATATGAGCTTGGCTGGGATTGTGAGGTGGGATTCTGCAGGAGTAGGCGGGGCGGGCAACTTGGGTGGGAAGGAGTGGCGTGAACCACTCCGGCATCGGGCCGCCCCAAAGGTGCAGAATCCTCCGCACCTTCAGGGGCTAGGCCGGTCCTGGACTGATTTGCGCCCTGCCGGCTGGCGGGGAAGGGGCTTGGCGCAAGTTGGCGCATGCGCTGAGCGCCAGCATGTGCTGGCATCATCCCAGCGCATGCGCGGGGGGGGGGGGGGGTTCATCTCCGCGTCGGCCATCGCGGAGGAATAGCAGCCGACGCGGAGGAATAGAGTGCCCCCACGGCACAGGCCCGCCCATGGATCGGTGGGCCCCGATCGCGGGCCAGGCCACCATGGGGGCACCTCCCAGGGCCAGATCCCCCCGCGCCCTCCTTCCCCCCCCCCCCCGAGGACCCCGGAGGCCGCCCGCGCCACCAGGTCCCGCAGGTAAGGACCTACTCGAATTTACGCCGGCGGGACCGACCAAAAAACTGGGCGGCCACTCGGCCCATCGCGGGCCGGAGAATCGCCAGGGGGGGCCGCTATCAGCGGCTGCCGACCGGCGCGATTCCCGCCCCCGCCAAATTTCCGGTGGGGAGTCGGAGAATCCCGCCCATTGTGTTGAAGACAGAGCTGTAGTCAATGAATAGGAGTGTGATCTTACCCTGGGTCCAACCTTCTCCCATGTGGGACCAGGTCAAAGGCTTTGCTCAAATCCATGTAAACTACATCAACTACACTACCCTCATCTACACACTTGGTCGCACCCTCAAAAAATCAATCAAATGTGTTAGGCGTGACCGCCCTCTGACAAAGCCATGCTGACTATTCCTGATCAAACCCTGCCTGTCCCAGTGGAGATTCTCTCCTTCAGAATCTTCTCCGGAAGTTTCCCCACCACTGACGTCAGACTCACTGGTCTGTAGATCTCTGGCTTGTCTCTACAACCTTTCTCAAATAGTGCGACCACATTAGCTGTCCTCCAGTCCGCTACCACATTCCCTGCGGCCAGAGAGGAATTTAAAATTTGGGTCAGAGCCCCGGCAATCTCCTCCCTCGCTTCCCCAGCAACCTGGAATACAACTCACCTGGACTTGGGGATTTGTCTATTTTTAAGCTCAACAAAACCTCCAGCACCTCCTAATCTTGTTTTTTATTGTCACAAGTAGGCTTACATTAACACTGCAATGAAGTTACTGTGAAAAGCCCCTCGTCACCACATTCCAGCTCCTGTTCGGGTCACAGAGGGAGAATTCAGAATGTCCAATTCACCTAACAGCACGTCTTTCGGGACTTGTGGGAGGAAACCGGAGCACCCGGAGGAAACCCACGCAGACAAGGGGAGGACGTGCAGACTCGGCACAGACAGTGACCCAAGCCGGGAATCGAACCCGGGACCCTGGCGCTGTGAAGCAACAGTGCTAACCACTGTGCTGCCCTGCCGCCTATAACTCCCCAAGTCAAACCGCTCAAGATCTTCACAGTCCCTCCGTCTGCATTCTGCTCCCACATCCTCATCCAAAATGAAGACCGATGTGAAGTACTCATTAAACACCCGATTAATGTCAACCGGCTCGACACACAGATTACCCCTTCGCCCCGAATGGCCCTTACTCTTTCCCTGGTTGTCCTCTTCCCCTCGCTATCCTGATGGCACACCTTGGGATTTTCCCTAATCTTACCTGCCTGTGCTTTTTCATGCCCTCTCTTTGCTCTCCTGCACTTTCTGTACTCCATGGGGGCCCCTGTTGATTTTCTCTCTTTGTTGCAAGCCTCTTTTCCTTACTCCGCAAACTGGATATTTCTCGACATCAAGGGTTCTCTGGACTTGTGAGAAGATGTGTGAAGAAATCACAGTGGGCAGCACGGTGGCATTGTGGATAGTACAATTGCTTCACAGCTCCAGGGTCCCAGGTTCGATTCCGGCTTGGGTCACTGTCTGTGCGGAGTCTGCACATCCTCCCCGTGTCTGCGTGGGTTTCCTCCGGGTGCTCCGGTTTCCTCCCACAGTCCAAAGATGTGCAGGTTAGGTGGATTGGCCATGATAAATGTGTCCAAAATTGCCCTTAGTGTTGGGTTATGGGGATAGGGTGGAGGTGTGCAGTTGGGTAGGGTGCTCTTTCCAAGAGCCGGTGCGGACTCGATGGGCCGAATGGCCTCCTTCTGTACTGTAAATTCTATGAAATGAGTTCAGTCATAAGAAGGTCATTTAGGAGTCTGGTAACAGTGGGGAAGAAGCTGTTTTTGAGTCTGTTCGTGCGTGTTCTCAGACTTCTGTATCTCCTGCCCGATGGAAGAAGTTGGAAGAGTGAGTAAGCCGGGTGGGAGGGGGCTTTGATTATGCTGCCTCGAACACCTGCCTGTCAGGTCCAGCACTGCACCATCTCTTATTGGACCTTCAACATAGCGATATAAAAGGTTCTTGAATACATCTCAAGAAATCTTCTCCCTCTAAACTCTTTACAATGTGGCTATCCCAATTAACGTTGGGTAAGTTGAAATCCCCGAGTATAATTGTTCGATTATTATTTTTACACACCTCAGTGAATCTGCTCCCCACTATTTGGGGGTTTGTAATACACTCCCGGCAGTACAACTGCCCCCTTATCATTCTAAGCTTTACACAGAAAGCTTCACTCGACGCTCAACATGCTGGGTCCTTTATTGCATTAACACCCTGTGTCCCTCCCCAGACAAATTAATTTAAATCCCTCCCAGGAGCACGAGCAAATCAACCTGCAAGGATGTTGGTCCCATTCTGATTCAGGTGCAGACTGTGCCTTGTACGGGTCCCACCTCCCAGAAACGATCCCAGTAATCCAGGAATCTAAATCCCTCACATCTGCATCAACTCTTAAGCCACACGCTCATCTGCGCTATTCTCCTATTTCTGTACTCGCTAGCACGTGGTACCAGGTGTGTCACGTGCTATGAGGAGCGGTTGAATAAACTCGGTTTGCTCTCACTGGAACGACGGAGGTTGAGGGGCGACCTGATAGAGGTCTACAAAATTATGAGGGGCATAGACAGAGTGGATAGTCAGAGGCTTTTCCCCAGGGTAGAGGGGTCAATTACTAGGGGGCATAGGTTTAAGGTGAGAGGGGCAAGGTTTAGAGTAGATGTACGAGGCAAGTTTTTTAAGTAGAGGGTAGTGGGTGCCTGGAACTCGCTACCGGAGGAGGTGGTGGAAGCAGGGACGATAGTGACATTTAAGGGGCATCCTGACAAATACATGAATAGGATGGGAATAGAGGGATACGGACCCAGGAAGTGTAGAAGATTGTAGTTTAGTCGGGCAGCATGGTCGGCACGGGCTTGGAGGGCCGAAGGACCTGTTCCTGTGCTGGACATTTCTTTGTTCTTTGAGCTCCAAAGATTACAACGTTTGAGGTCCTGCCCTTTAATCTACACGTAGCTCCCTAAATTCTTGCTTCATTTTATCTGTATCATTGAATATATCCTTCCTGAGGCGTGGTACACAGAGCAGAAAATTGTTCCTCCAGATGCGGTCTAATTATTCTGCATAACTGTGACATAACTTCTCGCCCTCTTGATATGAAGGTCAGCATCTTGAGGAGATAGGACTGGATTGGACTGGACATCTACAGATAAAGGCTCTGACGAAACAGGTTGCAATCCCACCGTGGCAGCTGGTGACATTTAAATGTAATGAGTACATCTGGAATATAGAGCTGGTCTCTGTAATAAGACCAGAAGAAATAGGAACAGGAGGAGCCCCGCGAGTCCGCTCCACCATTTAACATGACCACGCCTGATCTCACACCGACCAGAATCCACTTTCCTGCCTTACCTCCGTAACCCTCAATTCCCCCCGAAACCTACCAGCCTTCAAATTACCCAAGGATTCGGCCTCCACAGCTTCCTGGGATCGAGAATTCCAAAGATTCACCACTCTTTGAGAGGAGAAATTCATCCTCAAATCCGTCTGAAATGAGCTGCCTGTTATCCAGAGACTCTGCCCCCTGGTCCGGCTCTCGCCCACAAGTGGAAACATCCTCCCAGCCTTTGCCCTGTCTGACTCTCTGAGATCTTAGATGTTTCAATCATATCACCTCTTCCACGCCAAGGAGTTCACACCTAACCTGTTTAATAGTTCCTCATGGCAGCCCCTCCATTCCCGGGATCATCCCGGTAACTCCATACCCGGGATCATCCCAGTAACTCCATTCCCGGGATCATCCCAGTAACTCCATTCCCGGGATCATCCCAGTAAACTCCATTCCCGGGATCATCCCAGTAACTCCATTCCCGGGATCATCCCAGTAAACTCCATTCCCGGGATCATCCCAGTAACTCCATTCCCGGGATCATCCCAGTAAACTCCATTCCCGGGATCATCCCAGTAACTCCATTCCCGGGATCATCCCAGTAAACTCCATTCCCGGGATCATCCCAGTAAACTCCATACCCGGGATCATCCCAGTAACTCCATTCCCGGGATCATCCCAGTAACTCCATTCCCGGGATCATCCCAGTAAACTCCATCCCCGGGATCATCCCAGTAACTCCATTCCCAGGATCATCCCAGTAAACTCCATTCCCGGGATCATCCTAGTAAACTCCATTCCCGGGATCATCCCAGTAACTCCATTCCCGGGATCATCCCAGTAAACTCCATTCCCGGGATCATCCCAGTAACTCCATTCCCGGGATCATCCCAGTAACTCCATTCCCGGGATCATCTCGGTAACTCCATTCCCGGGATCATCCCAGTAACTCCATTCCCAGGATAATCCCAATAAACTCCATTCCCAGGATCATCCCAGTAACTCCATACCCGGGATCATCCCAGTAAACTCCATTCCCGGGATCATCCCAGTAACTCCATTCCCGGGATCATCCCAGTAAACTCCATACCCGGGATCATCCCAGTAACTCCATTCCCGGGATAATCCCAATAAACTCCATTCCCGGGATCATCCCGGTAAACTCCATTCCCGGGATCATCCCAGTAACTCCATTCCCGGGATCATCCCAGTAACTCCATTCCCGGGATCATCCCAGTAAACTCCATACCCGGGATCATCCCAGTAACTCCATTCCCGGGATAATCCCAATAAACTCCATTCCCGGGATCATCCCAGTAACTCCATTCCCGGGATCATCCCAGTAACTCCATTCCCGGGATCATCCCAGTAAACTCCATTCCCGGGATCATCCCAGTAACTCCATTCCCGGGATAATCCCAATAAACTCCATTCCCGGGATCATCTCGGTAACTCCATTCCCGGGATCATCCCAGTAACTCCATTCCCGGGATCATCTCGGTAACTCCATTCCCGGGATCATCCCAGTAACTCCATTCCCAGGATAATCCCAATAAACTCCATTCCCGGGATCATCCCAGTAACTCCATTCCCGGGATCATCCCAATAAACTCCATTCCCGGGATCATCCCAGTAACTCCATTCCCACTTACCTTTACAGGAGCAGGCTTTTGGATTTCGGCGGCAGCGGTGCGCAGGGGCCTTCTGGGAGGTGAGTAGTGAGTTTAAAAAGCCTTACCTTTACAGGAGCAGCCCTTTGGATTTCGGCGGCAGCGGTGCGCAGGGGCCTTCTGGGAGGTGAGTAGTGAGTTTAAAAAGCCTTACCTTTACAGGAGCAGCCCTTTGGATTTCGGCGGCAGCGGTGCGCAGGGGCCTTCTGGGAGGTGAGTAGTGAGTTTAAAAGCTCTTACCTTTACAGGAGCAGCCCTTTGGATTTCGGCGGCAGCCGTGCGCAGGGGCCTTCTGGGAGGTGAGTAGTGAATTTAAAAAGCCTTACCTGGTCCCGTGTCTGTTCTTCTTTTCTGTTTTATTTGTTTTTATATAAGGCGGGAACCGGAAGTTCGACCTCTGGCAAGTCCCCCCCCCCCGCAACCAATAAATTCTGGTGGAGAGGAAACCCGAGACACTACACGTGTAGTGTCTCCCACCCGCCCTCCTCCTCTAACCTAATAATAAGACCCATTGGTGTAAGGTAAGTGCCATATTATATTATTATATTATTAGCATTGTGCAGGTCAAGGATCGGAGGTGGAGGAGCAGTCTCTGTCAGCGAGAGAACCTGAGAACATCTCAGACACTCAGAAGGTAAGAAGGTAAGTAAGTGATTTTTACTTTTATACCTTTTTTCAAATTGTGTGTCGGGGGGAAACTGAAGTGACATCACAGAAAAGCTGTGACCTGAGTGGCTGGTTGGGATTCTAACCTAAATTAAAAAAAAAATAAAAAAAATTTGAGTATTTGGGAACTAATTAAACATAATAACTTAATTATAATTTAGAGGATATCTAAGCCAGAGATCGGAGAGTATTATAGTTAGCTATCGCATTTCTATTAGAAATCTAGTGCTAGGAAACAGATAGTTGACAGTAACTTTGCAATTTAAAAAAAAAAGTATTTAAAAAAAAAGACAAATTTTAATTTTAATTAATTGACGCAATGTCAGTTAGAGGGGTGCTGTGCTCTGACTGTGAGATGTGGCAGGTCCGGGAGGCTTCCAGCGTCCCGGATGGCTTCATCTGCAGAAAGTGCACCCAACTGCAGCTCCTCACAGACCGCATGGTTCGGTTGGAGCAGCAATTGGATGCACTTAGGAGCATGCAGGTGGCGGAAAGCGTCATAGATCGCAGTTATGTAAATGTGGTCACACCCAAGGTGCAGGCAGAGAAATGGGTGACCACCAGAAAGGGCAGGCAGTCAGTGCAGGAATACCCTGTGGTTGTCCCCCTCTCGAACAGATATACCCCTTTGGATACTGTCGGGGGGGATAGCCTATCAGGGGAAAACAGCAGCAGCCAGAGCAGTGGCACCACGGCTGGCTCTGATGTTCAGAAGGGAGGGTCAAAGCGCAGAAGAGTAATAGTAATAGGGGACTCTATAGTCAGGGGCACAGATAGGCGCTTCTGTGGACGTGAAAGAGACTCCAGGATGGTATGTTGCCTCCCTGGTGCCAGGGTCCAGGATGTCTCCGAACGGGTAGAGGGAATCCTGAAGGGGGAGGGCAAACAGGCAGAGGTCGTTGTACATATTGGTACTAACGACATAGGCAGGAAGGGGCATGAGGTCCTGCAGCAGGAGTTCAGGGAGCTAGGCAGAAAGTTAAAAGACAGGACCTCGAGGGTTGTAATCTCGGGATTACTCCCTTTGCCACGTGCCAGTGAGGCTAGAAATAGGAAGATAGAGCAGACAAACACGTGGCTAAACAGCTGGTGTAGGAGGGAGGGTTTCCGTTATCTGGACCACTGGGAGCTCTTCCGGGGCAGGTGTGACCTGTATAAAATGGACGGGTTGCATCTAAACCGGAGAGGCATAAATATCCTGGCCGCGAGGTTTGCTAGTGTCACACCGGAGGGTTTAAACTAGTATGGCAGGGGGGTGGGCACGGGAGCAATAGGTCAGAAGGTGAGAGCATTGAGGGAGAACTAGGGAATAGGGACAGTGTGGCTCTGAGGCAGAGCAGACGGGGAGAAGTTGCTGAACACAGCGGGTCTGGTGGCCTGAAGTGCATATGTTTTAATGCAAGGAGCGTTACGGGTAAGGCAGATGAACTTAGAGCTTGGATTACTACTTGGAACTATGATGTTGTTGCCATTACAGAGACCTGGTTGAGGGAAGGGCAGGATTGGCAGCTAAACGTTCCAGGATTTAGATGTTTCAGGCGGGATAGAGGGGGATGTAAAAGGGGAGGCGGAGTTGCGCTACTTGTTCGGGAGAATATCACAGCTATACTGCGAGAGGACACCTCCGAGGGCAGTGAGGCTATATGGGTAGAAATCAGGAATAAGAAGGGTGCAGTCACAATGTTGGGGGTATACTACAGGCCTCCCAACAGCCAGCGGGAGATGGAGGAGCAGATAGGTAGACAGATTTTGGAAAAGAGTAAAAACAACAGGGTTGTGGTGATGGGAGACTTCAACTTCCCCAATATTGACTGGGACTCACTTAGTGCCAGGGGCTTAGACGGGGCGGAGTTTGTAAGGAGCATCCAGGAGGGCTTCTTAAAACAATATGTAAACAGTCCAACTAGGGAAGGGGCGGTACTGGACCTGGTATTGGGGAATGAGCCCGGCCAGGTGGTAGATGTTTCAGTAGGGGAGCATTTCGGTAACAGTGACCACAATTCAGTAAGTTTTAAAGTACTGGTGGACAAGGATAAGAGTGTCCGAGGATGAATGTGCTAAATTGGGGGAAGGCTAATTATAACAATATTAGGCGGGAACTGAAGAACATAGATTGGGGGCGGATGTTTGAGGGCAAATCAACATCTGACATGTGGGAGGCTTTCAAGTGTCAGTTGAAAGGAATACAGGACAGGCATGTTCCTGTGAGGAAGAAAGATAAATACGGCAATTTTCGGGAACCTTGGATGACGAGTGATATTGTAGGCCTCGTCAAAAAGAAAAAGGAGGCATTTGTCAGGGCTAAAAGGCTGGGAACAGACGAAGCCTGTGTGGCATATAAGGAAAGTAGGAAGGAACTTAAGCAAGGAGTCAGGAGGGCTAGAAGGGGTCATGAAAAGTCATTGGCAAATAGGGTTAAGGAAAATCCCAAGGCTTTTTACACGTACATAAAAAGCAAGAGGGTAGCCAGGGAAAGGGTTGGCCCACTGAAGGATAGGCAAGGGAATCTATGTGTGGAGCCAGAGGAAATGGGCGAGGTACTAAATGAATACTTTGCATCAGTATTCACCAAAGAGAAGGAATTGGTAGATGTTGAGTCTGGAGAAGGGGGTGTAGATAGCCTGGGTCACATTGTGATCCAAAAAGACGAGGTGTTGGGTGTCTTAAAAAATATTAAGGTAGATAAGTCCCCAGGGCCGGATGGGATCTACCCCAGAATACTGAAGGAGGCTGGAGAGGAAATTGCTGAGGCCTTGACAGAAATCTTTGGATCCTCACTGTCTTCAGGGGATGTCCCGGAGGACTGGAGAATAGCCAATGTTGTTCCTCTGTTTAAGAAGGGTAGCAAGGATAATCCCGGGAACTACAGGCCGGTGAGCCTTACTTCAGTGGTAGGGAAATTACTGGAGAGAATTCTTCGAGACAGGATCTACTCCCATTTGGAAGCAAATGGACGTATTAGTGAGAGGCAGCACGGTTTTGTGAAGGGAAGGTCGTGTCTCACTAACTTGATCGAGTTTTTCGAGGAGGTCACTAAGATGATTGATGCAGGTAGGGCAGTAGATGTTGTCTATATGGACTTCAGTAAGGCCTTTGACAAGGTCCCTCATGGTAGACTAGTACAAAAGGTGAAGTCACACGGGATCAGGGGTGAACTGGTAAGGTGGATACAGAACTGGCTAGGCCATAGAAGGCAGAGGGTAGCAATGGAGGGATGCTTTTCTCATTGGAGGGCTGTGACCAGTGGTGTTCCACAGGGATCAGTGCTGGGACCTTTGCTCTTTGTAGTATATATAAATGATTTGGAGGAAAATGTAACTGGTCTGATTAGTAAGTTTGCAGACGACACAAAGGTTGGTGGAATTGCGGATAGCGATGAGGACTGTCTGAGGATACAGCAGGATTTAGATTGTCTGGAGACTTGGGCGGAGAGATGGCAGATGGAGTTTAATCCGGACAAATGTGAGGTAATGCATTTTGGAAGGGCTAATGCAGGTAGGGAATATACAGTGAATGGTAGAACCCTCAAGAGTATTGAAAGTCAAAGAGATCTAGGAGTACAGGTCCACAGGTCATTGAAAGGGGCAACACAGGTGGAGAAGGTAGTCAAGAAGGCATACGGCATGCTTGCCTTCATTGGCCGGGGCATTGAGTATAAGAATTGGCAAGTCATGTTGCAGCTGTATAGAACCTTAGTTAGGCCACACTTGGAGTATAGTGTTCAATTCTGGTCGCCACACTACCAGAAGGATGTGGAGGCTTTAGAGAGGGTGCAGAAGAGATTTACCAGAATGTTGCCTGGTATGGAGGGCATAAGCTATGAGGAGCGATTGAATAAACTCGGTTTGTTCTCACTGGAACGAAGGAGGTTGAGGGGCGACCTGATAGAGGTATACAAAATTATGAGGGGCATAGACAGAGTGGATAGTCAGAGGCTTTTCCCCAGGGTAGAGGGGTCAATTACTAGGGGGCATAGGTTTAAGGTGAGAGGGGCAAAGTTTAGAGTAGATGTACGAGGCAAGTTTTTTACGCAGAGGGTAGTGGGTGCCTGGAACTCACTACCGGAGGAGGTAGTGGAGGCAGGGACGATAGGGACATTTAAGGGGCATCTTGACAAATATATGAATAGGATGGGAATAGAAGGATACGGACCCAGGAAGTGTAGAAGATTGTAGTTTAGTCGGGCAGTATGGTCGGCACGGGCTTGGAGGGCCGAAGGGCCTGTTCCTGTGCTGTACATTTCTTTGTTCTTTGTTTGTTCTTTGTTAACTCCATTCCCGGGATCATCCCAGTAAACTCCATTCCTGGGATCATTCCAGTAACTCCATTCCTGGGATCATCCCAGTAAACTCCATTCCCAGGATCATCCCAGTAACTCCATTCCCGGGATCATCCCAGTAAAATCCATTCCTGGGATCATACCAGCAAACTCCATTCCCGGGATCATCCCAGTCAACCTCCTCTGTACTGCCCGCAGTGATAATGTACCTTTCCTTATACAAGGGGACCTAAACTGTACCCAGAATTCTAAATGTGGTCTCACTTGTACCTTGCACAGTTACAGCAATACCTCTTTTCTGTTACACTCCAGTCCCCTTGAAATAATCTTAAAAAATCTTTTTTATTAGTGTCACAGGGAGGTTTACATTAACGCTGCAATGAGGTTACTGTGTAAATCCCCTCGTCGCCACATTCCGGCGCCTGTTCGGGTCACAGAGGGAGAATTCAGAATGTCCAGTTCATTCCATTTGCCTTCTCTATTCCCTTCTGTACCTGTGATCCAGCTTTCTGCGTTACATGAACAAGGAGCCCCCCCACCCCCCAAGTCCCTTTGCGCTACAGCTTCCTGCAGTCTCTCTCTATTTGACCAATAATCCGCCTTCTCAATCTGTCTTCCAAAATGAACAATCTCATAATCTCCCACATTGAATTCCACTTGCCAATTGTCTGCCCACTCACTGAACCTGTCAATATCTTTCTGTAAATTATTTATATCCCCCGTACAGCCTGCCTTTCCTCCCACCATTGTATCATCCACAAATCTGGTCGCAGTCCTCTTTGTTCCTTTCTCCAAATCATTAATACAGATTGCGAGGAGCTGCAGTCCCAATGCTGCCCCCTGTGGGACTCCCCTGGTTACTGCCCTCCAAGCCGAGGAAGGCCCCCTCATCGCTACTCAATGCTTCCTGTTAGTTAGCCAATCCTCTATCTATGCCGGAATATTCTCTCCAACGCCGCGAGCTCCTCCTATCTTACATAGTCGCTTTTCGTGTGGTACGTTTATCAAATGCCTTTCGAAAATCCAAATAGACACCATCAACTGGTTCTCTGGTGATACTGCCTCAAGAACTCTCAGCGTAATGGTCTTCATGATCTGTTGAGCTGCTCGCAGAAAAATACTTTTCACTGTACCTCGGTACACGTGTCAATAAACAAATCCAATCCAGTCCAATGGTGACCATGAAAACATTGTTAATTGTTGTAAAAACCCCGTCTGGTTCACTAAAGTCCTTTAGGGAAGGAAATCTGCCGTCCTTACCCGGTCTGGCCTACACGTGACTCCAGACCCACAGCAATTTGGCGACTCTTAACCGTCCTCCAAAATGGCCGAGCCAGCTGATCAGTTCTGGGATGGGCAACAAATGCTGACCCAGTCAGAGACACACAGATCCCATGAAAGAATCAATTAAAGAATTCCATTTGTTTGGGATTATTGTTTGGATGTTGACCGTGCTGTGCGTCGTGAACACAGCTGCCTCCCCCCATTCAGAAAACATTCCAGTTTTTCTCTGCGCTCCCAGCTTTGCTGACCTCTCTCCGTATTGAACGCCATTCACAGCTGCGGTCACTCACTCAGGAACGGAGACTGAAAATAACACACAGTTCTCCAGGCAAGGTTTTAATGTATCAGCTCCCAGATAATGGCAGGCTTCACTGTCTTCAAAACATTCCAATTTTATAAATGGAGTCAGACGATGCAAGTTTGCTGGTGAGGCCAGGGCTGATTACCCATCCCCACTTTGCTGTGAGGGAGTGAATGCCAGGATGTTGCCCCAGCGACAGTAAAGGAACGCCGATATATTTGCAAATCAGGGTGGTGTGTGGTTTGGAGGGGAACCTCCAGATGGTGGATTGAATTTTGTTTATTGTCACGTGTACCGAGGTACAGTGAAAAGTATTTTCCTGCGAGCAGCTCAACAGATCATTAAGTACATGAGAAGAAAAGGGAATAAAAGAAAATACATAATAGGGCAACACAAGGTACACAATGTAACGACATAAGCACTGGCATCGGGTGAAGCAGACAGGGTGTAGTGTTAATCAGGTCAGTCCATAAGAGGGTCATTTAGGAGTCTGGTGACAGTGGGGAAGAAGCTGTTTTTGAGTCTGTTCGTGCGTGTTCTCAGACTTCTGCATCTCCTGCCCAATGGAAGAAGTGGGGTCCCCAGGTATCTGCTGTCCATGGCTTTGCTGGAGGCAGTAAGTGCTGCCCAAGGAGCCTGGTGCCAACCATCCAGATGTTAACAACACCGGGCATGTCTAGATCCAGACGTTAACAAGACCAGGCAAGTCCCCATCCAGATGTTGATGCCAAGCATGTCCCCATCCAGATGTTACCGACATCGGGCATGGCCCATCCAGATGTTGACACCGGGCATGTCTAAATCCAGATGTTAACGATACCGGTCAAGTCCCCATCTAGATGTTAATGATACCGGGATGTCTCCATCCTGATGTTAATGATACTGGGCACGTCTCCATCCAGATGTTAATGATACCAGGCATGTCCCCATCCAGATGTTACCGATTCCGGGCATGTCCCCATGCAGACGTTAATGATACCGGGCATGTCCCCATCCAGATGTTAATGATACTGGGCATGTCCCCATCCAGATGTTAATGATACCGAGCATGTCCCCATCCAGATGTTACCGGTACCAGGCATGTATCCATCCAGATGTTAACTAAACCGGGCATGCCCGGCGAACCACACACACATGTTCTGGTCATGTCTGGCACTGGATGAGTACGGGAGGGGAGTGGCAAAGGTGATTTCAAAGGTGGTGAAGGTCCGGGTCAAGCCAGGCTGGGGGTTAGCTATATTTGGGGTAGCGGAAGAGCCGGGAGTGCAGGAGGCGAAAGAGGCCGATATTCTGGCCTTTGTGTCCCTGGTAGCCCGGCGAAGGATCTTACTCATGTGGAAGGAAGCGAAACCCCCCGGCGTGGAGGCCTAGACAAACGACATGGCAGGGTTCATAAAAGTGGAGCGGATGAAGTTTGCGCTGAGAGGATCGGTTCAGGGGTTCTCCAGGAGGTGGCAACCGTTCCTTGACTATCTCGCGGAACATTAAGGGAAAATAGATCGGCAGCAGCAGCAGCCCAGATGGGGGGGGGGGGGCCTGATTTGTTCTGGTTGGGGTGGGGGGGGGTGGCACTATTTTTTGTTACTTTGTTATATCACTATTTTATTTAAATTATGTTATTTATTAGTTGATTTGTTGATTTGTAAGGTGGAAAAATTGTGTTTGACATCTTTAATAAAATATATATTTTTAAAAACAAACTAAACCGGGCATGTATCCACCCGGATGTTAACGATACGGGACATGTCTCCATCCAGATGTTAACGATACCGGACATGTCTCCATCCGGATGTTAACAATACCAGACATGTCTCCATCCGGATGTTAACAATACCGGGCATGTCTCCATCCGGATGTTAACAATACCGGGCATGTCTCCATCCGGATGTTAACAATACCGGACATGTCTCCATCCGGATGTTAACGATACCGGACATGTCCCCATCCGAATGTTAACAATACCGGGCATGTCTCCATCCGGATGTTAACGATACCAGACATGTCTCCATCCGGATGTTAACAATACCAGACATGTCTCCATCCGGATGTTAACGATACCGGGCATATTTCCATCCGGATGTTAACGATACCGGGCATGTCTCCATCCGGATGTTAACAATACCAGACATGTCTCCATCCGGATGTTAACAATACCAGACATGTCTCCATCCGGATGTTAACAATACCAGACATGTCTCCATCCGGATGTTAACAATACCAGACATGTCTCCATCCGGATGTTAACGATACCGGGCATATTTCCATCCGGATGTTAACGATACCGGGCATGTCTCCATCCGGATGTTAACAATACCAGACATGTCTCCATCCGGATGTTAACAATACCAGACATGTCTCCATCCGGATGTTAACAATACCAGACATGTCTCCGCCCGGATGTTAACGATACCGGGCACGACCCCATCCGGATGTTAACGATACCAGACATGTCTCCATCCGGATGTTAACGATACCAGACATGTCTCCATCCGGATGTTAACGATACCAGACATGTCTCCATCCGGATGTTAACAATACCAGACATGTCCCCATCCGGATGTTAACGATACCGGGCATGTCTCCATCCGGATGTTAACGATACCGGACATGTCTCCATCCGGATGTTAACAATACCAGACATGTCCCCATCCGGATGTTAACAATACCTGGCATGTCTCCACCCGGATGTTAACAATACCGGGCATGTCTCCACCCGGATGTTAACGATACCGGGCATGTCTCCATCCGGATGTTAACGATACCAGACATGTCTCCATCCGGATGTTAACAATACCAGACATGTCTCCACCCGGATGTTAACAATACCAGACATGTCTCCGCCCGGATGTTAACGATACCGGGCATGTCTCCATCCGGATGTTAACGATACCGGACATGTCTCCATCCGGATGTTAACAATACCAGACATGTCCCCATCCGGATGTTAACAATACCTGGCATGTCTCCACCCGGATGTTAACAATACCGGGCATGTCTCGATCCGGATGTTAACAATACCAGACATGTCCCCATCCGGATGTTAACAATACCGGGCATGTCTCCATCCGGATGTTAACAATACCAGACATGTCTCCACCCGGATGTTAACAATACCGGGCATGTCCCCATCCGGATGTTAACGATACCGGGCATGTCTCCATCCGGATGTTAACGATACCGGACATGTCCCCATCCGGATGCTAACAATACCTGGCATGTCTCCATCCGGATGTTAACAATACCAGACATGTCCCCATCCGGATGTTAACAATACCGGGCATGTCTCCATCCGGATGTTAACGATACCAGACATGTCCCCATCCGGATGTTAACGATAACGGGCATGTCTCCATCCGGATGTTAACGATACCGGACATGTCCCCATCCGGATGCTAACAATACCTGGCATGTCTCCACCCGGATGTTAACAATACCGGGCATGTCTCGATCCGGATGTTAACAATACCAGACATGTCCCCATCCGGATGTTAACAATACCGGGCATATCTCCATCCGGATGTTAACGATACCAGACATGTCCCCATCCGGATGTTAACGATACCGGGCATGTCTCCATCCGGATGTTAACGATACCGGGCATGTCCCCATCCGGATGTTAACGATACCGGACATGTCTCCATCCGGATGTTAACAATACCGGGCATGTCTCCATCCGGATGTTAACAATACCAGACATGTCTCCATCCGGATGTTAACGATACCGGACATGTCTCCATCCGGATGTTAACAATACCAGACATGTATCCATCCGGATGTTAACGATACCGGGCATGTCCCCATCCGGATGTTAACGATACCGGACATGTCCCCATCCGGATGTTAACGATACCGGGCATGTCTCCATCCAGATGTTAACAATACCGGGCATGTCCCCATCCGGATGTTAACAATACCAGTCATGTCTCCATCCGGATGTTAACAATACCGGGCATGTCTCCATCCGGATGTTAACAATACCAGACATGTCCCCATCCGGATGTTAACAATACCAGACATGTCTCCATCCGGATGTTAACAATACCGGGCATGTCTCCACCCGGATGTTAACGATACCGGGCATGTCTCCATCCGGATGTTAACGATACCGGGCATGTCTCCATCCGGATGTTAACAATACCAGACATGTCTCCATCCGGATGTTAACAATACCGGGCATGTCCCCATCCGGATGTTAACAATACCGGACATGTCTCCATCCGGATGTTAACAATACCAGACATGTCTCCATCCGGATGTTAACAATACCAGACATGTCTCCATCCGGGTGTTAACGATACCGGGCATGTCCCCATCCGGATGTTAACAATACCGGGCATGTCTCCATCCAGATGTTAACGATACCGGACATGTCTCCATCCGGATGTTAACAATACCGGACATGTCTCCATCCGGATGTTAACGATACCGGACATGTCCCCATCCGGATGTTAACGATACCAGACATGTCTCCACCCGGATGTTAATGATACCGGGCATGTCTCCATCCGGATGTTAACGATACCGGACATGTCCCCATCCGGATGTTAACGATACCAGACATGTCCCCATCCGGATGTTAACAATACCGTGAATGTCTCCATCCGGATGTTAACAATACCAGACATGTCTCCATCCGGTTGTTAACAATACCGGACATGTCCCCATCCGGATGTTAACAATACCTGGCATGTCTCCATCCGGATGTTAACAATACCAGACATGTCCCCATCCGGATGTTAACAATACCGGGCATGTCTCCATCCGGATGTTAACGATACCAGACATGTCCCCATCCGGATGTTAACGATAACGGGCATGTCTCCATCCGGATGTTAACGATACCGGACATGTCCCCATCCGGATGCTAACAATACCTGGCATGTCTCCACCCGGATGTTAACAATACCGGGCATGTCTCGATCCGGATGTTAACAATACCAGACATGTCCCCATCCGGATGTTAACAATACCGGGCATATCTCCATCCGGATGTTAACGATACCAGACATGTCCCCATCCGGATGTTAACGATACCGGGCATGTCTCCATCCGGATGTTAACGATACCGGGCATGTCCCCATCCGGATGTTAACGATACCGGACATGTCTCCATCCGGATGTTAACAATACCGGGCATGTCTCCATCCGGATGTTAACAATACCAGACATGTCTCCATCCGGATGTTAACGATACCGGACATGTCTCCATCCGGATGTTAACAATACCAGACATGTATCCATCCGGATGTTAACGATACCGGGCATGTCCCCATCCGGATGTTAACGATACCGGACATGTCCCCATCCGGATGTTAACGATACCGGGCATGTCTCCATCCAGATGTTAACAATACCGGGCATGTCCCCATCCGGATGTTAACAATACCAGTCATGTCTCCATCCGGATGTTAACAATACCGGGCATGTCTCCATCCGGATGTTAACAATACCAGACATGTCCCCATCCGGATGTTAACAATACCAGACATGTCTCCATCCGGATGTTAACAATACCGGGCATGTCTCCACCCGGATGTTAACGATACCGGGCATGTCTCCATCCGGATGTTAACGATACCGGGCATGTCTCCATCCGGATGTTAACAATACCAGACATGTCTCCATCCGGATGTTAACAATACCGGGCATGTCCCCATCCGGATGTTAACAATACCGGACATGTCTCCATCCGGATGTTAACAATACCAGACATGTCTCCATCCGGATGTTAACAATACCAGACATGTCTCCATCCGGGTGTTAATGATACCGGGCATGTCCCCATCCGGATGTTAACAATACCAGACATGTCTCCATCCGGATGTTAACAATACCAGACATGTCTCCATCCGGATGTTAACAATACCAGACATGTCTCCATCCGGGTGTTAATGATACCGGGCATGTCTCCATCCGGATGTTAACGATACCGGGCATGTCTCCATCCGGATGTTAACAATACCAGACATGTCTCCATCCGGATGTTAACAATACCGGGCATGTCCCCATCCGGATGTTAACAATACCGGACATGTCTCCATCCGGATGTTAACAATACCAGACATGTCTCCATCCGGATGTTAACAATACCAGACATGTCTCCATCCGGGTGTTAACGATACCGGGCATGTCCCCATCCGGATGTTAACAATACCGGGCATGTCTCCATCCAGATGTTAACGATACCGGACATGTCTCCATCCGGATGTTAACAATACCGGACATGTCTCCATCCGGATGTTAACGATACCGGACATGTCTCCATCCGGATGTTAACAATACCAGACATGTCTCCGCCCGGATGTTAACGATACCGGACATGTCTCCATCCGGATGTTAACAATACCGGACATGTCTCCATCCGGATGTTAACGATACCGGACATGTCCCCATCCGGATGTTAACGATACCAGACATGTCTCCACCCGGATGTTAATGATACCGGGCATGTCTCCATCCGGATGTTAACGATACCGGACATGTCCCCATCCGGATGTTAACGATACCAGACATGTCCCCATCCGGATGTTAACAATACCGTGAATGTCTCCATCCGGATGTTAACAATACCAGACATGTCTCCATCCGGTTGTTAACAATACCAGGCATGTCTCCATCCGGATGTTAACGATACCGGGCATGTTTCCATCCGGATGTTAACAATACCGGGCATGTCTCCATCCGGATGTTAACAATACCAGACATGTCTCCATCCGGATGTTAACAATACCAGGCATGTCTCCATCCGGATGTTAACAATACCGGGCATGTCTCCATCCGGATGTTAACAATACCAGACATGTCCCCATCCGGATGTTAACGATACCGGACATGTCTCCACCCGGATGTTAACGATACCGGACATGTCTCCATCCGGATGTTAACAATACCGGGCATGTCTCCATCCGGATGTTAACAATACCAGACATGTCTCCATCCGGATGTTAACAATACCAGACATGTCTCCATCCGGATGTTAACAATACCAGACATGTCTCCATCCGGATGTTAACAATACCAGACATGTCTCCATCCGGATGTTAACGATACCGGGCATGTCTCCATCCGGATGTTAACGATACCAGACATGTCTCCATCCGGATATTAACAATACCAGACATGTCTCCATCCGGATGTTAACGATACCGGGCATGTCTCCATCCGGATGTTAACAATACCAGACATGTCTCCATCCGGATATTAACAATACCAGACATGTCTCCATGCGGATGTTAACGATACCGGGCATGTTTCCATCCGGATGTTAACGATACCAGACATGTCCCCATCCGGATGTTAACGATACCAGACATGCCCCAATCCGGATGTTAACGATACCAGACATGTCCCCATCCGGATGTTAACGATACCAGACATGTCCCAATCCGGATGTTAACGATACCGGACATGTCCCCATCCGGATGTTAACGATACCGGGCATGTCCCCATCCGGATGTTAACGATACCGGGCATGTCTCCATCCGGATGTTAATGATACCGGACATGTCCCCATCCGGATGTTAACAGTACCAGACATGTCTCCATCCGGATGTTAACGATACCGGGCATGTCTCCATCCAGATGTTAATGATACCGGACATGTCCCCATCCGGATGTTAACGATACCGGGCATGTCTCCATCCAGATGTTAATGATACCGGACATGTCTCCATCCGGATGTTAACGATACCAGACATGTCTCCATCCGGATGTTAACGATACCAGACATGTCCCCACCGGATGTTAACAATACCAGACATGTCCCCATCCGGATGTTAACAATACCAGACATGTCCCCATCCGGATGTTAACGATACCGGGCATGTCTCCATCCGGATGTTAACAATACCAGACATGTCTCCATCCGGATGTTAACAATACCAGACATGTCTCCATCCGGATGTTAACAATACCGGGCATGTCTCCATCCAGATGTTAACGATACCGGACATGTCTCCATCCGGATGTTAACAATACCGGACATGTCTCCATCCGGATGTTAACGATACCGGACATGTCCCCATCCGGATGTTAACGATACCAGACATGTCTCCACCCGGATGTTAATGATACCGGGCATGTCTCCATCCGGATGTTAACGATACGGGACATGTCCCCATCCGGATGTTAACGATACCAGACATGTCCCCATCCGGATGTTAACAATACCGGGCATGTCTCCATCCGGATGTTAACAATACCAGACATGTCTCCATCCGGATGTTAACAATACCAGGCACGTCTCCATCCGGATGTTAACGATACAGGGCATGTTTCCATCCGGATGTTAACAATACCGGGCATGTCTCCATCCGGATGTTAACAATACCAGACATGTCTCCATCCGGATGTTAACAATACCAGGCATGTCTCCATCCGGATGTTAACGATACCGGGCATGTCTCCATCCGGATGTTAACAATACCAGACATGTCCCCATCCGGATGTTAACGATACCGGACATGTCTCCACCCGGATGTTAACTATACCGGACATGTCTCCATCCGGATGTTAACAATACCGGGCATGTCTCCATCCGGATGTTAACAATACCAGACATGTCTCCATCCGGATGTTAACAATACCAGACATGTCTCCATCCGGATGTTAACAATACCAGACATGTCTCCATCCGGATGTTAACAATACCAGACATGTCCCCATACGGATGTTAACGATACCGGGCATGTCCCCATCCGGATGTTAACAATACCAGACATGTCTCCATCCGGATGTTAACGATACCGGGCATGTCCCCATCCGGATGTTCACAATACCGGGCATGTCTCCATCCGGATGTTAACGATACCGGGCATGTCTCCATCCGGATGTTAACGATACCAGACATGTCCCCATCTGGATGTTAACAATACCAGACATGTCCCCATCCGGATGTTAACAATACCAGAAATGTCTCCATCCGGATGTTAACGATACCAGACATATCTCCATCCGGATGTTAACAATACCAGACATATCCTCATCCGGATGTTAACAATACCGGGCATATCTCCATCCGGATGTTAACGATACCAGACATGTCCCCATCCGGATGTTAACAATACCAGGCATGTCTCCATCCGGATGTTAACAATACCAGGCATGTCTCCATCCAGATGTTAACAATACCGGGCATGTCCCCATCCGGATGTTAACGATACCAGACATGTCACCATCCAGATGTTAACGATACCAGACATGTCTCCACCCAGATGTTCACAATACCAGACATGTCTCCACCCAGATGTTAACGATACCGGGCATGTCTCCATCCGGATGTTAACGATACCAGACATGTCCCCATCCGGATGTTAACAATACCAGACATGTCTCCACCCAGACGTTAACGATACCGGGCATGTCTCCATCCGGATGTTAACGATACCGGACATGTCTCCATCCGGATGTTAACGATACCAGACATGTCTCCATCCGGATGTTAACGCTGCCGGGCATGACCCCATCCGGATGTTAACGATACCGGACATGTCCCCATCCGGATGTTAACGATACCGGGCATGTCTCCATCCGGATGTTAACAATACCAGACATGTCCCTCTCCAGATGTTAACAATACCAGACATGCCTCCATCCAGATGTTAGCGATACCGGGCATGTCTCCACCCGGATGTTAACGATACCAGACATGTCTCCACCCGGATGTTAACAATACCGGGCATGTCTCCATCCGGATGTTAACGTTACGGGACATGTCCCCATCCGGATGTTAACGACACCAGACATGTCTCCATCCGGATGTTAACGATACCGGACATGTCCCCATCCGGATGTTAACGACACCAGACATGTCTCCATCCGGATGTTAACGATACCGGACATGTCCCCATCCGGATGTTAACAATACCGGACATGTCCCCATCCGGATGTTAACGATACCGTGCATGTCTCCACCCGGATGTTTACAATACCGGGCATGTCTCCATCTGGACGTTAACAGTACCAGACATGCCCCCCTCCAGATGTTAACAATACCAGACATGCCTCCATCCAGATGTTAACGATACCGGGCATGTCTCCACCCGGATGTTAACGATACCAGACATGTCTCCATCCGGATGTTAACAATACCGGGCATGTCTCCATCCGGATGTTAACAATACCAGACGTGTCTCCATCCGGATGTTAACGATATCGGACATGTCCCCATCCGGATGTTAACGACACCAGACATGTCTCCATCCGGATGTTAATGATACCGGGCATGTCTCCATCCGGATGTTAACGATACCAGACATGTCCCCATCTGGATGTTAACAATACCGGGCATGCCTCCATCCGGATGTTAATGATACCGGAACATGTCCCCATCCGGATGTTAACAATACCGGGCATGTCCCCATCCGGATGTTCACAATACCGGGCATGTCTCCATCCGGATGTTAACGATACCGGGCATGTCTCCATCCGGATGTTAACGATACCAGACATGTCCCCATCCGGATGTTAACAATACCAGACATGTCCCCATCCGGATGTTAACAATACCAGACATGTCTCCATCCGGATGTTAACGATACCAGACATATCTCCATCCGGATGTTAACAATACCAGACATGTCCTCATCCGGATGTTAACAATACCGGGCATATCTCCATCCGGATGTTAACGATACCAGACATGTCCCCATCCGGATGTTAACAATACCAGACATGTCTCCATCCGGATGTTAACAATACCAGGCATGTCTCCATCCAGATGTTAACGATACCAGACATGTCTCCATCCGGATGTTAACGATACCAGACATGTCACCATCCAGATGTTAACGATACCAGACATGTCTCCACCCAGATGTTCACAATACCAGACATGTCTCCACCCAGATGTTAACGATACCGGGCATGTCTCCATCCGGATGTTAATGATACCAGACATGTCCCCATCCGGATGTTAACAATACCAGACATGTCTCCACCCAGATGTTAACGATACCGGGCATGTCTCCATCCGGATGTTAACGATACCGGACATGTCTCCATCCGGATGTTAACGATACCAGACATGTCTCCATCCGGATGTTAACGATACCAGACATGTCCCCCTCCAGATGTTAACAATACCAGACATGCCTCCATCCCGATGTTAACGATACCGGGCATGTCTCCACAAGGATGTTAACGATACCAGACATGTCTCCATCCGGATGTTAACAATACCGGGCATGTCTCCATCCGGATGTTAACAATACCAGACATGTCTCCATCCGGATGTTAACGATACCGGACATGTCCCCATCCGGATGTTAACGATACCAGACATGTCTCCATCCGGATGTTAACGATACCGGACATGTCCCCATCCGGATGTTAACAATACCGGACATGTCCCCATCCGGATGTTAATGATACCGTGCATGTCTCCACCCAGATGTTAACGATACCGGGCATGTCTCCATCCGGATGTTAACGATACCAGACATGTCCCCATCCGGATGTTAACAATACCAGACATGTCTCCACCCAGATGTTAACGGTACCGGGCATGTCTCCATCCAGATGTTAACGATACCGGACATGTCTCCATCCGGATGTTAACAATACCGGGCATATCTCCATCCGGATGTTAACGATACCGGACATGTCCCCGTCCGGATGTTAACAATACCGGGCATGTCTCCATCCGGATGTTAACGATACCGGGCATGTCTCCATCCGGATGTTAACGATACCGGACATGTCCCCATCCGGATGTTAACAATACCAGACATGTCTCCACCCAGATGTTAACAATACCAGACATGTCCCCATCCGGATGTTAACGAAACCGGACATGTCCCCATCCGGATGTTAACAATACCAGACATGTCTCCATCCGGATGTTAACAATACCAGACATGTCCCCATCCGGATGTTAACGATACCGGACATGTCCCCATCCGGATGTTAACGATACAGGACATGTCCCCATCCGGATGTTAACGATACCGGACATGTCTCCACCCAGATGTTAACGATACCAGACATGTCTCCATCCGGATGTTCACAATACCGGGCATGTCTCCATCCGGATGTTAACGATACCGGACATGTCTCCACCCAGATGTTAACGATACCGGACATGTCTCCACCCAGATGTTAACAATACCAGACATGTCTCCATCTGGATGTTAACTATCCCAGACATGTATCCATCCAGATGTTAACTGTCCCGGGCATGTCTTCATCCAGATGTTAACAATACCAGACATGTCTCCACCCGGATGTTAACAATACCGGACATGTCCCCATCCGGATGTTAACAATACCGGACATGTCCCCATCCGGATGTTAACGATACCGGGCATGTCCCCATCCGGATGTTAACGATACCGGGCATGTCTCCATCCGGATGTTCACAATACAGGACATGTCTCCAGCCAGATGTTAACAATACCAGACATGTCTCCATCCAGATGTTAACTGTCCCGGGCATGTCTCCACCCAGATGTTAACTGTACCGGGCATGTCTTCATCCAGATGTTAACAATACCAGACATATCTCCAGCCAGATGTTAACGATACCGGGCATGTCTTCATTTAGATGTTAACGTTGTCGATTTCAGGAAACGCAGCACAACCCCCCCGTTTACATCAATGGCTCCGAAGGGGAGATGGTCGATAGCTTTAAGCCCCTGGGGGTCACCATCACCAACAGCCTGTCCTGGTCCACTCACGTTGATGCAACAGTCAAAAACACTCAACAACTTCTCTACTTCCTACGGAAGCTAAAGAAATTCAGCATGTCTGCATCGACTCTCACAAACTTCTCCAGATGTGCGATAGAGAGCATCCTATCCAGCTGCATCACAGCCTGGTATGGCAACTGCTCGGTCCAAGATCGCAAGAATCTGCAGAGTGTGGTGAACTCAGCCCAACGCATCACACCAGCTTGCCACCCTCCCATTGATTCTGTCTACACCTCCCGCTGCCTCAGGAAGGCAGGCAGCATTATCAGAGACCCCTCCCACCCAGGCATTGCCTTCTTCCAGACCCTTTCATCAGGCAGAAGGTACAGAAGTCTGAAGACCCGCACATGAAATGAAAATCGCTTGTCACGAGTAGGCTTCAATAAAGTTGCTGTGAAAAGCCCCTAGTCGCCACATTCCGGCGCCTGTTCGGGGAGGCTGGTACGGGAATTGAACCGTGCTGCTGGCCTGCCTTGGTCTGCTTTAAAAGCCAGCGATTTAGCCCAGTGAGCTAAACCAGCCTTTGACATCCAGACATAGGAACTTCCCCACAGCTACAAGACTCCTCAACGACTCCCCCTCGGACTGATCTGTTCCCTGTAAGAACACTGTTCACGACGCCCTGTGCTGCTCTTGTTTGGCCTTGTTCCGCTCTGTAACCAATCACTATTCGTTGACGTACCATTTGTCAATGTTCTCTGTTGATTATTCTTTTGTCTACTATGTACGTCCTGTGTACGTTCCCTTGGCTGCAGAAAAACACTTTTCAATGTACTTCAGTACATGTGACAATAAATCAAATTCCATAAAATGCTTCCATCCTCTGCCCATTCCAAGGTTCCTCTCTCCTGAGCACCTGTCTGTTGACGTGTGTTTCCCAGGGCACAGGCACCTGCAATGAATATTGGTGAACCACAGGTATTTTTAAAAGCACAATTTACTGTATACCAATATATAATTACAGCTAGCAATGAAATGTTTGTGAGGCATCATGGGACTTAGCTAACTAACTTGACCACATTCCTTGGAAGGACCGTTGCACACAGACACACACAGAAAAGTCGCATTCAGCTGAAATGCTCCTGATCAGCAGATGCTCTGTGGGATGTTGACAACACTTGCAGCCTGTAGCCAAATTAAGGATAATAATAATCATCTTTATTAGTGTCACAAGCAGGTTTACATTAACGCTGCAATGAAGTCACTGTGTAAACCCCTCGTCGCCACATTCCGGCGCCTGTTCGGGTCACAGAGGGAGAATTCAGAATGTCCAATCCACCTAACAGCACGTCTTTCGGGACTTGTGGGAGGAAACCGGAGCACCCGGAGGAAACCCACGCACACACGGGGAGAACGTGCAGACTCCACACAGTCACCCAAAAGGGAGCCATGAATTCATGAGAGCCAAGGACAGTCGATAATAGCGTCTGGAAGCCGGGAGTAACCCCATAAGCTGTCCACGAGATGATCACACATTTCCCAGCTGCCTACTAACCAATTTCATTGGTTCTGAGAATGACTGTACAATCATTGTGATTGGATTGTGTCTAGCTGAGGAGGGCGACTAACCATCAGTAATTGTATAAATGATGATCATGTTCTGTGTTCAGTGGAGAGGAATTTCCCCGGAGCCTGCACCCCCGGTGTAATGCAACAAACTGTCGAGTGATTCGTTTGGATTCATTCCCACTACACACTGTTCCTATCCAGGTATTCCTCCTCCGGAGCACATGTTCCCATCCGGATGTTTCCCCCGGAGTACCTGTTCCCATGCGGATGTTCCCCCCGAGTACCTGTTCCCATCCGGATCTTGCTCCCCGGAGTACCTGTTCCCATCCAGATATTCCGCCCCCGGAGAGCCTGTTCCCATCTGGATGTTTATCACCTGGAGTACCTGTTCCCATCCGGATATTCCTCACCCAGAGAGCCTGTTCCCATCTGGATGTTTCTCACCCGGAGTGCCTGTTCCCATCCGGATATTCCTCCCCCAGAGTGCCTGTTCCCATCCGGATGTTTCTCACCCGGAGTGCCTGTTCCCATCCGGATATTCCTCCCCCAGAGTGCCTGTTCCCATCCGGATGTTTCTCACCCGGAGTGCCTGTTCCCATCCGGATATTCCTCCCCCAGAGTGCCTGTTCCCATCTGGATGTTTCTCACCCGGAGTGCCTGTTCCCATCCGGATATTCCTCCCCCAGAGTGCCTGTTCCCATCCGGATATTCCTCCCCAGAGTGCCTGTTCCCATCCGGATATTCCTCCCCCGGAGAGCCAGTTCCCATCTGGATGTTTCTCACCCGGAGTGCCTGTTCCCATCCGGATATTCCTCCCCCAGAGTGCCTGTTCCCATCCGGATATTCCTCCCCCAGTGTGCCTGTTCCCACCCGGATGTTCCTCCTCCGGAGTATATGTTGCCACCTGGATGTTCCCCCCCGGAGTACCAGTCCCCATCCGGATATTCCTCCCCCGGAGTACCTGTTTCCATCCGGATATTCCTCCCCAGAGTGCTTATTCCCATCCGGATATTCCTCCCCAGAGTGCTTATTCCCATCCGGATGTTCCTCCCCGGAGTACCAGTTCCCATCCGGATGTTCCTCCCCCAGAGTTCCTGTTCCCATCCGGATATTCCTCCCCCGGAGTACCGGTTCCCATCCGGATGTTTCTCCCCCGGAGTACCTGTTCCCATCTGGATATTCCACCCCCAGAGTGCTTATTCCCATCCGGATGTTCCTCCCCCGGAGTTCCGGTCCCCATCCGGATGTTCCTCCCCGGAGTACCAGTTCCCATCCGGATGTTCCTCCCCCGGAGTAGCTGTTCCCATCCGGATATTCCTCCCCCGGAGTACCGGTTCCCATCCGGATGTTCCTCCCCCAGAGTACCAGTTCCCATCCGGATGTTCCTCCCCCAGAGTACCAGTTCCCATCCGGATGTTCCTCCCCCAGAGTACCTGTTCCCATCCGGGTGTTCCACCCTGGGAATGTGCCTGTTCCCATCCGGATGTTGCTCACCCGGAATACCTGTTCCCATCCCGATGTTCCTCCCCGGAGTACCTGTTCCCATCTGGTTGTTCCACCCCGGGAATGTGCCTGTTCCCATCCGGATATTCCTCCTCCGGAGTACCTGTTCCCATCCGGATGTTCCTCCCCGGAGTACCTGTTCCCATCCGGATATTCCTCCCCCGGAGTACCGGTTCCCATCCGGATGTTCCTCCCCTGGAGTACCAGTTCCCATCCGGATGTTCCTCCCCCAGAGTACCTGTTCCCATCCGGGTGTTCCACCCTGGGAATGTGCCTGTTCCCATCCAGATGTTGCTCACCCGGAATACCTGTTCCCATCCCGATGTTCCTCCCCGGAGTACCTGTTCCCATCTGGTTGTTCCACCCCGGGAATGTGCCTGTTCCCATCCGGATATTCCTCCTCCGGAGTACCTGTTCCCATCCGGGTGTTCCACCCCGGGAATGTGCCTGTTCCCATCCGGATGTTGCTCACCCGGAATACCTGTTCCCATCCGGACGTTCTCCACGGAGTACCTGTTCCCATCCGGATGTTCCTCCCCGGAGTACCTGTTCCCATCCGGATGTCCCCCCCCCTCCCCGAGTACCTGCTCTCTTCCATAGGCTGCATGAACTCTGCACGTCCTGTTTCTCAAACACGTCCACCCAATCATATCTAATAATAATAATCTTTATTATTGTCACAAGTAGGCTTACACTAACACTGCAATGAAGTTACTGTGAAAATCCCCTCGTCGCCACATTCCGGCGCCTGTTCGGGTCACAGAGGGAGAATTCAGAATGTCCAATTCACCTAACAGCACGTCTTTCGGGACTTGTGGGAGGAAACCGGAGCACCCGGAGGAAACCCACGCAGACACGGGGAGAACGTGCAGACTCCGCACAGACAGTGACCCAGCGGGGAATCGAACCTGAGACCCTGGAGCTGTGAAGCAACAGTGCTAACCACTGTGCCACCAGCTGCCCTTCCACCCTGAGACATAGTTACAAACCATACAGATCCCAAACTGTATCCTCATTCCCAGGTGGGTGTGATCCGTTTTAATTCAGTTAATGTCCTTACACCATAATCCCTGTTCCAAATTTGGGATCATGTTGTTCGAATACAGCCTGTCACATAGCTGAGAGTCTCTGTTGCATTAGTTTGTAGTTGCGAAGATCCTGCTGGGAGACAGACGGTTGGAGGGTGGCGAGGGCCATCTGAAAATCCTCGGGCTTCAGGACCAGGTCCGAGTCTTCTGTGTCCAGGCCTGTGAGCAGAAGGAGAGTGTCATGTGAGTGTACCTTTAAGAGATGGATGGTTAAGCAATGTACCTTTAAGAAATGGAGCTGATCATATTACTGAAGTGATGTCAGAGGGTGGGGGGGAGCTGAGCTCACTTCTGTTTTTGGTTTCAGTTTGAGGAGGCAGCTGGGAGTGTCTGTGTGTTTTGCTGAGAGCTGCAGGAAGAAACACAGAGCTGGTCTGTTGATTTCTGCAAATCCAAAGACTATAAATATATTGAATGTAACCATGGGCGTCATTCTCCGACCCCCGCCGGGTCGGAGAATCGCCGGGGGCTGCTGTGAATCCCGCCCCCGCCGGTTGCCGAAGTCTCCGGCACCGGATATTCGGCGGGGGCGGGAATCGCGCCGCGCCGGTTGGCGGGCCCCACCCCGCGCGATTCTCCGGCCCGGATGGGCCGAAGTCCCGCCGATAAATTGCCTGTCCCGCCGGCGTAAATTAAATCACCTACCATACCGGCGGGACAAGGCGGCGTGGGTGGGCTCCGGGGTCCTGTGGGGGGGGGCGCGGAGCGATCTGACCCCGGGGGTGCCCCCACGGTGGCCTGGCCCGCGATCGGGGCCCACCGATCCGCAGGCGGGCCTGTGCCGTGGGGGCACTCTTTCCCTTCCGCCTCCGCCACGGTCTCCACCAGGGCGGAAGCGGAAGAGACTCCCTCCACTGCGCATGCGCGGGAAACTTTCAGCGGCCGCTGACGCTCCCGCGCATGCGCCGCCCCGACATGTCATTTCCGCGCCAGCTGGCGGGGCACCAAAGGCCGTTTCCGCCAGCTGGCGGGGCGGAAATTCCTCCGGCGTCGGCCTAGCCCCTCAATGTTGGGGCTCGGCCCCCAAAGATGCGGAGCATTCCGCACCTTTGGGGCGGTGCGATGCCCGTCTGATTGGCGCCGTTTTGGGCGCCAGTCGGCGGACATCGCCCCGTTTCGGGAGAATTTCGCCCCTTGTGTCTGTTTTTGAAGGTTTGAAGTCTTTTGGAAGTTTAAAGGAACATTTTGAAGGATTATTTAGTGTTGTAGTCTTTTGGGGTTATCTTTGAAGTAATGGGTGTTAAGATAGTCAATGTTTGTTTTTTAAAAGGTTAACCTGAGTTCATAGAATAAACATTGTTTTGTTTTAAAAACCACTTTTCCATCTCTGCTGTATCACACCTGGAGAGTACGCCGTGTGATTCCCACACCACAATCTATTAAAAGTTGTGGGTCGGTTGAACTCCATGAAACACTTTGAGGTTCTGTAAACCCAGACCCATAACAATTGGGGGATCGAGGGGGATAAAAGTCTATCAATTGGATTGGCTTAACGAACTTAAAGACAGTGAGGGGTGAGCATGTTGTGGTTGCTTTTCCAGTGTGGTATCTTAGTTTAAGTGGGGAGAGTGTTGTGAACAATGGCCCTTTCAGAGGCTCAGAAGGTTTTGGGGGTGGAGACGGTCACACGAAATACCTTACGGACAGAGACTAAAAGCAGACTGTTAGATTTGGCTAACATTACCTGACAAAATGCGAAAAGTTGAGGTAATTATGGCGGTGGCTAAGCATTTAAAGTTGCCTGAGATAGAGTTTGACTAATTGGAAATGGCAAAGATTCAGTTGCAAATTAAACAAATGGAACATGAGAAAGAATTAAAGCGGCTGGAATACGAAAGAGAGAGAGCGGAAAAAGAAAGAGAGAGAGAGGAAAAAGAAAAGGAGAGAGAAGAAAGGAGAAAAGAAAGAATAGCCCTAGAAGAACAAAGAGAAAAAGAAAGGGAGATACAGATCAGGGAAAAAGATAAAGAGAGATAGTTTGAACTTCAGAAAATGGCCATGAAACATGACAGCAGTTAAAATTGGCAGATGTAAAGGGAAACGTACAGTTGGATGATAGTGATGAGGATAGTGAGAAAGAGCGTCATAGTCGAAGGCTTGGTGGGAATCTATTCAAATATGTCCAGGCATTGCCAAGGTTTGACGAGAAGGAAGTGGAAGCCTTTTTCATTTCATTTGAGAAGGTAGCTAAACAAATGAAATGGCCACAGGACATGTGGGTGTTACTGATTCAAACAAAGCTGATAGGTAGAGCTAGTGAAGTGTTTGCATCACTACCGGAGGAGGTATCTGGAACGTATGAGGAGGTGAAAAAATCCATCTTAGGTGAATATGAGCTAATGCCTGAAGCTTACATACAAAGGTTTAGAAAATTTAAGGAAAGAATTTGGTCAAACATACATGGAGTTTGAAAGGCTCAAACAGGGTAATTTTGATAGGTGTCATGTGAGAGTACCTTTAAGAAATGGATGTTTAAGCAATGTACCTTTAAGAAATGGAGCTGATCATATTACTGAAGTGATCATAGAATCATAGAAGTTTACAGCATGGAAACAGGCCCTTTGGCCCAACCAGTCCATGCCGCCCAGTTTTTACCATTAAGCTAGTCCCAGTTGCCCGCACTTGGCCCATAACCCTCTATACCCATCTTACCCATGTAACTAAATGCTTTTTAAAAGACACAATTGTACCCGCCTCTACTACTACCTCTGGCAGCCCATTCCAGACACTCACTACCCTCTGAGTGAAGAAATTGCCCCTCTGGGCCCTTCTGAATCTCTCACCTTAAACCTATGCCCTCTAGTTTTAGACTCCCCTACCTTTGGGAAAAGATGTTGACTATCTACCTTATCTATGTCCCTCATTATTTTATAGACCTCGATAAGATCACCCCTAAGCCTCCTACGCTCCAGGGAAAAAAGTCCCAGTCTATCCAGCCTCTCCTTATAACTCAAACCATCAAGTCCCGGCAACATCCTCGTAAATCTTTTCTGCACTCTTTCCAGTTTAATAATATCCTTTCTATAATAGGGTGACCAGAACTGCACACAGTATTCCAAGTGTGGCCGTACCAATGTCTTGTACAACTTCAACAAGACGTCCCAACTGATGTCAGAGGGTGGGGGGGACTGAGCTCACTTCTGTTTTTGGTTTCAGTTTGAGGAGGCAGCTGGGCGTGTCTGTGTGTTTTGCTGAGAGCTGCAGGAACACAGAGCTGGTCTGTTAATTTCTGCAAATCCAAAGCCTATAAATATATTGAATGTAACCTCATGTCTGTTTTTGAAGGTTTGAAGTCTTTTGGATGTTTAAAGGAACAGTTTAAAGATTTATTTAGTGTTGTAGTCTTTTGGGATTATCTGTGAAGAAATAGGTGTTAAGATATTCAATGTTTGCTTTTTAAAAGGATAACTTGAGTTCATAGAATAAACATTGTTTTGTTTTAAAAACCAGTTGTCCATAATTGCTGTATCACACCTGGAGAGTACGCCGTGTGATTCCCACACCACAATCTATTAAAAGTTGTGGATGGTGGAACTCCATGAAATACTTTGGGGTTCTGTAAACACGGACCCATAACAAGCGGTCCATCAGCCCAGCCAAGAATCAAAGCAATCACCTTAACACCAGCAAATATACAGCCACGGCAATCCGTATTCACCACCGCCCCCCCCCTCCTCTGACAGTGCAGCCCCCTCTGACAGTGCAGCCCCTCTGACAGTGCAGCCCCTCTGACAGTGCAGCCCCTCTGACAGTGCAACCCCTCTGACAGTGCAGCCCCTCTGACAGTGCAGCATCCTCTGACAGTGCAGCGCCCTCTGACAGTGCAGCCCCTCTGACAGTGCAACCCCTCTGACAGTGCAGCATCCTCTGACAGTGCAGCATCCTCTGACAGTGCAGCATCCTCTGACAGTGCAGCATCCTCTGACAGTGCAGCCCCTCTGACAGTGCAACCCCTCTGACAGTGCAGCATCCTCTGACAGTGCAACCCCTCTGACAGTGCAGCATCCTCTGACAGTGCAGCCCCTCTGACAGTGCAGCCCCACTGACAGTGCAGCATCCTCTGACAGTGCAGCCCCTCTGACAGTGCAGCCCCTCTGACAGTGCAGCATCCTCTGACAGTGCAGCATCCTCTGACAGTGCAGCATCCTCTGACAGTGCAGCATCCTCTGACAGTGCAGCATCCTCTGACAGTGCAGCATCCTCTGACAGTGCAGCATCCTCTGACAGTGCAGCATCCTCTGACAGTGCAGCATCCTCTGACAGTGCAGCATCCTCTGACAGTGCAGCATCCTCTGACAGTGCAGCATCCTCTGACAGTGCAGCATCCTCTGACAGTGCAGCATCCTCTGACAGTGCAGCATCCTCTGACAGTGCAGCATCCTCTGACAGTGCAGCATCCTCTGACAGTGCAGCATGGCTCTCTGACAGTGCAGCATCCTCTGACAGTGCAGCATCCTCTGACAGTGCAGCATCCTCTGACAGTGCAGCCCCTCTGACAGTGCAGCCCCTCTGACAGTGCAGCACCCTCTGACAGTGCAGCCCTCTGACAGTGCAGCCCCTCTGACAGTGCAGGCATCTCTGACAGTGCAGCATCTCTGACAGTGCAGCATCCTGACAGTGCAGCCTCTCTGACAGTGCAGCATCCTCTGACAGTGCAGCCCCTCTGACAGTGCAGCCCCTCTGACAGTGCAGCCCCTCTGACAGTGCAGCATCCTCTGACAGTGCAGCATCCTCTGACAGTGCAGCATCCTCTGACAGTGCAGCATCCCCTCTGACAGTGCAGCCCCTCTGACAGTGCAGCCCCTCTGACAGTGCAGCCCCTCTGACAGTGCAGCATCCTCTGACAGTGCAGCATCCCTCTGACAGTGCAGCATCCTCTGACAGTGCAGCATCCTCTGACAGTGCAGCCCCTCTGACAGTGCAGCATCCTCTGACAGTGCAGCATCCTCTGACAGTGCAGCATCCTCTGACAGTGCAGCACCCTCTGACAGTGCAGCCCCTCTGACAGTGCAGCATCCTCTGACAGTGCAGCATCCTCTGACAGTGCAGCATCCTCTGACAGTGCAGCATCCTCTGACAGTGCAGCATCCTCTGACAGTGCAGCAACCCTCTGACAGTGCAGCCCCTCTGACAGTGCAGCATCCTCTGACAGTGCAGCATCCTCTGACAGTGCAGCCCCTCTGACAGTGCAGCATCCTCTGACAGTGCAGCATCCTCTGACAGTGCAGCATCCTCTGACAGTGCAGCCCCTCTGACAGTGCAGCATCCTCTGACAGTGCAGTATCCTCTGACAGTGCAGCATCCTCTGACAGTGCAGCCCCTCTGACAGTGCAGCATCCTCTGACAGTGCAGCATCCTCTGACA